>NC_081314.1:45035546-45338698 GCF_026419965.1 Kogia breviceps
GTACTGAAGGTGGTTTAATTGAAATTGGTATTCTAAATAATTCTAAATAATGCAGTAACATTGAGATATAAATTTCTTGTCATCGTTCAGCAAAGAGCATGGGGAACACCCAGAGGAAGAGTTTAGAAACCAGCTTAAACTTTTATGGCAGGTGTATTTATGTTTAATGACCATTAACCTCCATGCATGATGTATCTAGCACTTCACAGGTTTCAAAACAATTCCATATTTCTTAAGACACTTCACCCTCTTGAGAACTCTAAGTAGGCAAGGTAAGAAGTATTATCTCTATTTCCAGAAGAAGTAAGCTCAGGTAGTTAGATGGCTAGCCTAAGCTCTCTTGGCCAGTGTAGTCTTAGAACTCAAAGGTCACTTAGTTCCTCAGTGTGATCTTTCCTTCCATAGCAACCTGCCATATATATGGAACAATAGGGTGTAATATCAGAAGGCAAAAAACAGAATCTTATATTTCATGATGGTCTCTGCCCTCAATATGTTTGCCCTCTTTCAAACATCCCAGGTCATTTTACAAACAAAATGCCATTATTCCCAAAGATATGAAAGCACCTGTAATAGTAGAGAAACAATCTTATAAGAACTAAAAGCATTTTTCAGATGACAAAGGTTGTGGAATGTTTCCAGAGCTGGAGTTTCTCCTCCCATAAGCCGGTTTATAGGGAAGCAACTACAGTGACTGGCCCTGGGCTGTTTGGTAAAAAGGTTATATAGGCAGGACAGAAATATAACTCAAAAGCAAAATCCATCTCATTTTTATCTTTGGGTAGAACACTTCATGAACTTCTAGAAAAATATCTCAATTCCTTCAGCAGAGTCAAGCTCTGGGAGCCAGGCTGATGACCTGAGGTCTTATTTATGTTCGAAATGAGACTGTCGAGAACTTGTACAACATATTCAGGGCACAGTTCTACAGGCTAAGTCTCTCCAGAATGCAGATGCTATCTTTTTCATCTTTGGATTTCTAGTGCCTAGGACACTAGGTGCTCATTAAATGTGTTGGGGATTATAAGTAGACAAGATGAACTATATGAGCCTCTGCCAATATTTTGCCAAAGTAGCATCAATGAACCCACTCTAATTTTTTACATATAAATGTTTTTTATTTAATATTTTTTATTAAAGTATAGTTGATTTACAGTATTATGTTTCAGGTGTTCAACATAGTGATTCAATATATTAATAAATTATATTCCATTTAAAGTTATTATATAATAATGGTTATATTTCCCTGAGCTGTACAAAATATCCTTGTAGCTTATATATTTTATATAGAGTAATTTGTCCCTCTTAATTCCCTCTCCCCACTGATAACCACTAGTTTGTTCTCTATATCTGTAACTCATTTTCTGTTTTGTTATATTAATTAGTTCATTTTATTTTTTAGATTGCACATATAAGTGTTAACATACAATATTTGTCTTACTCCAACTGACTTATTTGACTAAGCATAATACCCTCCAGGTCCATCCATATTGTTGCAAATGGCAGAATTTCTTTTTTTTTTTTTAATGGCTGAGTAACATTCCATTGTATATGCCACATCTTCTTTATCCATTCATCTGTTAATGGGCACGTAGGTTGCTTCCATATCTTTGCTATTGTAAATAATACTGCTGTGAACATTGGCAGGCATGTATCTTTTCAAACTAAAAGACAAAAACTGTTTTCGTTTTCTTCAGATATACACCGAGAAGTGGAATTGCTGGATCATATGGTAGTTTTATTTTTAGTTTTTTAAGGAACCTCCATACTGCTTTCCATAGTGGCTACACCAAGTTACAATCCCACTAACAATGTACTAGGGTTCCCTTTTTTCCACATCCTCACCAACATTTGTTATTGTGTTATTTTTAATGCTAACCATTCTGACAAATGTGAGGTGATATCTCATTGTGTGTTTGATCTGCATTTCTCTGATGATAAGCGATGTTGAGCATCTTTCCATGTGCCTATTGGTTGTCTGCATTTCCTTTTTGAAAAAAATGTCTATTCAGTTCTTCTGCCCATTTTTAAATCAGGTTGTTTGTTTGATGTTGAGTTGTATGAGCTGTTTATATGTGTCGGATATTAACCCCTTATTGGTCATATCATTTGCAAATATTTTCCCCCATTCAGTAGGTTGTCTTTTCATTTTTTCGATGGCTTCCTTTGCTGTGCAAAAGCTTATGAGTTTGCTTAGGTCCCATTTGTTTATTTTTGCTTTTATTTCCTTTGCTTTAGGAGACAGATCCAAAAACATATTGTTACGATTTATGTCAAAGAATGTCCTGCCTGTGTTTTCCTCTAGGAGTTTTATGGTTTTCGGTCTTACATTTAGGTCTTTAATCCATTTTGAGTTTATTTTTGTGTATGGTGTTAGAGAATGTTCTAATTTCATTCTTTTACATGGAGCTGTCCAGTTTCCCCAGCACCACTTATTGAAGAGATTGAGACTGTCTTTTCTCCATTGTATATTCTTGCCTTCTTTGTCATAGAATAATTGACCATAAGTGTGTGGATTTATTTCTGGACTCTCTATTCTGTTCCATTGAACTATGTGTCTGTTTTTGTGCCAGTACCATGCTGGTTTGATTACTTTAGATTTGTAGTATAATCTGAAGTCAGGGAGCATGATACCTCCAACTTTGTTCTTTTTTTCTTAAGATTGCTTTGGCTATTTGGGGTCTTTTAAGGTTCCATATAAATTTTAGGATTATTTGTTCTAGTTCTGTGAAAAATGTCATGGGTATTTTGATAGGAATTGCATTAAATTTATAGACTGCTTTCAGTAGTATGGATATTTTAACAATATTAATTCTTCAAATCCATGAACATGGGATATCTTTCCATTTCTTTGTATCATCTTCAGTTTCCTTCATTAATATTTTATAGTTTTCAGAGTATAAATCTTTCACCTCCCTGGTTAAATTTATTCCTAGTATTTTATTCTTTTTGATGAGATTTTAAATGGTTTATTTTCTTACTTTCTCTTTCTGATAGTTCATTATTAGTGTGTAGAAAAGCAACAGATTTCTGTATGTTAATCTTGTATCCTGCAACTTTACTGAATTCATTTATTAGTTCTAATAGATTTTTGATGGACACTTTATGGTTTTCTGTTTATAGTATCATGTCATCTGCAAATAGTGACAGTTTTACTACTTCCCTTCCAATTTGGATGCCTTTTATTTCTTTTTCTTTTCTGATTGCTGTGGCTAGTACTTCCAATACTATGTTAACTAGAATTGACAAAAGTGGGCATCCTTGTCTTTTTCCTGATTTTAGAGGAAAAGTTTTTAGCTTTTCACCATTGATTATGATGTTAGCTGTGGGTTTGTTCTAAATGGCTTTTATTATGTTAAGATATGTTCACTTTATACCAACTTTGATAAGAGTTTTTATTGTGAACGGGTGTTTAATTTTGTCAAATGCTTTGTCTGCGTCTATTGAGATGATTGTGTGATTTTTATCCTTCCTTTTATTAATGTGGTGTATCACATTGATTGATTTGTAGTTACTGAACCACTTTGCATAAAATCCCACTTGATTATGGAACAAATCCCACTTGAGTATGCTGTATGATTTTTTTTTATATATCGTTGAATTCAGTTCTCTAATATTTTGTTAAGGATTTTTGCATCTATATTATCAGAGATATTGGACTGTAATTTTCTTTTTCGTGTGTCTTTGTCTGGTTTTGACATCAAAGTAATGTTGGCCTCGTAGAATGAATTTGAGAGTGTCCCCTCCTCTTCAATTTTTGGGATAGTTTGAGAAGAATAGGTATGAGCTCTTCTTTTTATGTCTGATAGAATTACCCTGTAGCCTTCCTGTTCTGTTCCTTTGTTTGCTGAGAGTTTTTTAAATTACAATTTCAATTTCACTACTGGTGATCAATCTGTTCAGATTGTCCATTTCTTTTTGATTTAGTCTTGGAAGGTTGTGTATTTCTAGAAATTTGTCCATTTCTCTAGGTTGTCCAATTTTTTGGCAAACTAGAGAAATGGATGTTGTATTGCTGTTCATTGTATTCTCTTATGATTTTTTGTGTCTCTGTGATATCAGTTATAACTCTCCTCTTCCATTTCTTATTTTGTTTATCTGGGCCCTTTCCTTTTTTTTTTTTTTTGATGAACCTGGCTAAAGTCTTATCAGTTTTGTTTATCTTTTCATAAAACCAGCTGTTGGTTTCATTGATCTTTTCTATTGCTTTTTTTGGGAGGGGGGGCTCTATTTTATTCATTTCCTCTCTGATCTTTGTTATTTCCTTCCTTCTGCTGATTTTGGGCTTTGTTCTTTTTCTAATTCCTTTGGATGGTAGGTTAGCTTGTTTATTTGAGATTTTTGTTTCTTGAGGTAGGCCTGGATCACTACAAAATTCCCTCTTAGAACTGCTTTTTCTGCATCCCATAGATTTTGGCAGGCTGTGCTTTCATTTTCATTTGTCTCAAAGTATTTTCTGATTTGCTCTTTGATTTCTTCATTGACCCATTGGTTTTTTCATAGCATGTTGTTTAGTCTCCACACGTTGGTGTTTTCCCCATTTTTCTTCCTGTAATGGATTTTTAGTTTCATAGCATTGTGTTCAGAAAAAAATGCTTGATATAATTTCTATCCTCTCAAATTTGCTGAAACTTGTTTTGTAGCCTAGCATGTGATTTATCCTGGAGAACGTGCCATATGCACTTGAAAAGAGTATGTATTCTGCTGGTTTTGGATGGAATGTCCTATAAATATCTATTAAGTCCAACTGGTCTAGTGTATCATTTAAAGCCACTATTTCCTTATTGATATTCTATTTGAATGAGCTGTCCATTGATGTAAGTGGAGTGTTAAAGTCCCCTAATATTATTGTATTATTGTTAACTTCTCCATTTTTGTCTGTTAATATTTGCTTTATATATTTAGGTGCTCCTGTATTAGGTGCATAGATGTTAACAAGTATAATATCCTCTTCTTGTATTGATGCCTTTATCATTATAAAATGCCCTTCTTTATCTTTTGTTAGACTCCATTTTAAAGTCTATTTTGTCTCATATGAGTATTGCTATCTACACTACCTTGTTGTTTCCATTTGCATGAAATATCTTTTTTCAGCCCCTCACTTTCAGTCTGTGTGTGTCTTTAACTCTGAAGTGAGTTTCTTGTAAGCAGCATATAGATGGATCTTGTTTATTTTTACCAGTCAGCAACCCTATGTCTTTTCTTTTTTAATAATACTAGCTGTTATTTCTTTTTCTTAATTAATTTATTTTTATTTATTTATTTATTTTTGGCTATGTTGGTTCTTCATTGCTGTGCACGGGCTTTCTCTAGTTGCAGCGAGCAGGGGCTACTCTTTGTTGCGGTGTGCAGGCTTCTTATCACAGTGGCTTCTTTTATTGCGGAGCACAGGCTTTAGGCGAGCAGCCTTCAGTAGTTGCAGCATGTGGGCTCAGTAGTTGTGGCTCACAGGCTCTAGAGCTCAGGCTCAGTAGTTGTGGCACACAGGCTTAGTTGCTCCGTGGCATGTGGGATCTTCCTGGACCAGGGCTTGAACCCATGTCCCCTGAATTGGCAGGCGGATTATTAACCACTGTAACACTAGGGGAGCCCAACCCTATGTCTTTTGATTGGAGCATTTATTACCTTGTTATTTAAAGTGATTATTGATAGGTATGTACTTATTGCCATTTTGTTACTTGTTTTCTAGTTGTTTTGTAATTCTCCTCTGTTCTTTTCTTCTTCTTTTACTTTCTTCCATTGTAGTTTGATGATTTTCTTTAGTGGTATGCTTGTGTTCTTTTCTATTTTTTGTGTATCTATTGTATATTTTTGATTTGTGGTTACCATGGGGTTCATATATGTTGACCTATAACTATAGATACTTGTTTTAAACTGATAGTCATTTAAGTTCAAGCACATTCTAAAAGATCTACATTTTTTACTTCCCTCCCTCATATTTTGTGTTATTGATGTCATATTTTGCATCTTGCATGTTTACCCCTTCACTATTTACTGTAGTTATAGTTGATTTTAAATATTTTTGACTTTTATTCTTCATACTAGCTTACTTAAGTTGTTGATCCTCAGCCTTTACTCCATATTCACCTTTACTAAACAAGATTTTTCCTTTCCTATAAATACTTGCTTCTTGTCATAGTCTTTTCTTTTCCACTTAGAGAAGACCCTTTAACATTTCTTTTAGGCTAGCTTTAGCATTAATGATCTCTTTGAGTTTTTAGTTATTTGAGAGGTTCTTTATCTCTCCTTCAACTCTAAATTATAATCTTGCTGGATAGAGTACCCTGGGTTGCAGGTTTTTCCCCTTCAGCACTTTGAATTTATGATGTCACTCCCTTCTGGCCTGCAAATTTTCTGCAGGAAAATCAGGTGATAGCCTTATGGGGGGTTCCCTTGTAACTAATTCTTTTTTTTTTTTCTTGCTGCCTTTAGAATTATCTAACTTTTGTCACTTTAATTATTATATGTGCTTGGTGTGGGTCTGTTTGGGTTCATCTTATTTGGGATCCTGTGTGCTTCCTGTACCTGATATCTGTTTCCAGGTACAGGAAAGGGGGAGCTAGAGCCAGAGCCAGGTGTGAGCTGAGCTTCTCCTTTGCTCAGTGGCCAACATCACCCTATTGGGGGCAGGGTTGGTTCCCTGGTTGCTGGAGCAGAAGCCCTGAGGGTTGGATCTGAGCTGATCCATTCTTTCTAAGTTTGTGCACTCCCCCTTCCCAGCACCAGAACTTTCACCCCAGACAGAAACAGTGCTAGAGCAAGAGGGGCTGGAGTGGGTTCTTGGCATGGGTCAGGGCATGGGCTGTGGTGGTCCCAGCCCCAATCAGAGTTCTCTACCACTTCCAATGTGCTGCCTCCATAAGCACCATTAATGGCTGCTCCTGCCCCATTCAGATGCTGTTCAGGGTCTTAGCTGGCTCCATCCCTCACAACTGAGCATTTGCCTTGGCCATGGCACTCACCTCACCCTAGTATGGAACTGCATCACAGAGCAAGCAGGGCTGGAGTGGGAACTTGGTTCAAGCTGGGGCATGTGCCATGGCAGTCATGGGAAACTGGCCAGAGTACCACGCAGTTTCAATCTGCTTCCTCCACCTCGTTTTGGGAATAAGAAAGCATGTGCATACTCTTCACAAGCAGAGTTGGGTTCTTACAGCCCTCCTGTTAGTCCCACTGGTTTTCCAGCCAACTAAGGGGACTTGTCCTCCCAGTGTAGGACCCCAGGGCCAGGACATCCATTATGTGGCTCTAATCACTCTCTCTCTCCAGGGAAGACCTCTGCCTGTGTAATCCCCCTCCTCGTCTGTGTCCCCTCCCAGGGGCACAGATCCCAACCTGATTGCTTCTCTTCTCCTCCTACCCAATTCTGTGTGGATCTTTCTTACAGCCTTGCTTGTACAGGAGTCTTTTTGCCAGCATCCAGTTAGTTTTCAGTGAGATTGTTCCTCTTGTAGATGTATTTGTTATGTGTTCTTAGGAAGGAGGCAAGCTCCATGTCCTCCTATTCTACCATCTTGATGTCCTACTCCTACATATAAATATTTTGAGCCCAACAGCAATGAAGAAGATGCCCATCAATATACCAAAGACCCTTTGCTTCTGCCTCAACCTGTATCACTGAGTCCCACTGTGTCATTCTATCCACTCCTCTCTGCCTTTCTCTTTGACTCCCTGTATGTTTCTGAATCATTCTCTCTTTCTCTCTCCATACAGTTTTTCTCATGGATTAGCTAAGAAATAAACACAAAATATAAGTCATTTATAAAATTTATTATGAATTAATCCTGGTAGGAATGATTAATATTACTGTTAGAATCAAAACTTTACAAGTAGTAAAACTATATTCAATAAAATTTATTAACTAAAAATTGGTGAAAAGATAAAATATTCCTGAAAAATTTTCTTATGAAAAAATACACCTGAGAAAATTGCACTTTGTAGAAATAATGACCATAAGAGAAAAACCCATTATGGTCAAAGCTATAATCATTTAAAACATAACTTATCAATGACAAACATGAATACTTGACATAAAGTTTAAATGAAAAAAATGATCCTGGTGAAAATAATTTTAGTAAAATAAAAATGAAAGTGGAAAAATATGAAAAACCATAAATGCACTCTATAGAAAATTAATTAATCAAGGAATTAAGTTGTCCTAATGATTTTCACTCCACAAAGTGCTTTCTTGAACCAAATTATAATGTTGGTATAATTTTGACTGAAATGTTTATATTAAAAATGTCCTTGGGGTCAAAATATTGAGTCAAAACAGCAGATACTAAAAACCCTCTACCAGTGACATGGGATATCTGAAAGGCCACAAATTATGTCCTTAGACAGGAAAATATCTTCTCTGGACTTGAGTTTTTATCTCTTTCAGATGAAGATGTTGGAATAGAAACAAATCCCTTTGTTTCTAAAGTTCTATAATTCTTTGATTAACTGGATAAGTATTAAATTCTTTAACTTTTAAAAACTTAGTTCCAAGACAGTATGAATAAAGAGATCATGAAGGTAAGTCAGAAATAAACCCAAACAAAAAATTTTTTGGACACAAAATATTAAGACCTAGACAATTAATTGTATAAATGACATAGTTAAAATTATAAAAACATATTGTCACTTTGATAAATAACAAAAATTGATTTACTTTATAAACTGAGGGGAAAAAATCTATTTTTCATTCATTTCTAAATTCTGCAAGATAAAGCATAACAGACACCAGTAGATTTATATGACTAGTAGAGTTTGTGGTGAAATCCTCAAAATATGATTTTTCATATTTTATACTGCTGGCCAGAGAGAGTATTTAACTTACACTTTATATTGAACTAGATACTTTATCCAGAGCAGTCATAAAATAACAAGGCACATTCAGTCAATTTACAAACAAAATTACTACTCAGATCATCAGTGTAAAATTGGGTTAATTAAATAAGCAATAGGTTTATGTATTCATTTTGCATAAAACTTTTTTTTCTCTAGTTTTGGCATGCATATTCAATTTTGCTTAAAACAAACATCTTTGAAGGTATCCCTATTTGAAAGTATTCACATTAATTCCCATTTCTGTTAAGGTGATTGACATGACCTACAGGTTGAAGTTAAGGCACATCTTGACACCCCTTATCAGAGTACGAAGGACACATTCAAAAGTTGCTGCCATGGAACAAACTTTCTGGTTAGAACAACTAAGAAGACCCACTACTGAAAGACCACCATCCTGGTTTAGATCACTACTGGCAATCCTCCCTCCCAGGCTGGACGGAGTTCTAAATCATCAAAAAGAACTTAAAAAGCAAATGCGGCTAAACTAAATATTCAGGGACTTCCCTGGTGGTCCAGTGGCTTAGACTCCACACTCACAATACAGGGGGCCCAGGTTCAATCCCTGGTCAGGGAACTAGATCCCTCATGCATGCCATGACTAAAGATCCCACATGCTGCCAGTAAAGATCCCGCATGCCACAGCTAAAGATCCCACATGCCACAACTCAGGATCCCACATAACACAACAAAGATCCCAGATGCCACAACTAAGACCCTGCACAAATAAATAAATAAGTAAATACTAAAAACCTAAACATGTAAACAGAAACTTGGATTTCATTCAGAATCACTTATGAAAGAAATGAAGTCTCAGAGACAACTGGGGCTGCATTGCTTTGCAGATTTTAATTATTTGGCCCTGCAAATAATAATGGTAATGAAAATAATAATAATATCACCTAACAATTAGTGAGGCACTCACTATTCTAAACTTATATGCATTTAATCATTACTAAAACACCATGGGATAGATGCCATTACTATGTCCATTTTACAGCTGAGGAAACTGAGGCTCAGGGAGGTCATGTAAGTTAACTAAGGTCATACAGCTAGGAAATGTGAGACCCAGGATTTGAATTAAAGCAGTGTGGCTCCAAAGCCCACACGGTGCAACCACGCCAGCACAGCGTGGGTTTGGGGAGGAGGAAGGTTACATACAAAAATATAAATTTCTTTTCTGAAGCACTTGAATGAGAACTTTAGGTATAAATTTTTCTATTTAATGTGGAAGGCAACTCCTTTGCAAGTATAGATCTTAAGACCCTGATTTCTCAGGTTACATTGTAATATGTCCTTTCCTTCATGAGGTTTTATTTTCTCATCTTAAAGTTTCCCTTTCCTGTTTGACTACAATTTAATTGCTCTTTGGAGTCAGAGTCCCTTAAAATTCTAGTGAATGTTCTTATCCTGTTTTCTTCATTCCATTTGTGGGTCACAACTGCCTTATCTCTAAACCTAATCCAGTACTGTTCTTTGCATTGGCATTTGGGGAGGATCAGGTGAGAGGGGAGATGGAATAATACCAGCATACTCCGTTATGTGTCCTTCATCCCCAGCTCTCTCCAGCTCAGTCCTTCACCACTCTAACATGTCTTTGAAGTGACCAAGTTCAGAAAGGCAATTTTGTAGTTTAAACCACTGTGTTTAACTGAAAAGGTGAGGTGGAAGCTTAAGATTAAAATAAGTTCAATTATCTTAAGTTTCACTGAAAAACTATGCATTCAACCCCTAATAATGAAATGGAACAGCATTCTACCCGTGTATTCATTCATTTAACAGAGACTTATGGAGTGCCCACCGCCTGCCTGGCTGTGCTTAGGGCAGGTGACACGAAGTGAAAGAAGGCATGACAGCCTGTGCCCTCAAGACCAATGTGAGAATTTAAAATGCACAGGGGCCATGACAGTTAAGTTCAGTTCGAGTGTGAAAGAGGAAAGGTCAGTTCCTCTTGTGGATGGTCAGAAAAAGCTTCATCGAACATGTGACGCTTTGGCTAAGTTTCAAAAGAAGAGAGTTTCCAGAGCAGCCCAGGAATTGGGAGTTGGGGGAGGGATTCTAGGCAGAAGGTACGGACGGACCAATATCACAGGGCCTGTTCCAGGTTCTACGAGGAGTTCAGATAGTGTTTGGTGGAATGGGAGGGGTGTGGAAGGAGGGAAAGGCTGGAGGGGTAACCAAGGCCACATCACAGCAGGCCTCAGAGGCCACGTTAACAAGTGTGTGCTTTCCGAGGGCAGTGGAAACCATTTGGTTTTGAAGCAAGGGAGTGCCAATATCAAATCTGTGTTTATGGGTCATCACTGGCTACAGCATGAACTGTAGGAGGAGACCCAGAGCAAGGAGGCAGATTAGGAGGTGTGTTCATTAGTCAGAGTGAAAGATGTTGAGGGCAAACTAAGGCCATTGAGGGAGCTGCAGTTGGCCTACCCGGCTCCTTTATGAGATTTAGGAAAAGCTGCTCCCTCCGGATATCGTTAAGAAACGGCATCCCCTCGGGCTGTGGAGCCCCACTGGCTGGGATGCAGATGACCCTCACCACCTTCAGCCAGGCCTTTGGGTGGTGCACAAACTGCTCAGCACGTGCAGTGTCCTTGACAATGGTGTCAGGATGAAGAGGAAGGAGGTGAACACAGTAGAACTGATGGAATGTGAAAGATGAGGAAAAGATGAGTCAAGGATGACTCCCAGATTTCTAATGTGGGTGAATGTGGGTGAATGACGATAACATCTACCAAGAAAGAAAATGTAATGATAGGGGCTTCCCTGGTGGCGCAGTGGTTGACAGTCTGCCTGCCGATGCAGGGGACACGGGTTCGTGCCCCGGTCCGGGAAGATCCCACGTGCCGCCGAGCGGCTGGGCCCGTGAGCCATGGCCGCTGAGCCTGCGCGTCCAGAGCCTGTGCTCCACAATGGGAGAGGCCACAACAGTGAGAGGCCCGCGTACCGCAAAAAAAAAAAAAAAAAGAAAATGTAATGATAAAAATAAATTTGAAAGAACAGAAAACCAAGTCAAAATAAGTGTTTCCGGGCTTCCCTGGTGGCGCAGTGGTTGAGAATCCGCCTGTCAATGCAGGGGACACGGGTTCATGCCCCGGTCCGGAAAGATCCCACATGCCGTGGAGCGGCTGGGCCCATGCCATGGCCGCTGAGCCTGCGCGTCCGGAGCCTGTGCTCCGCAAAGGGAGAGGCCACAGCAGTGAGAGGCCCGCGTACCACCAAAAAACAAAACAAAACAAACAAACAAACAAAAAATGTTTCCAATGTACAGATGCTGGCAGATGAAAACATAATCGTCTATTAAGAGGGGCCTCTTGATGATCAGCCATGTCTAATTCTAGGATAGAGGTTCTTCTGTACCTACAGCTGCTCCCACAGCTCCAGGGTCTTTATCTGAGGTCTGTATCCATTCCTTCAAATCTGGAGTTATTTCTCTTTTCCTTGTTAAGTAGTGAGAATATGGAAACGCAGAGGATAAGTCCTCTCATAGAGCTAACTGCACATTCCCCCTTCCTGAGAGCTGACCTAGAATATTATGAGCAGAGTCTGGGGCTCCCAAGCCCTGGGACAGTGTAACATTTCTGACACTTTCTCTCATATCCAACTAGGACAGAGGAAGCCTATTCATCTTCTGATGGAGCTTAATAACCACACCAGAAATTACCAAGGAATTAATCAACCATGTGAGGACTGAGGTCATGGATGATTCCTCTCATCAACTCCAGGACTAGACACATTGAGAGAATAGTGGCTGAGGAATCATTCATTATTTGTCAATACAGGACTCCAGTAAAAGTAACAATATCTTCCTTTGGATGGTTACATCAGTCAGGATAGGCTAGGCCATGAGGTCATAACAAGTAACCCTCCAACCTCAATGGTTTAGAACAACAGAGTCTTGTTTCTACTCATGCTACGTGTCCCAGGTTGTCCGGGGCTGTGCCCTACATCATCATGTCCTCACTCCTGGACTCAGGCTGATGGAGCAGCTGCTACCTAGAGCTATACTACCCAATATGGTGGCCCCCAGCCACATGTGGCAGCACAATTTAAATTGAAATTAATTAAAATTCAATAAAATTTATTAAAATTCAATTTCTCAGTTGCATAGCCACATTGCAAGTGTTCATTGCCACTTGAGGCCAGTGCCTGTTCTGTTGGAGAGTGTAGATAGAGAACATTTCCATCATTACAGAAAGTTGTACTGGGCATGCTGAGTTAGAGCACTGGAGCTTTGGAGGTCTTACACCCACAAGTAAATGTCATGTGGTCCCATCCAACAAATAAGATTAAAAAGTGTAGGGCTTCCCTGGTGGCGCAGTGGTTGAGAATCCGCCTGCCAATGCAGGAAACACGGGTTCGTGCCCCAGTCCGGGAGGATCCCGCGTGCCGCGGAGCAGATAGGCCCGTGAGCCATGGCCGCTGAGCCTGCGTGTCCGGAGCCTGTGCTCCGCAACGGGAGAGGCCACAACTGTGAGAGACCCGCGTACCGCAAAAAAAAAAAAAAAAAAAAACAGCAAAAGACAAAAAAAAAACAAAACACAAACAAACAAAAAAGTGCAATTCCTCCCTGTGCCCAGAAAACAGAGAGCAAGAAATATCTGGTGATCAGCATTAGCAATCACCCATTCGTAGCTTCAGAAAAGCTCACCATTTCCCCCTTATTTTTGTTGTCATCCAAGATATCAACAGAGAAAGAAGCAGTCATAATTTGGAAATGTGAAAAGCAGAACAGGAGGTCACATATAAGTTGTGAGTTCATAATTATAATGGATGAATAACAATTATAGCAATGACATTTCACTGAGCTCTTCCTCTGGGTTATGCACCTTATTTTTTTTTTTTTTTTTTTTGTGGTACGCGGGCCTCTCACTGTTGTGGCCTCTCCCATTGCAGAGCGCAGGCTCCGGACGCACAGGCTCAGCGGCCATGGCTCACCGGCCCAGCCGCTCCACGGCATGTGGGATCTTCCCAGACCAGGGCACGAACCCGTGTCCCCTGCATCGGCAGGCAGATTCTCAACCACTGCGCCACCAGGGAAGCCCTATGCACCTTATTTTATCTTCACAATGGCCCTGTGTAGGTATATTATAATCCCCACTTTAAAAATGAGGAAACTGAGGCTCAGAGAGGTCTACCTGATCTCAAAGCGCCAGAGATTCTTTATATGGAGATGGAATATACCATTTCCCAGGTCTTTTAATTTTTACCCTTCAGTTCCATAATATCACTCAAATCCTAACTTCTAATTCTACATAAATGCTTTAGAGAAGCTAGGTAGATGTGTTTGGCTTAGTTACAGATCAATTAAAAGCATTTGTGGGCCTGAACTGCAGGAAGACACAGAATGAAATGACTGTCTATTTCATACCTTCAACTGTTTGGAAAAAGCATAAATGTACACATATATATTTATGAAATTGATCTGTGTATCATTAAGCTCCTTGGAAACCCTGAAAATCTAAGTGGCAAATTTGTACAAAATATTCAACTATGATGGAGAGACTATTAAGTATGCTACATTCTTCTTGTTCTACTTCTGTTTTTTTAAGGTCATCCTGGTGCCAACGTTCCATCTTTTTAGATGCCAAAATGGCAGTTCACAGGTCCTGAATATTTAGCACTGGAGCAGAAATTTTTTTGTAGAGTTGGGGAAGTATGACCCTGACAGGAAGCCCTCCAGCCCTCTAAATGCTGGCCAGGAGCCCCCTGACCTTTGACCCTTGTTTAAGGAGCTCTCTTTGGGTTGGGAGCACAGGGGGTAGCTGCTGGTGGCCTATCGATAGCATCCCAGAAACTACACTACCAAGGCTGTCCATTCCTCTGACTGGCCAAATAAATCACATCATCTCTCCCTGGTACTCTTCCTTTCTCTCCCTTTGCAGCATGCTTTAGCACAGTAAACAGTGCCATTTCAGCAATTTTAAAGGTGACTTCCAATAAAATATGTTTGCAGATTTACTTCAGGGCTGGTAGGCTAAGCTCTAAATTTACACCAGGTCAACCACGGAGAGCTCTTCAATTAAAAAAGAGGAAAGAAAATACAGAAAGTAAAGTTTCCATCAACATTTATCTTTGGATTATAAAAAAATTCATTTGGGCTTTTTCCTGTTTTCTGTTAGTTTTTTACTTTTTTTTTTTTTAATGTGAATCTATTTCTTCTCTCTTCATTTTTAACAGAAAAGAAAAAATGCCCATGAAGAGCAACTGACTGGAGCATTTCAATAGCCTGGTTTATAAACCTCTCTTGTAATGCCTGGAAGTAAAGAGAAATCCTCCATGTGGCCTGACTGTTGCTTCACAGGGAGCCCAGTGCTTTAGGCTGCAGACATGCATGCCTGGCAGACTTCACCACTTGGGTGCAATTTGAAGCGCTTCTATTGGTCCCCTCCCCCCTTTCTTATGAAAACTGAGGGATTAGCAGAGCCTGAGACAGAAACCCTGCTGAGCCGCCAGCATCAGTGGACTCTGCAGGCTTTTTCCTCTTTCTTCCAGACCTCAGTACCCATCTCTTTCGAGGAAAACTGTCTCCCATCCCTGTAAATGCATAACCTTTGGCCTCTGCCAAACAAAGACTGCAGATTGCTTCATACTTTTTATTTGCCAAGAATTTACTGGAGCCCATAAGACAAATTTCTGTGGCTGGGAAAACTGTACCCTTTTTGTTTGTTGTTATTGTTGTTTTTAATCTAGGCTGCGGTCCAAAATTTTGTAGCATGAGTGAACTGTTCACGCTCTGCTTTCTAGTTGTATTTGGCCTGGAAAAAGCAAATAAATGGCAGTGCTTTGTGTGACATTATATATTAGAGGTTTCTAATGTTTGGTATTTGCCTTATCATCTTCAAAATAAAACTTGAAAGGGGGAATACTAAAACATTAAACCCATGGGGTATAAAGCAGTTCTTTGCCAAGTAGCAAAAGCATAAATAAAATCAAGTTTATCTTCATAACACACTGTATCTAGGTAAATGGGAGTTATGTTTATCCCACTTTGTGGATGTGTATACTGACTGGGTCTAGGCCACGCACCATAGGATCACAAAATCAGCTGGAGGTGGATCAGTATTTGTCACTGTCCAAGACTTCTCACCCTTTGGGCTCACTCCCTGCCTTACAGGATGTTGGAGATTAATTTAATTTTGAAGCATAACACTTTATGTGAAAGCCACTTTAGACAAAATGTGTGAACATGCCCTGTCAACTTTACAACTATCAAAATGTATCCCCAATGCCACTGAATGTTCCATATTTATCAGAGCTTTTGTTTCAGTCCAAAATAGGAACTGAGAGAGGAAGAGAAACGTGACACTTAGAACTACAAAGATAGGTCATGCTTGCTTCTGTGACATAGCATGTTCCTTTGGAGATTTAATTCATCTGGAAACTATGGCAGGCCTAAAACCCAATTTCAACTGGGGAAGGAAACAGACAATTGCATTTGTCAGAGTTTTGTGGGGGATGGAAAGACATACAGTAAAAGTACCATAGCAACTGTGCCCCTTCTCTCCTTTCATGCCTGAGCTCCTGCGAGTGAGCTGACCTTGTAATTCTTGGGATACAATACCCTTTGCGGGATGTTGTGACAAGGGACCACTAAAGGTAGAGCAGACCCTGTGGAGTGTGTCCTACTCTGCTCTGTCCTCATGCCTGGCACGTTCTGTGTGATCATGGGTGGTGGTTCCTCTGGGGGTCTTGCTGAGTGGAGAAAAGCAGCTGGTTATGTCAGGAAGGTTGCAGAACCAGGCAGGAGCATATGAGCCAAACCTTGTTCTTTCTTTGGTTGTAGCTTCAAGCTTCGTTTTTAGGTTTGTTTTGTCTTGTTTTTGTTTGTTTTAAATCTGTCTTATCATGGCATCCTTTACACTACCTAAGCATGGAATTAGCCTGGCAATCCGATTATACCTCTAAGCTTGTATTTTCTGCTATTTGCATAAATATGTCAGGCACATGACATATACCACATTTTAATATTCTCTTTTAAGTAAGCAAGTGCTTGACACCTTTCTGACATCCCTGCTGAGTCATCTGTTACTCACTGTTTGGAGGAAAAGCAGTCATGTGAAGTGATAAGGAATGCTAGTTGATGTGGTATCATCCTGTCACCTGCAGGTGTGCCTCAAGTTGTCACCTAAAAACCTGTTCACGGGAGGAATAGGAAGGTGCCAAGAGGACAGGAATCAGCAAGAGTTACACACGCTCCAAAGAAGCAACAACTGTAGCAATCCCAAGTGCACTATAGATACCATAATGGGAGATAATTAGAGAATTTCAAACAGAAATGCAAGGCTGCTTCCTTTCCTGAGTACTTGGCTGAAAGGGCTCAGGGCTTCTGAGGGGCAGAAAAGTTGTTCACAGGCCCCGAGGGTTCTTAATCTTTCCACATTCCAGTGGAATTCAAATATCTCCAACTCTTTCTTTCTCACGCATTATTCATTGGCATCTCTGGAACCTGAGCTAAAGCCAGCTTGGAGTGAAACCATTGTGTTCCCCAGCGAGGCTGCTAATCCTTTCATTTTCTAGTAAGGTAACAGCTATATTTACTTCTTTTGAAAAAGGCAGCTGAAACAGAAGGGGTGTACGCCTGTACTTTCATAAGGCCATCTGTCTCCCAGCTGAAAGGCCCCCAGCACAGCCTCTGACCCTTTCCCCTCATCGCAGCAGCATCCCATTTTGTCACAGAAGTGAGAAGTGAACAGTTCCAGAGGTTTCAGGAGATGACCTCAAAGCATCTCTGTTTTCTGTCAACCTTCCCAGATTCCCGCTTTGCTTCAGGCCTGGGCCCAGTGAGCTGAGGTGCTTTCTTGCTAAGCAGGCTGTGCGCCGCGCCACCAGAGTGCCAGGCCGGGGACCGTTGACCAGAAGCTAATGGGGTCCCACCGGGAGTGAGTCCAGACCCACAGTGTCAACACATCTGTCAGCCTGGAATAGCCCCACTCCAGGTTAAAGGGTTTGGCCAATTTCAAACGAACGTAATTATATAAACAAGAGCTTCTGTAGCAAAGAAAAACTGCTTCATCTGAAAGGAAATGCTATTTGTTTCTGATGATTTTCCTAGAAGCTGGACACAGCTTTATTTCACAGAGTAATGGATTAGGCTTACAGTGTAGGGAGAATTCTCTTTACCCCAAGATCTTAAAGACCTCTGTAATTTCATTAATCCTCACAAGTGAATGCTCTAAATTTTGACTTCTATACAAATGTTCCTGCCCTTTGGCTCAATAATCAGAAATATAAGAATTTTTTGCAAGAGAATAATGCAAATAGAAGAAATATGTGTGTGAATATGTATATATATGCACAAATGTATTATATATATAGAGAAATACATATATATTCAAAGGTATTCCTTGTAGCGTCATTTTAAGATTAGAAACAGCAGGAATGCCCTCTATTAGAAAACATTGAAGAGGTATGGGAACATATGTATATGTATAACTGATTCACTTTGTTGTAAAGGAGAAACTAACACACCACTGTAAAGCAATTATACTCCAATAAAGATGTTAAAAAAAAAAAACATTGATTGAACCATATTAAACTCTCTCAATTGAATAATATTTAGGCATTAAAAATAATCATTTGAAGCTATAGTAGACTTGAAACTTCTCATCATGAAATAAGTTTCTAAAAAGTAAAATGCAAAATTGTTTTTATACTGTGGATACAATTGTGTAAAAATAATAAATGCATATGGACACGACCCCAAAGGAAATTTGAAAAGTTGGGGGTAGGGAAATCCTTAGTTGTAGGAGTTGGAAACTTGATAAGTATATACCTCTTTTGTTTAAGTGTTTACTTAATATCATTATCATGTTGTTTGAGTGATAAAAGAGAAACGTAAAAACAATAGCTTTCCACTTTACATGGCAACTGCTTGCTTCATTACCTTCAGTGGGAAATGTAAATTTCAGGTGCATGAAGTAGGGCAGCGGTCCCCAACCTTTTTGGCACCAGGGACCAATTTTGTGGAAGACAATTTTTCCACGGACCTGGGTCGGTTTCGGGATGATTCAAGCTCATTACATTTATTGTGCACTTTATTTCTATTATTATTGCATTGTAATATATAATGAGATAATTATACTACTCACCATAAAGCTGACAGGAGGCGGAGCTCAGGCAGTAATGCGAGCGATGGGGAGTGGCTGTACATACAGATGAAGCCTCGCTCCCTTGATCGCCCACCTCCTGCTGTGCAGCCCGGTTCCTAACAGGCCATGGACTGGCACCGGTCCATGAGCCAGGGGTTGGGGAACCTTGCTGTAGGGTGCTGTTAGCTTCTGGCTTTTTCGAAGGTACAGAATTTGGAAGGTTTTCTGTTTAAGAATGGTACAGAGAGAATATAATTTGCTATCCCAGAAAACCCTACTGGGGACACAGTAGGGTTTTTAAACAGTAGGTTTTTAAATCAAGCTCTACCTTGATTTAAAAAGAATATCTTCTACCCACACCCCACGCTCTCTTTCCCATGCAGACAGACAACTCTGGAACACTAGGCCAGTAAGAAAAGTCTTCCCTTTCCCCACTGCCTTCCCCCACCTGAGTCTAAACCTCTTGGTTGTAGGCAGGTCAGGGTACCCCTGTGAGGCAGAAACTTGATGTTTCTGGACAATACAAGCACAAATGATTATTGATCATTTCATATGTCAAAGACACCTTGTGAAATGATCATGTATGGGCTACATCCTGAGAAACAATTATAATCACAGTTAGTATTTATTTGAGCAGGTATTGTGCTAAGCATGAGGCATGCATTATCACATTTGACCTTCACAGCAGCCCTCTAAGCTACATTCCATTAATAGCCCCATATTACAGAAAAGAACACGAGAGTTGAAGACTCCTCAGCTGTTAAATGGAATGAAAATTAAGTAGCCTGTGACTGCAAAGCCATACTCTAACAGACCTAAGCTCTCTGCCTTTCTGAATACTCATTCGGGTACTTCTTAACTTTTTACAAGATTAAAGTTCATGAGGCTTTCCTAGACAAGCCAGTGATTTCCTCTAACTTGCAGATGTATAATATGAACCGTGAACTAGGGACACAGTAGCACAGGATCCAGATCCTCCCAACATGGAGGTGATCTATATTCAGGGCAGACAACTCCTGAAGGATAATTAGAGAGAAATCACACAAAAAGCCAGCAGAAGACAGAATAATAGCTAGATACAGAGATGTGTGTTTCATCCAAAATTAATGGACCATGGACTTGCCCACTGAAAAAGTGATGCCTAAGACCACGGAGATTGGGGGTAGAAGAAAGATAGGCATCTACTTACCCAGAGGTGGAAAAGACTACTACAAATAATAGCTCAGTTTGGACCGAGGAAACAACCTTGAGCTGAGCAAATAAGAAGAACCACCATCTGAGGTTTAGGGCCTCAAGGAAGGGCTAGAAGAGCCTTCAGACCAAAACCTTATGGACCACAGCAATTGAGGGGCATGTTCAGGATTTGTGGCTTTGGCAAAGCTCCCTGAGTAGCCTGAGTCGAAATTCGCAGCTTCTGCGTGAAGCAAGGTTTGTGTTTCTAAAACCCTCACAACGAGATGAAATTTAGCTGTGCACTTGAAACAACAGTGTATGTTGGACTTTGGATTAAAAAGAGGACAAGAGGGGAAGAAGAGGCAGAGAAGGCAAATATGTGGGAACAGAGGTTTTGAGTGAAAGTGTCCTCTGAGTAGAAACAATGAATGGGAAAATGAATATGATGCAGTGACCCCTCTGCGTGCTGGAGCTTTGCCCTGGGTCACAGAGGAAAAGGGGATTTTACAGGGTGGTGAACAAACCCCGAGCCTGGAGTCAAGAGAGACCAGGTTCAGGTCCTAAACGGCCCGCTTCCTATTGGTATGACTTTAGGAAAGTTACTTCAGATCTCTGAACCTGCATTTTCTCATCTGTAGCATGAGACCAATTATACTTGGGTCCTAGTGTTGTGGTGAGGTGTGAATGCCATAAAATACATGAAATACTGGACACATAATAAATACTCAACAAATTGAGGTGCTATTCCCACTTTCCTTCTGAAAGTTGCCCTTATTAACCAGGGGATTCATTGGGACCAGTCAGAATAGCCTTGTATTTGAAACACGTGGTTCAAGAGCCCAAGGTAACAGGATTCTTCAGTCCTTTTTCTCAAAGAACCTTAAATGTGTTTAAAATACTAAAGCTTTTCTTTCCTCTCTACTTCCCTCCCACTCGGTGGTATGCTGAAGTTTTCTAGCCAGTTGACTTCACATTGGCAGCTTGAGATCAGCCATGGTGGGAGTATTTACACCAGGGGACTCAGCAAAAGCTACAAATCAGGGCTCCTTTTTTGTTTCCAGAGAACTGGCTTATCAGCACACCACACTCCAACCCTGCAGCTGCTCCAAAGCCTTTCTCTTCAATTCTCACCTCCTCCCCACCCCCCACCCAAGCCCGTCTGCTCAGCACTTTAACACGTGGACCCACCATGCTTCTCTCCAGACACAGAGGATGGAGGAGAGCAGGGCTGGCAAAGACAAGGTTGTCTTTGGTGGAACGTAAGAGAGATGTTATCAGAACCACTCTTGGGTTAACAGTAACTATCCTCCAGGAACACTGGACATGAACACTGATCATGGTTTCTCTGCACCAAACTTGCAGCACCTTCTAAAACTAGGGCTGAAGGACTCCCAAGTCTGGAGAATTTTATCTTAAAAAAAAATCAAAGGAATCAACCTACTTATTTTGGAGATGAGACCTTGCTGAGTCCACCGTTACATCACCTCAGGGGCCACATGCTCTTTGGTCCACTGCCTCAGATAGTACCTGGAATCTGGCGTTCATTCCTACCTGTGTTTCTTGGAAGGCCTAACAAGACAGGATTTCACCAACTATCTGTGGTCCACCGGGGCTCATCTGGGGCATGAATGATCCAGTGTATGATGCAGGAATAAACCCAAAATGTTAAAATTCCTCTACCAGCCAAAGCTTAGCAAGCAATACAGTTTGCCTGGGAGTTCAGATAGTAGTTTGCTTTTTCACCCTCAGGCCAAACCAATGAGACCATCCAGCTGCAAGGGATGTCTTCTTGTGCTGGTATTCTACAGGCTATCATGTGGTTCTCTCCTGGCAGAGTCTCTGAGAAAGCTGGTCTCCTAGATTGCATTCCTGCCCTCCCTTTTGTACATGCCATGAGATTGGCAAGTGTCCCAGGCAAAACAGCACTGGCAATCAGGTGTCATTTGATAGGGGGATTTTTGTAATTATTAGTGAAATTATAGACCATAGGCTTCTTAGAGTCACTGTGGGAGAAAATAACCTTCTAAGTTCTAAAAGATCTATTTAAGTCTTTTTTTTTAAAACTCAAACTACATGGTGAGGCAAATAAATTTAATCCACAGGGATGGCCTTAGGCAGAGGAAGGGCAGGAAAGCAACATGTACTTGGCACCTACTGTATGCCAGTAGGCACACAGTGCCTCATTTAATCCTCACAACACCTTATGAGAAAAATACTATTTCAAAGGAAAAAAAAAACACACACTCTTTTGTGTCTCTCCTTTACGCTCACCTACTATACTATAACACTTCATTTGTGACGCCAGATGTTTGAGTTTTCCATACATCGAGCAATTCTGTGACACGAGCTGGATGTCCTACAATCTAACTCAATTCTGACACTAGCTACCTGGAGATAGCGTCAGATCCCCCAGGTCAAAGGCTCAGTCCTGCAAGACTGTCCTCACTCCATATGTCAATCACAAGTCCAGGTTGTCACCTGTGCTTCTGACCAAATGGCTATAAGTCACAGGTTCCCATAACCCCTTCCTTGGGTTCAATTAATTTGCTAGAGTATCTCACAGAACTCAGAAAAACAGTTTAATTACTGGATTACCAGTTTATTATAAAGGGATATAACTCAGAAAAAGCCAGATGGAAGGGATGCATAGAGTAGAGTATGGGGAAAGGGTGAGGAGCTTCCATGCTTTCTCCAAGAATAACATTTTCTCAGCACCCTTATCTGTTCACCAACCCGGAAGTTCTCAGAAACCATCCTTTGGGATTTTTATGAAGGTGTCATTCATAGGCATGATTTATTAGATAACTGGCCATCCGTGATTGATTCAAAGTCCAGCTGTTCCCTCCTCCACAGAGGTTGGTTTGGCCGGAGGTTGGTGGCTGGAGCTGAAAGTTCCAACCTTCTAATCACATGGTAAGTTCTCCAGGCCACCAACCCCCATGCTTGGGGGCTTTCCAAAAGGTACCTAATTAACATAAACTCTGGGATGGTAGAAAGGGATTTGTTATGAATCACAAATGACAGCCACTCCTTTCACCTTCTTTCAAAGGTTTTAGGAGCTCTGTGCCAGAACTGGGATGAAGACCAAGTGTACATTTCTCATTATACATTACAATATTACAACTATTATAATACCCATTTTACAGGTAAACAAATCAAGTCTCAAAGACATGCAATTGTTGCCCATGAGCTAACAACTGGTTAGTGGTTAAGCAAGGATTTGCACCTTTGTCCATTTGCCACAGAAACTCATATACTTCCCACTAAGGTATGCCATGCTGCCTATCTGAACATTCATCAGATAGAGTTCATAATGAGATGGCCTGGTCAAGTAGAGCCTGCAATGGAGAGGAAGCTGGCCTTAGCAAGTGGTCAAAATCTATGTGAGTCAGGACTTCTGCTCCTACTATTACGGATAACTTGTAGCAGAGCAATACTCAACCGAAGAACAACTTGACAAGCTAAATAAAATTGTTTTTAAAATCTGTTGGAAGGCTTCTGGAGCAGCTAAGCCTTTAGGGCCAAGATTCTGAACAGAAGAGAACTTCATTGAAGTGATCCCAATATTGTGTACTTTGCCATACTCCCTAGGGCATTTGCCCATTCTTAAAAGGTTTAGGGCAGAAGGCAGCTGCTAAAAGGCAGATAAGCACACGGAGCTTATGGTGCTGGAAGAAAGAGTTTGGGCTTACTAAGCAGCCAGAACTTCAGGAGCCAAGATCCCAAGAAAGAAGAATGATGCAAAAAGTGAGTCCAACATCCTATGCAAGTTCTCATCTCAGGATATTTGCTAATTCTTAAGTTATGCAGAGCAAGAAGCTCAGGAATCAAGCAGAAAATAACTGAGAAGTTGAGTGCTGTTTGGGGCATTCCCATAATACTAGGGAGAAGATAAAATTCAAGGTTTACCAAAGAAGAGGAACCCTGTTAAATACTCTAAGCACACAGAGAACTAGAGAATTATATTCAAGAAGTGTGGATGATCAAAAGAAAAAAATCTCACAAACTTTGAAACCCTGGCTTGAGTGATTGGATGTGGAGATTTTCTCCTCTCTCTGCCAGAGTATAGAGAGAATTTCTAAAGAAATATAACATCATCCAGAGCTTCTACAATGCTTCATCACAAAGTCTAACATTTAATAAAAATTACCATGCATGTCAAAAACTAGGACCAAGAATAAAAGAAGAAAAAAAAAGGACAGTGGAAGCTGATACACTGGTGATGAGATATTGGACTTTCCAGACACAGGCTTTTCAAAAACATGATTATTAAGCTAAAAAACAGATAAATCACATGAAAATTCTAGAAATAGAAAAATGCAAGAATAGAAAATAACATATATGTGAACCAAGATGTGCACCAATTCATTTGAACCCAGAATTTAGGAAAAGTCATCAAAACATATGGACACAGCTATCAACAGGCATTTTCTATGTCAAAAACAAGGGCAATAAAACAGGGTCAAAAGTAACAAATCACATAAATACCTAACATGGCCATAAAATTTGAACATTAAAGATATCAAAACAACACCTGACTACTGTAAGTGTCTTTCAAATTGTTTTTATCTTTAAGAAGATACTGAATTTCTCTTTTCTGGATAAATTGTCTCTATCTGCTTAATTCAGAGATTTGCTCTTACAGAGATTGGTTCACTCTATCCCATTTTGTTACAAAACCTCTCAGCTTATCTCTGAGCTTCTGAATTAACACTTCCTATTTGTCCTATTTGTTTGGGGGTTGGACAGTTAGCTTAAAGGATAAAGCATGCCTATTTGTACCTCCAATCAGCAGCAGAGAGAAATTTCCAGAATAAAAGTGGCTTTCTACAGGGCAACACTTACAAGTTGTTTGACCTTGGCTAATTCACAACCTCCCGGAGCCTCTGTATCTATAAAGTGAAGCCAATTCCACTTCCTTAACAAGACTGTTGTAGAGATTAAATGAAATAGAACATGTGAAAGCACTTTGTAAACCTTAATACCTTTTTAGATTGTTAGTTATTTCTGTTCCCTGACCCCTGTACAGAAGGGGGTAACTGGGCCTCATTTATGTTTGCAGAGAAATCCTATATGTTTTTCAAACAAATTTCCACATTTCCTTCACTCAACATTCAACACACTTTTATTAGATATCTGATACGTTCCAGGATCCCTGACAGGTGCTGAAGATGCAAAGATTAATACGGTATGCACTTTGCCCTTAAGGACCTCACAGACTGGGGTGGGGGAAGACAGACAAGTAAATAAAGTATTAAACACCGTGAAATAAGTGATGGGGGAATAAAAGGGAGTTATCACCTCTGCCTTAAGTCAGGGAAGGCTGGGTTTTGACAGATAAATAGGAAATCACTAGGCAGATTAAGCAAGTTGGGGAGACAGTCGCAGCCAGAGGGAATGTGCAACGACCCAGAGGCATGAAAAAACATCGTACATGATAAATTCCCTTTGATTAAGATATGAAGTTGAGATATAATCTTGGTCACTGCCCTTCAGGGGCTCAGTGTGATAGAAGAGAAAAACACACAAACAAGCAATCTTAAAGGTTTTGTGGAAAACCAGGATAACAAATTAGATAGGATATGATCTCATCTACGGAACTAAAGAAAAAAATATGTATAAAGTTGCCTGGAAACAAACAAAAGAACAACCCAATTAAAAAACAGGCAAAGGACTTGAATAGGTATTTCCCTGAAAAAATATACAAGTGGGCAATAAGCATGTGAGAAGTTGTTCAACATCATCAGTCATTAGGGAAATGCAAATAAAAAACACAATGGGATACCACTTCACTCCCGCTAAAATGGCCATCATAAAAAAAAAAAAGGAAATAGCAAGTATTGGCAAGGATGTGGAAAAACTGGAACCCTTATGAACCTTTGTGTATTGCTGGTGGGAATATAAAATCGTGCAGCTATTTGGAAAAAGTTTCATGGTTTCTCAAAAAGTTTAATATGGAATTACCATATGACCCAATAGTTCCACTCATAGGTATGAAACCATGCACCTCAGACCGGAACTCGAACCCACGTGCCAGAACTCAAACATGGCCCAAACCCACAGTCTTCCAACTGAGATCACACACCTGGTTTCAGGACTTAATGAAGCTCAGGTTCTTGATGTCTCATCGCAGAAAGAATTCAGTGAGAAACAAAGTGATACATAAGAAGTGGATTTATTTAGAGAGAAACGCACTCCACAGACAGATTGTGGGCCATCTCAGAAGGTGAGAAAGGCACCAGGGTGTGGGGTTCTCAGTTTTTAGAGGGGTAGATAATTTAATAGGCTAATGAGTGGGAGGGGTATACCAGCTATTTCAGGAAGGGGCAGGGATTTCCAGGAATTGGGCCACCACCCACTTTTGGATCCTTATGGTCACCTTAGAACTGTCATGGAGCCCGTGGGTGTGTTATTTAGCTTGATGATGTGTTACAATGAGTGTACACTGAGGCTTAAGGTCTAGTGGAAGTTGACTTGTCCACCATCTTGGACCCATTTTGTTCTAATCCATTTATGTCTTGTCCTAGGGCTATGTCATTTTTTTCAAAGGTTGTGCCCTGTCCCCTTCCCTCCTGTTTCAGGTATAGACCCAAAGGACTGAAAACAGGAACTCAGACAGATACTTATAAACAAATTTTCATACCAGCATTATTTACAGTAGCCAAAAGGTAGAAACAACCCAAGTATCCATCAGCAGATGAATGGATAAATGAAATGTGGTAAACACATACAATGGAATATTATTCAGCCATAAAAAGGAATGACATTCTGATATATGCTGTAGCATGAAATAAAATTTGAAAATATGCTAAGTGAAATAGTACAGACACAAAAAAAGGACAGCTATTGTATGATTCCACTTATATGAACTACTTAAAATATTCAAATACATAGAGAGGGACAGTAGAATAGAGATTACCAGGGTCTGGAGGGAATAGGAGATGAGTAGTTATGGTCTAATGGTTACAGAATTTCCAGTTAAGATGATGAAAAAATCTGTTTATGGTGGTGACGGTTACACAACATTGTGAATGTCCTTAACGCCACTGAACTGTAACACTTAAATATGGTTAAGATGATAAATTTTATGTTATGTGAATTTTACCACAATAAAAAAATTTTAAAAAAACTTAAGATTAGTGAAAAAAATGATTGGTTCAAGATGGCAGAGTAGAAGGACATGTGCTCACTCCCTCTTGCAAGAGAACTGGAATCACAACTAACTGCTGAACAATCTTTGACAGGAAGACACTGGAACTCACCAAAAAAGATATCCCACATCCAAAGACAAAGGAGAAGCCACAATGAGACGGTAGGAGGGGTGCAATCACAATAAAATCAAATCCCATAACCACTGGGTGGGTGACTCACAAACTGGAGAACAATTATACCACAGAAATCCACCAACTGGAGTGAAGGTTCTGAGCCACATGTCAGGCTTCCCAACCTGGGGGTCTGGCAATGAGAGGAGGAATTCCTAAAGAATCAGACTCTGAAGGCTAGTGGGATTTAATTGCAGGACTCTGGCAGGACTGGAGCAGACAGAGACTCCACTCTTAGAGGGCACACACAAAGTAGTGTATGCATCAGGACCCGGGGGAAGGAGAAGTGACCCAATAGGAGACTGAACCAGACCTACCTGCTAGTGTTGGAGGGTCTCCTGCAGAGGCAGGGGATGGCTGTGGCTCACCATGGGGACAAGGACAATGGAAACAGAAGTTCTGGGAAGTACTCCTTGGAGTGAGCCCTCCTGGAGTCCACCATTAGCTCTACCAAAGAGCCTGTAGGCTCCAGTGCTGGGTCGCCTCAGACAAACAATGAACAGGGAGGGAACTAAGCCCTACCCAACAGCAGTCAAGTGGATTAAAGTTTTACTGAGCTCTGCCCACCAGAGCAACACTCAGCTCTACCTACCACCAGTAACTCCCATCAGTAAGCTTGCACAAGCTTCTTAGATGGCCTCATCCACCAGAGGGCAGATAGCAGAAGCAAGAAGAACTACAATGCTGCAGCCTATGGAATGAAAACCACATTCACAGAAAGATAGACAAAATGAAAAGGCAGAGGAGTATGTACCAGATGAAGGAACAAGATAAAACCCCCAAAAGCAACTAAATGAAGTAGAGATAGGCAACCTTCCAGAAAAAGAATTCAGAATAATGATACTGAAGATGATCCAGGACCTTGGAAAAAGAATGTAGGCAAAGATCGAAAACATGCAAGAAATGTTCAACAAAGACCTAGAAGAATTAGAGAACAAACAGCTAGAAGAATTGAAGAACAAACAAACAGAAATGAATAATATAATAACTGAAATGAAAAACACACTAGAAGGAATCAATAGCAGAATAACTGAGGCAGAAGAACGGATAAGTGACCTGGAAGACAGAATGGTGGAATTCACTGCTGTGGAACAGAATAAAGAACAAAGAATGAAAAGAAATGAAGACAGCCTAAGAGACCTCTGGGACAACATTAAATGCAACAACATTCGCAATATAGGGGTCCCAGAAGGAGAAGAGAGAGAGAAAGGACCTGAGAAAATATTTGAAGGGATTACAGTTGAAAACTTCCCTAAAATGGGAAAGGATATAGCCACCCAAGTTCAGGAAGTACAGAAAGTCCCAGGCAGGATAAATCCAAGAAGAAACACGCCGAGACACATAGTAATCAAATTGACAAAAATTAAAGACAAAGATAAATTATTGAAATCAACAAGAGAAAAATGACAAAAAAATACAAGGGAACTACCATAAGGTTAACAGCTGGTTTCTCAGCAGAAACTCTACAAGCCAGAAGGGAGTGGCATGATATACTTAAAGTGATGAAAGGGAAAAACCTACAACCAAGATTACTCTACTCTACCCGGCAAGGATCTCATTCAGATTCAATGGAGAAATCAAAAGCTTTACAGACAAGCAAAAGCTAAGAGAATTCACACCACCAAACCATCTCTATAACAAACGCTAAAGAAACTTCTCTAAGTGGGAAACACAAGAGAAGAAAAGACCTACAAAAACAAATCCATAACAATTAAGAAAATGGTAATAGGAACATACATATCAATAATTACCTTAAATGTGAATGGATTAAATGCTCCAACCAAAAGACACAGGCTCACTGAATGGATATAAAAACAAGACCCATATATATGCTGTCTACAAGAGACCCACTTCAGACCTAGGGACACATACAGACTGAAAGTGAGGGGATGGAAAAAGATATTCCATGCAAATGGAAATCAAAAGAAAGCTGGAGTAGCAATACTCATATCAGGTAAAATAGTTTAAAAACAGACAATGTTACAAGAGACAAAGAAGGACACTACAAAATGATCAAGGGATCAATCCAAGAAGAATCTATAACAATTATAAATATTTATGCACCCAACATAGGAGCACCACAATACATAAGGCAAATTCTAACAGCTATAAAAGAGGAAATCAATAGTAACACAGTAATAGTGGGGGACTTTAACACCTCACTTACACCAATGGACAGATGATCCCGACAGAAAATTAATAAGGAAAAACAAGCTTTAAATGACACAATAGACCAGATACATTTAATTGATATTTATAGGACATTACAACCGAAAACAGCAGATTACACTTTCTTCTCAAATGCACATGGAACATTCTCTAGGATAGATCACATGGGTCACAGATCAAGCCTCAGTAAAGTTAAGAAAATTGAAATCATATCAAGCATCTTTTCCGACCACAACACTATGAGATTAGAAATCAATTACAGGGAAAAAAACATAAAAAACACAAACACGTGGAGGCTAAACAATACGTTACTAAATAACCAAGAGATTACTGAAATCAAACAGGAAATCAAAAAATACTTAGAGACATATGACAATGAAAACATGATGATCCAGAGCCTGTGGGATGCAGCAAAAGCAATTCTAAGAGGAAATTTATAGCAATAGAATCCTACCTCAAGAAACAAGAAAAATCTAAAAAAAAAAAAAAAAATCTAACCTTACGTCTAAAGGAACTAGAGAAAGAAGAACAAACAAAACCCAAGTTAGCAGAAGGAAAGAAATCATAAAGATCAGAGCAGCAATAAATGAAATAGAAACAAAGAAAACAATAACAAAGATCAATAAAGCTAAAAGTTGGTTCTTTGAGAATATAAACCAAATTAAGAAACCTTTAGCCAGACTCATCAAGAAAAAGAGGGAGAGGACTCAAATCAATAAAATTAGAAATGAAAAAGGAGAAGTTACAACAGACACCACAGAAATACAAAGCATCGTAAGAAACTACTAAAATCTCCTCTATGTCAATAAAATGGACAACCTGGAAGAAATGGACTAATTCTTAGTAAGGGGTAACCTTCCAAGACTGAACCAGGAAGAAATATAAAATATGAGCAGAACAATCACAAGTAATGAAATTGAAACTGGGATTAAAAATCTTCCAGCAAACTAACGTCCAGGACCAGATGGCTTCACAGGTGAATTCTATCAACCATTTAGAAAAGAACTAACATCTATCTTTCTAAACCTCTTCCAAAAAATTGCAGAGGAAGGAACACTCCCAAACTCATTTTACGAGACCACCAGCACCCTGATACCAAAATCAGACAAAGAAACTACAAAAAAAGAAAATTACAGACCAATATCACTGATTAATATAGATGCAAAAATCATCAACAACATACGAGCAAACAGAATCCAACAACACATTAAAAGGATCATACACCATGGTAAAGTGGGATTTATCCCAGGGATGCAAGGATTCTTCAATATACAAATCATGCAATGTAATACACCATATTGAAACACTGAAGAATAAAAACCATATGATCATCTCAATAGATGCAGACAAAGCTTCTGACAAAACTCAACACCCATTTATGATAAAAACTCTCCAGAAAGTGGGCATAGAGGGAACCTACCTCAACATAATAAAGGCCATATATGGTAAACCCACAGCAAACATCATACTCAATGGTGAAAAACTGAAAACATTCCCCCTAAGATCACGAACAAGACAAGGATGTCCACTCTCACCACTATTATTCAACATAGTTTAGGAAGTCCTAGCCATGGCAATCAGAGAAGAAAAAGAAATAAAAGGAATACAAATTGGAAAAGAAGAAGTAAAACTGTCACTGTTTGCAGATGACATGATACTATACATAGAAGACCCTAAAGATGCCACCAGAAAACTACTAGAACTAATCAGTGAATTTGGTAAAGTTTCAGGATACAAAATTGATGCACAGAAATCTCTTGCATTCCTATACACTAACAATGGAAGATCAGAAAGAGAAATTAAGGAAACAGTCCTGTTCATCAATGCAACCAAACATAATAAAATACCTAGGAATAAACCTACCTAAGGAGGTAAAAATTCTGTACTTAGAAAACTATAAGACACTGATGAAAGAAATCAAAGATCACACAGACAGATGGAGAGATATACCATGTTCTTGGATTGGAGGAAGCAATATTGTGAAAATGACTGTACTACCCAAAGCAATCTACAGATTCAGTGCAATCCCTTTCAAATTACCAATGGCATTTTTTTTACAGAACTAGAACAAAAAGTCTTAAAATTTGTATGGAGACACAAAAGACCCTGAATAGCCAAAGCAATCTCGAGGGGAAAACATGGAGCAGGAGGACTCAGACTCCCTGACTTCTGACTATACTACAAAGCTACAGTAATCAAGACAGTATGGTACTGGCATAAAAACAGAAACATAGATCAATGGAATACAGGATACAAAGCCCAGAGATAAACCCACACACCTATTGTCAACTAATCTATGATAAAGGAGGCAAGGATATACAATGGAGAAAGGACAATCTCTTCAATAAGTGGTGCTGGGAAAACTGGACAGCTACATGTAAAAGAATGAAATTAGAACACTCCCTAACACCATACACAAAATAAACTCAAAATGGATTAAAGACCTAAATGTAAGACCAGACACTATAAATCTTTTAGAGGAAATCATAGGAAGAACACTGTTTGACATAAATCACAGCAAGATCTTTTTTCACCCACCTGCTAGAGTAATGGAAATAAAAACAAAAACAAACAAATGGAACGTAATGAAACTTCAAAGCTTTTGTACAGCAAAGAAACTATAAACAAGGCGAAAAGACAACCCTCAGAATGTGAGAAAATATTTGCAAATGAATCAACGGACAAAAGATTAATCTCCAAAATATATAAACAGCTCGTGCAGCTTAATATTAAAAAAACAAGCAACCCAATCAAAAAATGGGCAGAAAACCTAAATAGACATTTCTCCAAAGAAGACATACAGATGGCCAAGAGGCACATGAAAAGCTGCTCAAGATCACTAATTATTAGAGAAATGCAAATCAAAACTACAATGAGGTATCACCTCACACCAATTAGAATGGGCATCATCAGAAAATCTACAAACAACAAATGCTGGAGAGGGTGTGGAGAAAAGGGAACCCTCTTGCACTGTTGGTGGGAATGCAAATTGATACAGCCACTATGGAGAACAGTATGGAGTTCCTTAAAAATTAAAAATAGAATTACCATATGACCCAGCAATTCCACTACTGGGCATATACCAGAGAAAACCGTAATTCCAAAAGACACATGCACTCCAATGTTCACTGCAGCACTATTTATGATAGCCAGGTCATGGAAGCAACCTAAATGCCCATGGACAGACAAATGGATAAAGAAGATGTGGTACACATGTACAATAGAATATTACTCAACCATAAAAAGGGATGAAATTAGGTCATTTGTAGAGATGTGCATGGACCTAGAGACTGTCATACAGAGTGAAGTAAGTCAGAAAGAGAAAAATGAATATCATGTATTAACGCATCTATGTGGACTCTAGAAGAATGGTACAGATGAACCGGTTTGCAAGGCAGCAATAGAGACATAGATGTAGAGAACAAACGTATGGACACAAAGGGGGGAAAGAGGGTGGGTAGGAGTGGTGGTGGGATTAATTGGGAGATTGGGTTGACAATATACACTAATCTGTATAAAATAGATAACTAATAAGCACCTGCTGTATAAAAAATAAATAACAAAATAAAGTTTAAAAAAAGATTAGTGAAAAAAGTGGTTGGAATAATATTTCAAGATTTTTTTTTTCAAACAACACTGCATTTTTTTTTCTTTTTAAAAATATTTATTTATTTATTTTTGGCTGCGTTGGATCTTGGTTGCTGCATGCAGGCTTTCTCTAGTTGTGGAGAGCAGGGGCTACTCTTCATTGCATTACTCGGGCTCCTCATTGTGGTGGCTTCTCTTTTTGCAGAGCATGGGGTCTAGGCATGCAGTCTTCAGTAGTTGTGGCATGCTGGCTCAGTAGATGTGGCTCGAGGGCTGTAGAGCACAGGCTCAGTAGTTGTGGCACACAGACTTAGTTGCTCCACGGCATGTGGGATCTTCCCGGACCAGGGATTGAACCCATATCCCCTGCATTAGCAGGCAGATTCTTACCCACTGTGCCTCCAGGGAAGTCCCAATTTCAAGATCTTAATAATGGTTTTCTCTGGGTGGTCTCTCTCTCCTCTTCCTCTCTCTCTCTCTCTCATTTGCATTCTGTATATTTTCTTTCATGCATACATATTCTATAGTTTTCTTCAAAAAATTCTAAATTTCACTTTTAAAAAAAAGCAATGTAGAAAACCAATAGGGTTAGACAGAAAAATCTATGCTTTCTCTATGTATAAAATACCTTGGGAATGCAGAGCACACCATCTGGATTTTATTGGGCCTGGCAACAACCTTGCAACTAGTTTGTTTGGAGGGCTTGTAAAATGCAGCGCCATGTCCTCTTGTCTTAGGAAACCTCTCCTGGAAGAGATGCAGCCTTGATCTCCATTATTCTGATCATTCTGCAGAGCTGTAGATTTATGCTGCGGCTCCCTGCAGAGCAAGACATCCACAGCTTCCAACTTCAAAGAGGCATTCCCCCCTTGGAATGAGGCTGCCCAGCTGGCCTGGCAAGCTCTGCAGAGATTAGAAGGATCAGACAGAAACCCTCTAGTAGAGAGGAGAAAGGATGGAAACACCAGCCAGTTTCTTCCCAGGACTCACTACCCCTCAGGGTGTTGCCAAGATTTCTCCCCTTTTACTTCAAGGAAAGGAGAGAAGCTAGTCTTGTTATCTTAGTAAACTGGCCTCTGGCCCCCTGCTGTCCTTCCCTTTGTCAGAGAGAAAGAACAAACAGTATCCTGTTGTATTGTAGCCATGTCTTTCAAGCTTGGGACAAAAGTTTTGGAATCAGGCCCTGCCTTGGAACTGGATCATCAGGCAAGGACCTGGGGGCACTGCTAGTTCGCAGAGGGTTTTGCTCCTACCTGGTTTGACTGAGAAGCCAACTGAACTGCTAGGAAAGGGAAAAGGTGTGAAGAGCTCCTGGTAAATCTGTCACTTAAGCTGATGATGCTCTAGACATATCAAAGGAAGACAGGTTTAAATTACAAGTCAGGGAGATGGCGACCCTTAATTTGAAAGCCCCTTAACTGTTAAAGGGCCCATGTGTGAGACTTCTAAATAAGGGACTGAGGATGAAAGTTGCCTTTTCTTCTGGCATTATCCCCAAAAGATTGTGTCTGGCTTTAGTTCAGTCATCTGATACAGTCTCAGAGAACAGGCACCAATGTGAAAACCTTCTCATATGTCTAAGAAAGCTCATGAATACAGCCGGGCATTTCATTCTTTTTCCTTCTAAGATCTTGTGATTTCAGAATTGAACTAAGAGTTGGGACACTGGAAATTTTAACAATAAACCCTCATTTTCCAACAGATAGCCAACTCTCTGTTGCAGCAACCTACACACATACAATGTATTTAGAAGTTTATTCTCTGGAGAAACTGAATTGGAGACTCTTTGGACTCTGGGACCCAGTGGTGTGCTAGAGACAGTGCATAATGGCTTTCGAGAACCAATTGTACACATCTCTTCCCAGCTCTGTTTACATATCCACATCACATTGGTAGCTTGAAATTGGCCAGGGAAGGGTATTGACACATAGAAATTAGCAAGAAGTAAACATGAGGGTGAGTGTTTTGCTTGTTTGTTTGTCTGTTTTTGGAGGCCAAGTCTAAAACTCAGAACTAAAGATTAAAAGATTAAGTTAAATCAACGTATTGATGGAATGACCCCCTTTCCCCATCCCCAGAATGCAGCAACCAGATATTCACCACCAGGCAGGAAATTAGTTTATCTCTGGAAAATGAAATTGCCCCAGAACTAAAGACCTATATTTACTATAACTTGGAATCCCTTAACAAACAAAAAAAGCTGATGTATCACTCCTGGTCAATAAGTGCCACGAGACTTTCAAGCAACTTTTAGTTCCTTACTTTAACTATGGACTTTCATCCAACTTTTATCAGAGATTTGTGGAAACCCCCAAAATGAAAACAATAAAAAAACTTTTCTAAAAAATAGAGGAAACAAATAATTAGGAAAGCAAAGAAATCTTCAGAAAGATAAGAGATGATATTGCAGCCACAGGATAGAATAATAGGTTGCTGTATTAGTTATCTATTACTGCATTACAAATAACCAAAACTTTGACAGCTTAAAATAACATCTATTCATTATTCCACAGTTTCCATGGGTCAAGTGTCCAGACATGGCTTAACTGGGTTCGCTACAAAGGGTCTCAGAGGGATGCAGTCAATGTGTCAGCTGAGCTGTCTTCCTTTCTGCAGCTTGAGATTCTCTTGCAAGCCCATGTGGTTGTTGGCAGAATTCAGTGTCTTGTGGTTGTAAGGGGTTGTAGGTGCCTGTTCTCTTTCTGGCTCTCAGCAGGGGCTGCTCTTAGCTTCTAAAGGCTCACTGCAGTTCCTTGCCAGGTGATGCTCTCATAGGCCCTCTCCAAATGGCAGTGTCCCTCTTCAAGGCCAGTGGGAGCATCTCTCACTCTTCTCTGCTAAGACAGAGTCTTATATAACACAATGTAGTTCTAGGAGTCTAACTTCTATGTTTACAGTATGACATAACCTAATCAAGGGAGGGACTCTCCCATTGCCTTTGCCATATTTTGTTGGCCAGAAGCAAGGATCTGCCCAAGTTCAAGGGGAGGAGATTATATTAAAGGGTGACTCATTGGGTCACCTTAAGGTGTATCTGCCACAGTTGCTATGGAAACAAAACAGAGAACAAGATCCTGAAAACTTAAAGCCAAAAATAATAGCATTCAATAGAAGAGTTGGAAGATGAAGTTGAGGAGATCTCCCAGAGAAAAGAACAGCTACAACAAAAGGAAATTAAAAATAAGAGACAAAGGATTTAAAAAAAGTTAGAAGACCAATTCAGGAGGCCCAATATCTGACTAGTAAAAGGTCCCAAAAGAGAAAGCAGAAAAAAACAGAGGGAGGAAAAATATCAATGATATAACACATGAAAATTTCCCAGACCTGGACAACACAAGACTTCAGATTGAAAGATGCCAGTGATGGCCAGAACAATAAATGGAAGAGAGAGAGAGGAAAAAAGAACCCCATCAATAAGGCATACCTCTATGAAATTTTAGAACACTGAGAGTAAAAAGGAAATCCTAATGGTTTTCAGAGAGGAAAAAGAGATCAGATACAAAGGACTGAAAATAAAAAAATCATCAGATTTCTCAATAGCAACTCAGGAAGCTAGAAAGGAATGGAATAATGCCTTCAGAATCCAGAAGAAAGATGTTTTAACATGAAATTTCAAGCCAGGCACACCAAAACTCAAATGTGAGGGCAAAAAAACCACACATTTTTCCCATATGCAAGGGCCAAAAAATGTACTTCCCATGCATTCTTGATTAGGAAGTGTATTGAGAATTTATTTTTGGCAATATAAAAGAGTAAACCAAAAAAAAAGATGGGGATATGGGGCATAAGAAATGGGGGATCCAGATAAAATAAAAAGATGTAAGGAAGTCTTGAATATTAGCACACAGCAGGCTTACAGAGAACAGTCAAGGCTGGAAGAGCAATATAGGGGGAGATGGGAGAAAAGTTTCCATTAAAGAGGGAGAATTAGAACAATTAGATTACCTGATGTGATTGAATATTTGGAAAATATTAGGTATAGGTGATTTGACAGATCTTTTGAAAAATTTGGAGTGGGGAGAATAGTAGTACATAACAAACCTAAGCATAAGTGTGGAGGGAAATGGCAGCTCAACTCCTGAAAAAAATAAATCTGTAATCTTAGGACACTCCCTAGCTTAGTAGTGAGTAATATTTAATCACAAAAATGTAAACACTGACTATATGTAGATTTAACCAGATATTGCAACACGTCAAGAGGATATGGGGGAGTTTGGGAGATCTGTTTCGCAAGGGTTTGGGCAGTAGGTTAGATGGCTTAAGAACAGAAAGTAAAGAGATAATGTTCAAAATTGGCCAAGCAACCAATAGCATTATTAACATACTAGTTAGAAATGTGGAGCGACTGTATACTCCAAAAGAAAAAGGTGGTGAGAAGCGTTGAAAGGGGTTGCCTCTGGGAGTTATTAATGAGGAATAGAAAGAGGATGGGTTTACTTTCATCCTGTTTGATACAGTAAAAATAAGAGCAAAAAGAAAACCTATATAAATGTATTACTTTGGTTTAAACAGATTTATTTACTTACTAGTTTATCAGGTTTCATCAAAATCTGTAAGAATCACAAAGTTTTTCCAGCCAGAATAAACCAACAGGAAATGCTGAACAGAAGCAAAGACCCACCTCTCTCAGTTTAGTTGTTGGTTTAACAAAGACAAACAAACCAAATTTATCTTCCTTTTGTTACGACTTCCATGCTGATTTTGACAGATTATCCTGAGTGCCTGTGCTCCACTCCAAATTACTTATTTTTCTGAGTCTCTCTTGTCTAGACTGCAAGAGCGGTTCCTGCCCAGTGTTCGGCGGATGGGAATTGTAGGTTCTGCTCAGATTTGTTTGTACAGCACTTCCTCCCTCGCATGAAGTATACGTTACATGTGAATGAGGCTTTTTACGGCTCTGCATAATTACCACATTTGGAGCCATTCTTCTCTTCAAAGGTTGAGTTTTTTCCTTTTCCTTTTCTTTTGATTTCTTATATTTTGCAGTGACTGTCATCGTTACTTTGATGCTGGGGTTTAATAACGGCTTCAAATGCAAATTTGACAACACAAGCTGAAAATTATGGGTGGCAAACAAAGGAACTAAACTTCCATGCCTGTGTTTTGAGAGGCTCCACCTGATCTGTAAAAGTACACATGTTTTAGTAGTAAGCCCTGCATACAACCTTGGCTTTTGTATAATAAGAGCCAGAATTTTCTGAAGACATTCCCCAAACCTGGGCCTCAAAATGGAGTCTCAATTATTTCCTCTTACTTCGTGTCTTACAATTCTAATTTTGCAGGTAGTGGAGATCCAGTCTGAGACTCTGCTCCCAGTGAATCTGTTCTCCTCTTTGTATCATTTATCCAAGGGTGATAAGCCAAATATTTTACAACCAGAACTGCCCTAGCAACAGCCAATCAGAGCAGGAGTACATCTGGAGATCCTGGTTGGCACAAGCTTTCTGACTTTAGCTGCTGGACCATGGGAGAGGTGACAGGAAGGGGGTCTCTGGCCAGGGGCTGAGGGACAAGAGGGATGCTTGCAAGGCCGGGGAAGTAGCAATTACTAATCAGTATCAGAGTATTTAAACGTTTGAACAACTGATAGGGCCATATCTGTGCATACTGAAATATCACTTCCTGTCTAAAACATAGTTACAAATGTACATGCTTCTCCTTCCCTACTATTCTGTAAGTTCCTTGAAAGGAGATTGGGAATCAGCCTCTTCTCTATGCACGACACAGTGCTTTCTCTGGATGAGTGGATGAATGAATAAATGAATGACATAAATTATTTCTTCTCCTTTCTAAGCCTGGCTTCCTTATTCTTGACTTTAAAAATATTCGCTATTGAAATTTAACATGCCAAAACTTACATAGGAAGGGACTTTTCATAATCTCAATTCTAGTCCTTTGGGGGGATAAAAGGACGTAGAAATAAACGTGCAAGAATAAGACTACCTTTTTTTCTTGAAAAAAGTTATCATTGGCATAATGAATGTTAAGGAGAATGATGAAAGTATATTCTTTGTTATAGTTTGTTAGTTCTGTAGGTGGTTGTGGAGTACAGTGGAACAGACTTCATGCTAAAAACTTTTCTTTGGGAAAAAAATGGAGACTTCATGGGCAGTGTTTTAATTTTGCAATAGTCGTTTAGGTTTAAATTAATACAAGAGAATCAAGCCATAAGCATCACACTGGCAAGTCTTTTTTTTCCCCTGCTGAAGCTAATTGAAGAATAGAAAGGGAGAGAAATCCATAAATAGTAAGGAAGAAATTAGATGTTTTTTAGATCAATTTGGAGAACCTAAGAAAGCATCAAGCTATAGGGTAAGAGATTGTAAAGGAATATGATTTTTATCTAGGTCATAAAATTTAGAGCTGTTTTCCTCCCTTAATTTCAATGTAGAAGTGATAGGCATCTATAATGTGCCAACCCAGCAGGATCAAAAACATGTAATTATAAGTTAAAACATTTAGTTTTCATCCAGAAAGAAATTGACATGAAATAAATTTATCAAGGGACCTCATTTTTAAAACATGCGTCACATGGCTGCCTAGGACAAAAAAAGAATTCTAGTATATTAAAGCAATAATTCCTTTTGAACTATAGGTATTAATGTAAGATGAGAGAAACAGCCCAAAATAAACCATTTTCAAAAACGAGACTGAGACTAGAGTATCATCTTTCTTCTCCAGTATTTTATTAGTTGTAGTTTTAGCTACTCGTATTCTCAAAAGATAATTACCTAGAATTCTCTCCATCTGAAGCTCTGAGCAGAGTTAACTTATTGATATCACACTATTGATATGAATCAAACGCAGGATGTTTCTTTCGAAGCAACTGAATGGCTTATTTAATGCAAGATCTGATGATTATATGAAGTAAATACTAAATCACTATATAACTAGTCTGCATGAGACTTTGGGATATTTTTAGTTGTTCTTTAATGAGATTCTGAAAATGATTTGTGTTTCTCTAATAATATGTTTCAGGAGCTACCACTTGCTAGGCCTTGAAAATGTAGAAATAAAGAAAATTTTCTCTGTCACCCTGGAACTCGAGACTTAGTGTAGGGAAAACACAGTTCCACAGATAATTTCAGCAAGACCTGAGAAATGTCATAAAAGAAGTACCCCAAAAGAAGAAGACTCCTTTTCTCTGCAAAGAAGGAGAAGCAGGAGTAACCAAGGGAAGGTCTCTAAGGTAACCCCTGAGCTAAGTCTGTAAGGAAATAGAGGCATTAGCCAGGCAGGAAGGACATTCCAGACAGGAGGATGGAAACCTGGGAAATGCATGTGGTATTTCAGAGGCATAAACTCAGACGGGATATCCTTAGAGGAAATCCAATATATAAATTAATGGGACACAGAGGCTAAAACACTCCTTCCAGAAAAGTCATACAGAGTAAAATAATTAACATTTTCCTTTTGAGAATTATCATTGCATTATATTCTCAGTTGCTTTCAATACAAATATATGGAAAACTTCCCAAGGATTAGCCATTAAAATACTTGGGAAAATTTCAACATTGGGGCTTCCCCGGTGGCGCAGTGGTTGGGAGTCCGCCTGCCGATGCAGGGGACACAGGTTCGTGCCCCGGTCCGGGAAGATCCCACGTGCCGCGGAGCGGCTGGGCCCGTGAGCCATGGCCGCTGGGCCTGCACGTCCGGAGCCTGTGCTCCGCAGCGGGGGAGGCCACAGTGGTGAGAGGCCCACGTACCGTGAAAAAAAAAAAAAAAAAAAAAAAAAAATTTCAACATTGGCCATTATAAGATACTTCTATAATATAACATTTAATATTTCTGTCCCTGAGAGGATGAATAAAATGCTAAATGGCTTATACGCATAGAATAAGACCAAAATTTGCTATGTTTGAATATTTTTTTAAGGTGATTATTTTCTTTCTTTCTTTATTTTTTGGCTGTATCAGTTCTTAGTTGTGGCATGTGGGATCTGCATTGAGGCATGCGGTATCTTTTAGTTGCAGCGCTTGGGCTCTTTGTTGTAGCGCATGGGTTTCTCTCTAGTTGTGGCATGTGGGTTTTCTCTTCTCTAGTTGTGGCATGTGGGCTTCAGAGTGTGTGGGCTCTGTAGTTTGTGGCACGTGGGCTCTCTCGTTGAGATGCGCGAGCTCAGTAATTGTGGTTCGTGGGCTTAATTGCCCTGGGCATGTGAGATCTTAGTCCCCGAACCCGGGATCAAACCCAAGTCCCCTGCAATGGAAGGCAAATTCTTTACCACTGGACCACCAGGGAAGTCCTGAATATTTTTTGAAGAATTACATGTAGTCCATCCATATATCACAATGTGGACTCTTCAAAATTGTCTCCTTATAACATAATTTCACTATATAAATGGAGGAAAAATATGCTAATGTGAAGCATGTGGAATTTGAATTCCTTATAAAGTAAAACATTTTCCTGTTCTCAGGTGCCAAGTCCTCCTTGTAAGCCCAGCTAAAATCTGGACTGGCCAGGAAGACATTGAACTGTGCTTGCTCCTGCATTAAAGACAGAGTCTTACATAGCATTAGATAAAGTTCTAACTCTGTAGACCTCAGTTTCCTCAATGTAAAATGACAGTGTGGACCAGATGACCTCTAAGGTCTTTCATCTCTAACAGTCAGTCTACAACTTTTTTATTTCCTGCTTGGCATCCCACACCTGGCATCCTAATGACTTTCCCAGCACCAGTTAATGAAACCATTTCTTCAGCATGAGTCTCGGCCATGGAGATCAAGGGTCTTATTTACTGTAGCCTGCTTTGTCCATCTCACTTAGGTCATAATCATATTTCTCCACCCCCAGTGTAGCATATTAAACTGAGACCTTCTTTCACAGGTTTTCACCCAACAAGGGTGGCTCATTCAACTATATCAGCCTAAGTCCAAACCATTGTGCAGAAAGAATATGAAAGACTCCAAGGTGGTAAACAACCAAAGCATTAAAAATGCTTCTCCAGACAACCCCTGTGGCTCTATTACAGAAAAAAATAGTCACCTAAAGGGGTGCCAGTTGGTAGCATTATATTGTGCACATTAAGCTATCCCTCTCAGTCTCTCCTGATGGTCTGGAGCAGGGATACCAAAGTTTTTTGATTATGTGCTACCTCATCAATTAATGTACAGATATGTTATATTCTTATATTTATATATTGTGTGTGCCTATTTATGTATTATATTCAGTTATATTGAACTAATAGGTTACACAGATTATAAAATATATACAAAAACAGAAACTTTAAAAGGATGAGATTTTTAAAAATTAATAAATAGAAATGGAAGTTTCAGTATTCTTCTTGAGTGCTTGTGGATTATCTTGAGTTCTCTACTTTGAGACGTTGATTTAAAGTGCTGACTCTTCTGCAGAAAGAAAAAAACAAATACCATATTCTAACACATATATAATCTTAAAAAAAGAAATGGTTCTGATGAACCTAAGGGCAAGACAGGAATAAAGACACAGGCATAGAGAATGGACTTCAGGACACAGGGAGGGAGAAGGGTAAGCTGGGATGAAGTGAGAGAGTGGCAGGGACATATATACACTACCAAATGTAAAATAGATAGCTAGTGGGAAGCAGCCACATAGCACAGGGAGATCAGCTTGGTGCTTTGTGACCACCTAGAGGGGTGGGATAGGGAGGGTGGGAGGGAGACGCAAGAGGGAGGAGATATGGGGATATATGTATACATATAGCTGATTCACTTTGTTATACAGCAGAAACTAACACAACATTGTAAAGCAATTAAACTCCAATAAAGATGTTAAATTTTAAAAATTTATAAAATAAAGTGCTGACTCTTCTGAATGACCCAGACACTTATATCATTTATTTATCCCCTTCTTAACTTTTATAATTCTTAATAACTTCTTATTCAAAAATCTTAAAATATTTGAATTTTTTTAAATCCTGAGTTTCAATATTTTTGTTCCAAGTAGTCAGGTTTGCCTTTTTCAGTGAACACAAGAGGTTACTGAGGGTCAAGTTTACAAGGCAGGTAATATCAGATCAAGTTGTTTTCAATAAGATCCCCAACACATAGAAGCCCATCAAAATCTCTCCCTCATGGCTCATTTTTCTCTACCATTTACTGGATATTAAATAGGGTGTCTTTTCGTATTGGTAAATCTTTTTTTTTTTTCCACATGCATGCATATGAGGTAAGACAATAAGATAGTGACACTGGTTCAGAATCAAACATTCCAGGAAGTATATAATTACATTCTCATTACTTCACGATCACACTTTATTTTCTTTCCTTTTTAATTCTATTATCCAGCTTAATCACTCAATTCAGTCACTGGATTGAACCATTATAACCAAAAATCAGACCCATATAAAAGGTGAGTTTTTTGTCTAAAGATAAGAAAACAAAGATTTATCATCCCTGAGGCTATTTAAAATAATGTGTCCTAGAATTCTGGCAGTAAATCCAAACAGGATTGATAGCATCTTTATAATCAGTGCATGAATAATTTATATATTAAAAGAAACATATGCGCTTATATTTTTTAAAAATCTGTTTTATTTCATCACAGTTCTTTCTTAGAGACATTAGTCTCTCCACATAGGTGGAAGGCAGTGTGGAGTGCTGAACAGAGCCTTCTGAGGACTTAAACCAGAGTTCCGGTCTCCACCCTATCATTAACTGGCTGTGATCTTGAACCATGGATATGCTTAACCTTTGTGTCTGTTTCCTATTCTGCAAAATAGGACACTATCTACCTCTTAATCTCATTGTGAAGATAGAGTGTTTATAAAGCTCTTAGTACAGTGCCCAGAACATTGCAGCTACCCATTAAATGGAAAATATTTTTGCTACTCTTTCGAATCCTCAAAGATTACGATTTGTATCTTCTTTTTTTCCCTATTTAGTGCCTAGCATAGTATCTTCTCTGGAGTTAATGTTCAATATTTTTCCATTGACTAATACAGGTAATCTCCTATACTTTCATAATTTTATTTAACTTCATAGAAGTAAATGATGCTCTGATGCTTCTTATATTTTGGAGATTAAAGATAAAATAGTTTGACAACAATCTAACAATAACAACAAAAATGTGTGCAGTCCTGCCTGCTTTTCCAGTATATGGACCATCGATTCCCAGGGTCTGAAGTTATCTGAGCTCTGAGGGAGAAATGAGAAATTGAGGTGCTCTAATCCTGATTCTACCAGCCACTGTGTATGACAGATCTGTATATCCTTTCTCAGGGTCAATTCCACAATACAGATATTTGCATATGGGGGTCAAGTCTAATCTTCTCCATTGGGTGTTTTGGGTAATCCTCTGGCCTCCGTCTTTGGGGATAAATCTTATCTTATTCCTGAGAGGGAAGCTGAGAACGTTAGTTTCTCTACCCAGATATGGCAAGATTAGACTCTGTGTGAGAGTGTGTATGTGTACATGAAAGAAAAGCAGAGATCGTCAACAGACATTTCTACAGCTTTCTGCCTTAATTTATAAAAAACGTGGGCCTGAATTTTAATCTTTAGCCCCAACACAAGAAAGCAGGTTCCTCAAAAATGTCAGATGGAAAGGATTTATAGCCTTGCAATCTGAAATGCAGAGAGGCTGAGACACACAGCCCTGGCCACTGGTTGCATCACCACTGTATGGCCAGGAAGACCCACGCTCCAGGCCTCTGTGGAGACTGATAAATGCTGTGAAAAAGTCAGCCCTTCCAGCTGATAGCTCCCTCCCACAGAAATACACACAAGGTTAATCAGTTCTGAAGCAGTTCTTGCCAACATTAGAAAGACAATGGTTAAATCTGCATGATCTGTTCCGGAAAGTGGCATGTCAGTGTGGACAGACATTTGACTCAGAATCAGATTCTGGTGTTTTTCTATTTATGTGACCTTGAAAAAGAGGCTTAAAATATGAGCTCCAACTTTCTTATATGTAAAATGGGGGAAATAATACCTACCTCATAGATTTATTGGGAGAATTGATTGAGAGAGCAAGTGTGTAAAATGCCTAGACAGTACCTGCCACATAGTAGCCCTTTAATAGATGTTGTTGAATCTCCATCAAATAATGAAGTTTTCTGTTATGGTTTATATTCCTGTATCTATCTCATCCCTCTAACCTAGAATTTTGACACAATTTTTTTTCTGCTTTTAGACCCATTTATCCTTGATTTAGATTTATATTCTTTGGATGATTAATTATTCAGCATTAATGATTTTTGCTGCAGCAAAGATATATTTTGAAGATTTACCTCTGTGCGAGTTTTAATAATTGTAACATCCCCCCATATTTGCATAAATCTATGCTCTGCAAAAGGCTTTCCTGTCTATTTTCTCATTTGCTCAAGAGTTGGTACAGTTATGCTCTTAAATTTTCACATAAATTTCTTGGAGATGGGTTTAAATGGTTTTCTGTGGCTGGATACGAATTGGGCTTTTTATTTTCAGATCTTCATTTGAAAATGGCAACCATATCCCATAACCTATCTCAGAAATGGCACCCAAATAGGGCAGTGTTTCAAAGGAAATTCAGAAAAATTGCAAATGTAGATTACAGAACGAGTGTCTGATATTTGCCTTGGCTCCTAAGAGAGTGTAATTCACCCGAACGGGTGGCACGTGTGCTAAGTGCCACACACTGGGAAATACCCAAAGGCCCACTCTCCACAGTGGATAGCCTGCCAAGGAAGAAAAACAAATGACTGTCTCTAAGAAAAGAAAATATTGGTGCTAAATTCATTGTGGACATTTCATTGCGGCACAAAGGAAGTCCACATTAAAACAGAGGAAGGAAATGATTTTGTCGTAAGTTTACATTAAATGATTTGTATCACAATCTCAACTTGAGCTGGGTCTCCAAATAGAGTTCGTTTTTGTAGCTTTCTCATGTAAGCAGTACAGCTGAGGGGATACGTGGTGGTGGCAATTTAGAGCCAGAGGACCTGGTTTTGAACCCTGTCTCTGCCATTTACTGACTGTGATCAGTAATTTTTAGCTTTTCAGAGCTTCTGTTTCCCCATACGTAAAATGGCAAAGCACAATAAAAATTACTTCGTGGTTTGTTAGGAAGATTAAATGAGATAATACATATAAATAGCCTTTCTTGTACTGTAAAGTGCTAAACAAACTTTAATGTCAATGTAGTAAGTATTATTACCATGAATAATGATAATAGTAATACTGGTACCAAGGTCTCTACATTGCAATGTCCTAAGGAAGTATGACAGAATCAAGTCCAAGCCCTCTGCCCCTACATGAAACTTCCTTCTACTCCTCCCTCAGGTTCATTGCCTAACAAGCATAATTTCTTATTCACACAGCATAGCGCTCAATGCATGAAGACTTGAACTACACCTTCTTTTACCTTCTCATCTCTGTTTAACTTTCTCCAAAATGTTTATAGATTATCCAAATGGTATAGTTAATGTATTCAGTCAATGAACAAACATTAGGTGAAGTATATCTACGTGCAGGGCTCTGTGGAGGCCACTGCCTGATAACCTGTGCCAGCCAAGCAGAGGTTCAGAAGCTCTAAGGTGTGAATGGAAATAAAAACCAAATGCAGTATTTGAGGATATAAAATATTGAGTTGGACAGAGGGACAGAGTTCTCCTTACCCATCAGTTACAAATTGTGACAATAAGAGAGATAGTATCTTGGACCATCTTACAGAAGTCAGCAAGCCTAAGGTACTTGACAGATGGGAGAGGCTGTTCCCAGGAACAGAAACAGGGGAGAGTGTGAGACGTGCAGTGTAGACTTAGGAGGAGTCTGGAGAGATGGCTGAAGCACTCAGTAGACGACGGCTCTTGGGTGGGGGTGGGGAGATTGCTGAGGAAGGGGCCAGTTCTCTTGTTTTAGTGGAGTAGAGGCATGTAAAGGTGAGTTAGCACCGACCTTGAAGAAGAGTGGTAGTCAGTCAGGTCTAGGGTGGTCAGAGATTAGCTCTTGGTTGATGAAACTTGTATGTGCTGAGTATTATAAATACAGACGTCCCTCAGTATCTGTGAGGGGTTGGTTCCAGGACGTCCCTGAGAATACCGAAATCCTGGAATGTTCAGTTCCCTTACTGTCGGTCCTCAGTATCCATGGGTTCAACCAACCGCAGATTGAAACTTTCAATCCATGCTTGGTTGAATCCATGGGTACAGAACCTATGGATACAGGGTGACTGTCATACAAAAGTGAATCAAATTCAGCCCCTCAAGGAAAGAAGTCAAAATTTAATGGAACAATATCTAAGAATCAAAGGACAATACCTGCTATACGTGTTCACAAGGTTACTGTTCTGATTTCCAAAAGAACTTCACTTCACAAGAATTCCCAATGACATGGAATTTGTTACCTTGGCGAATTTGCTGTGATCCAGAGTCTGTGACTCAGCTTTGCAATTTCTAAAACCAGAATCTGTAAGCACATCAAGAGTGGCCCTGACCCTCTGAGGCAGACTCCCATTAACCAAGCCCATGAGATACTGAGTGCCAACAGACTCATTTACAACGAGAGCAATTACTGTCACATACCCGAGAATACTCAGATGGCACACGGGCACATTCTCTCCCTGTAGGTGTCTCTACATGGGAAGTCAATTGGTAATCAGAAGGTAGCATGGCGAGCACAGAATCAGGACACAAGGAAATAGATGATTTGAATGTTTAATGTCATCAGATAATAAGAGCTGTTTGTATTCTTCCATCATAATAGAAATTCCTTGACTATCTGCAAAACTCCATAACTTTAGACTCCTTCTACCCTAGACTGGGATTGGCTGGTTTTCTGATCATTTTCTCTGACTCATTTGTTTTTCCATGTTCCACCTCTCTAATTGATCCTTTCTTCCTTAGGTTTGTTTAATGTATATTAATACATACACATGGCCCTTTGTATACTGTTTCATGGAGGCCTAGGATCTCTCTCTTCTTACCCATTGTGTTGACTTTTATGATTTGACCTTAAGACATCTATCTTATTTCCCTACCTTCTCTATTTAGGGGCAGAGGTGGGTGAACAGGACAGAGAGAGAACTTCACCGTAGTTCCCATTTACTAATAACAGTTACAGTGATTTTGAACACACTCTTCACTTTCCCCCCTCAACATAGGAACATTTCTAGGTTGTTAACGTCCATCTGAAAATGCCACACCTGGAATTAAACACAGTAGTCCAGGTATGGTTTGATGCACTCCCAGCAACTACCACCCATCCACTCATTTTTCTAGTAATGTTACCTAAGATAGAATTTGTTTTCTCAGCAGCAGAATTGCATTGTTGATTTATCTTGGCCTTCAAATAAACTAATAAACTAAATCTCTTAAATTGTCTTGTTAAATTAACCTACACCTCCCTGGCTTTTAAGTGGTATTTTTCATTGTTCCCATTAAATTTCATTTTTTTTTTTTTTTTTTTTTTTTTTTTTAAATTATTTGTTTATTTATTTTTGGCTGTGTCGGGTCTTCGTTTCTGCGCGAGGGCTTTCCCTAGTTGGCGGCGAGCGGGGGCCACTCTTCATCGCTGTGCGCGGGCCTCTCACTATCGCGGCCTCTCTCGTTGCGGAGCACAGGCTCCGGACGCGCAGGCTCAGTAGTTGTGGCGCACGGGCCTAGTTGCTCTGCGGCATGTGGGATCTTCCCAGACCGGGGCTCGAACCCGTGTCCCCTGCATTGGCAGGCGGATTCTCAACCACTGCGCCACCAGGGAAGCCCATTAAATTTCATTTTGTATGCTTTGGCCCATCTCCACAACCTACATACATGTTAAAACTGGCTTGTCACTGATCAGGAACTATGTAACTACCTGGGCACACATTACAGACTAATTTTCTACAGGTGATTATTTCCTCTACTTTCTTCAGACTATCTGTAATGCTTGTGAATAAATGCATCAGCCACATTCCTTTTTGATCTTTTTCTCTTTGTCCATTTGGAGCTTTGCGTGAGCCATTCTTATTTTGCACTGGTGACCACAGAAGGATTGAAACAAGATGAGATAAAAGGTTCACTTCACACTAATCAATAATCAGATCTACAGAGGTACTTATTGCTCCAAAAGTAAACAAGGTAGAAAGAACACAATTCTGCAAATTGAATAATACCCACTAAATTCAAATTAAAAGCAAGCTTCATTATTTTACAAAATCACAAGATTATATTCCTGTTTTACTTAGTTTTTCACGTTTGGTGCTTATCTTGTGGCACTTAAAATATAAGCATTCTGAAACATTGGATAGCAAGACTCAGTTTATCAGACAGACAAAAATATTGAACACCTATCAAATGCTAAAAACTCTGGAGAATAAAAACTGAAGCAGACAAAGATCCTGCCCCCAAGAGGCTAACACTCTAGTTGGGACAAAAGACTGTAATGAGCCATTAAACTGAATCTTGACCACCTCTCTGACTGACTGGTCCTAAAGCATAGCTAGGCTAGCAACCCCCAAAAGTTTGAGGCAGAGAATGTCCACCTTAAGCAAATATTGCCCTGATCATTTTTTATGTTTTACCTAATAAATCGAATTCTAATGGGGGAAAAAAGGCTGAGATAGTTGTTTTCATTTTCAGAAATTCTTAAGAGGACAAGACAGTCCACGTAGGTCAGAGTTGGAGAAGCCATGGCTCAAGCACAAACCTGAGAAAGATCTTACCCTCTAATTAATACCTCCAAGCCCCAACCCCAGCTTGGCCCTCTGGTTAGATTTATCTGAAGCAAGGAATGCTGCCTATTAGATTCACCAACAAAATCTAAGCCCTAGAAATCTGGTGAGTCAAAAAGTGCCCACCCCATTGACATCTACAGAAATGGTGGGTTGACTCTTGCCTTATATCTACATCATCGAAAAACAAAAACAAAAACACACAACTCAAAAGCTTCTTCCCAGAACACAGTGATACACTATTCTCAAATGTAAATTCTGTTTCACACTCTAGAATGGAAGGGTTGCTTGCAACCTCCAGAATAACCATTTTGCCCTTCCAACAATTTATCGATTCTGCCTCTACCAGACACCCCCTGCATGTTTAGGTAGCTCATCCTGACTGCAGCATGGAGGATGGATTGGGGCGGGGTATCCTGGAGGGGACCCATTGTCATAATCCAGCAAAAAGATGACGTGGTATCCATGTCAGTATGGTTGGAGAGGAGATATGGATCTGAGAAATGTTAATGAGTGAAAAGAAATAAGATTTGGATGTGTATTGTGTGTGCAGAATGAAGACAGGGATCAAAAAGTGGTGCCCAGATTTCAGAGTTGGGTGACTGGGTCAGAGGAGGTACCACTTGCTCTGGAGAAGGGAAAGTCTAAGTGAGAAGATAAAGTATTCTTCTGATAAGATTGTAGTTAGAGATTCTATAGAATATCAAAATGGATTTGTTCATGTCTTGGGGTGGGTTCTCCCCAAAAGATTATGAGTCAAGAATTCATATGCAAGTAATTTCTTTTGGGGGGAGGGCAGTACGTGGGCCTCTCACTGTTGTGGCCTCTCCGGCTGCAGAGCACAGGCTCCGGACGCGCAGGCTCAGTGGCCATGGCTCACGGGCCCAGCCGCTCCGCAGCATGTGGGATTTTCCCGGACCGGGGCACGAACCCGTGTCCCCTGCATCGGCAGGCAGACTCTCAACCACTGCACCACCCGGGAAGCCCAGCAAGTAATTTCTAAAAGAAGTTTTCCCAGGAGAAAACTAGTAAGGAAGGGGGGGAAAGGGAGAGAGTCATACAAGGATGTGATCTCAGACAAAAGTTCTACAGAGCTCAGGCTTTAGCCTGACCCATGGGGGAATTTTAACAGGGAAGGCACAGCTCACAGCTCCCCCACCTGTAGCAGCACAGAATCTAGTGTGAAACTCAGGCCCATCTTCAAGAGAGAAACTTCCGCAAGGAATTCAATTAATTAGCTGTTAGCAATTAGCTACTGGTGCTTTCAGCCTCAGCTTTGTAGCTGAGACAATGCGCCCCCCAGGCAGCCTCTAGCCAACTATTGAGCACAGAGGTATAATTATAATAATTCGCCATTTCTGGGATTCCTCTACAAACAATCTTTGCACTGGAACACCCCATTGGACTAGCTGAGACTTTGTGAGCACTGCATGTCAGTCTGAGTCTCATTCTACCCAATTACTCTTGCTCTTTCTGTCCTTTACCTTCCATAGGCATTACCCTCCAATAATTACTTGCACTTCTAACTCCATCCTGACATCTGCTTTCTGGCAGACTCAACATGCTACTCAACACAAGGGACCTGGGCTTTCATACTCCAAACCCAGGTCATTGGTTAAGAGTTACAATGGAGCAGACTGGGGTAGGGGCAGGGGCCACGCATAAACTCTCCATGCATGTACACAAAACTGCTCTGGTAAACTAAGGACATTCCTCTGGAAAAAAAGGCATGAGGACTGGCTTTGGGAGTGGGGCTGTGACACACAGAAATACTAAAAGGGACCTACAGGGTCTGGGCAGAGCACTAGCATTGTCTGCTGCATCCAGAAGGAAGTTAGGTATCTATATAGGTCTGGGACACAGGAGAGAGATCTGAGCTAGAGATTGGAATCTATTAGTGTGTGGCTATTGGATGAAGACTAGAAGACAAGGTCACCAAGACTGAATAAAGAGCACGTTAAAGGAAGATAGGCAACAGCTGAGGAAAGAAGCAGAAAGTAAATCAACATTTAAAGGGCAGGCAGAGAGGAAAGCAGTTAGTGAGAGGGGGTTTTCTGCTTTTGCAGAAAGACAGAGGAAAATCAGAAAAGCTGTTGTCAGAGAAACCCAAGAGGAAAGAGAAATCCAGAAATAAGGGAATGGTTGAGAGTGGCAAATGTTTCTGAGGTTGAGCAAGGCCACAAGTGAAATGAGTTCAATGGTGAGGATGGGGAAGCTGGAAGAGGAGACGGTCAACCTGCCAGGGAGTTGAGAGTTGGCTGGAAAATGAGGTGGGGACCTTTCAGGAGCCTTGTCATTGAACTGAAGGAGAGAGTCAAAGCTGTGGGGGAAAGGAATGTAGATCCTTCTCAAGTTCTTTGTGGTTAGACGGACGTGTGCTTGCGAGAATTGTCAGCAATAACAGTAAACTTCATATGGAAAAGCAGCTCCGTGACATCTCTGTCCCTGTTTGAAGTGCTGACCAGCAGTGTCTATCAGAACAAATGACTTTGCTAATTGTGTGTCTTCATAGCCATTTTCACTTAGCCCTGAAAAACCACGATAGCTAATGTTTCAATGCTTTTAACTTCTTTTACCCCCTGGACTGGTCTGAGATAATACAGTTGTTCAGTACTGTTCAGTTTCCTATGTCCTGTCTAGAAGCTCATCTGGTGTAGTTGCTGACAGAAACGAAAATGGAAAATCACTAGAACTAAATCCCAGTCTCTTCCAACTTGGTTTCTTTGCAAAGCAGCAAAGAGTGTACTATTTTAAATTTCCTATCTTCAAAAATTCCCTCCCCCTCCACTCCGCCCACCACCTCAGGCCAACAAACAGGATTTCCTTCCTCAGTGTCATGGGGAACCTGATTTATCCAGAGCTCTCTGCCCAGAAGAAAGCTAATGAAGCAGATAAGAGACAAATCACTTCTTCCCCTAAATCCCACCAGGCCAATGAGAGGGACCTGCCTGTGGCTCAAGTTTTTCAGAAAGTGACGGCCAAGCCAGCGCTGAGGGAGCTGCAAGAGTTTCCTGAAAGGAACAGGAATGGAAGGTGGGGAACTGGAATTGTCAAGCGCACTCCTGTCCACTCCCAGCCCCCAACTTCCCTTCCCTGAGAAATGGGAGAAAAGAGCAGTTGTCCTCGCCCTTGACAGGAAGTTAAGAGTGAGGCAGCTGTGCACCTCCATTGGAAGTCACGTGCTCCTGCTGACCTGCAGGCAGGAAATCAAATCGTGGATGAGAGCTCGACGATGGGGCCAAGCAGACTAGTATAGAGCCCTGTATCTACCACTTGTGTTTTAACTTCAGCAAGTTCTTTACATCTCTCCACTTTCCCGTTTCCTAAAATAAGAACAATATGCCTACCTCACAAACGGTTGTGAGGCCCAAATGGGATATTGCTTGGAACATGTTTAGCACTATTCAATCCACAGTAGCTAACAGTATTATCATAGAAACTGGTACTTTTCTTATGGTACTCGTTGAATACTGTCTCTTCTCATTAAGTCAGTTTATGTCTATTTTCCTTATGCTGGAATTGCACACACACACCCAAATCCATTCCTTGCCCTTCTCTGTTCCGCCCGAACTGACCCCTATGGACAGCTTCTGCCAGGCTCTCTGGATCTCTTGTTTAGTTATACCAACATTCTCCCAGTAGAACACACTATCAGAGAAAGGTCAGAATCTTTCTCCCCTCACTTCATGTCAGTTTTAGCAGGCTGGTTCTAGCTGACGCTGGGTCCCTCACTGAGACAGCAGCCCTTCCCCAGCTCCAGTTCTCAGGGTCCAAATAATACTCTCCTCACTGCCTCCCTCTGGATTTCTTGTAGATGAAAGAGAAGTTCTTTCTGGTTACTTTGGATCTTCTGTCACTGGGACCTGAAACTAATCCTAATTAAACGCCCCACCTCCATCTTCTTTACTTCTTGGAGATAGAAGACAGACAGAATGGGACTTGACTATACAGGTCAAGAATGCTGATGAGAGGATTCCAAGAAGAGAAGTTAGAGATTTCAATACCTGAATTCACTTCAACAACAATAAAACAGTAGGGTTTGATTCAGCCATTTGACCCCAAGGGCATTTATCTCTGTCACTTTATACCTGCAAGATGTTTTAGCTCCTCTGTGCACTCAAGAATTCAGCAATGATTCCTTAGGAATAAGTTGATCTCTTATGTCTGTCTCTCTCAGTCAGTCTCCATTTTCTATTGCTCTATCAAAAAAGTGTTCACAAATTTATCATGCATTAGGAGATAAATACAAACCACCAGTCTTTTATTCAAATTCATAATACAATAAATGTTGATGGTTGAAAAATCAACCCCAAACTGACAATTGCTAAAACTACATTGTAAAATTAATATTGAATAAAAATGACAAAAGAACCAAATCTTTATCACAAAATTTAGACCTGCAAACATTGACTCAAAAAGAGAACTTTGCAGAAATTATGGCCATCAAAAATGACAGAAGATGGCATCAGTACAATTTTATACAGACAGAAAATTGAATGATAAATCAAATCTGTTCAAGTTAAATGAAAAAGAATTGAATCCAATACAAACAACTTCAGTTAAATAAAATAAAAATTAAACAAAGCAGAGATGACATAACAACATCATGTGGAAAATTGATTAAGAGATTCACATTGGGGCTTCCCTGGTGGCACAGCGGTTGAGAATCTGCCTGCCAATGCAGGGGACACAGGTTCAAGCCCTGGTCTGGGAAAATCCCATATGCCACGGAGCAACTGGGCCTGTGAGCCACAACTACTGAGCCTGAGCACCTGGAGCCTGTGCTCTGGAACAAGAGAGGCTGTGACAGTGAGAGGCCTGTGCACCACGATGAAGAGCGGCCCCCGCTTGCCACAACTAGAGAAAGCCCTCGCACAGAAACGAAGACCCAACACAGCCAAAAATAAATAAATAAATAAATTTATAAAAAGCTTTCTGGGAGGCTGTGTCCAGTAACTTCTACTTAAAAAAAAAAAAAAAAAAGAGATTCACATTGGCTTTATTGAAGTCCATTTTAGGAATACTTTCCTCAATGAAAATTGATCAATGTTGTTATAGCTCTGATTAAAATATTTATATTCAAAAATGTCCTTTGAGTCAAAACAATAGGACCAAAGTGGAAAGGGTCCAAGAATCCTGTGTCACCTAAAACAACCCTGAATATACAAACTCCTGATAGTTCTGGTTGTTGTCATGTTTCCAGAAATTATATTTTCTCAAGACACAGGTACGCTCTTCCTATTTTATTAGCATGGCTCTGTTTGTTTTTTTTTTTTAATAGTACCACACACAAGCCCTATAAAATTACAAACCATCATATTGGAGTTTGTAACTCAATTTTTAAAAAATTCATATTCTCAGAGAATCACTGAGCTGGAAGGGACTATGAGACATAATCTGGTGTAAACTATCCAGGACAGATGGTGATCTAGCTCACCTTGGTCCTCCCTGAAGCATGATAGAGATGGAAGAGAATGAATAATAAGAAATGAACACTGTTGGCACAAGAAAACAAAAAGTGTACATTTGAAATAAGGAAAAAAAGGGAAAATTCTAAACTGCCATTCATAATTACACCATTTAATTATTTTACTTGTGTTTATATAATCGTTTTATGACTAACCCACCAATGTCTTCTCAGGAATAGGTCATAATACCAAAAACTATAAAATACAAGATTTGTTATAAAAGTTATATACTCATAACATTAATTTTATTTAAAGTATTAGGTAATGAGAAAGGTCCTGATTCACCCTTGCTACAATTATAAATTTTCACAACCTTTAGGGAAGGTAAACAGGTAGTATTTATTAGGATTTAAAATGTGCATATCCTTCAAGATGGCAGAGTAGAAGGATGTAGGCTCACTCCCTCTTGCAACAGCACCAGAATCACAATTAACTGCTGAACAATCATCGACAGGAAGACACTGGAACTACCAAAAAGATACCCCACATCCAAAGACAAAGGAGAAGCTGCAATGAGATGGTACGAGGGGTGCAATCAAATCAAATCCCATAACCACTGGGTGGGTGACTCACAAACTGGAGAACACTTATACCACTGAAGTCTACCCGCTGGAGTGATGGTTCTAGGCCCCACATCACACTTCCCAACCTGGGGGTCCAGCAATGGGAAGAGGAATTCCCAGAGAATCAGACTTTGAAGACTAGGGGGATTTGATTGCAGGACTTCAACAGTAGTGGGGAAAACAGAGACTCTACTCTTGGAAGACACAAACAAAGCAGTGTGTGCATCAGGACCCGGGGGGAAGGAGACCCCATAGGAGACTGAACCAGACCTACCTGCTAGTGTTGGAGGGTTTCCTGCAGAGGCAGGGGGTGGCTGTGGCTCACTGTGAGGACAAGGACACTGGCAGCAGAAGTTCTGGGAAGTACTCCTTGGCTTGAGCCCTGCCAGAGTCCATTAGCCACACCAAAGGTCCTGCAGGCTCCAGTGTTGGGTCGCCTCAAGCCAAACAACCAACAGGGAGGGAACCCAGCCCCACACATCAGTAGACAAGAGGATTAAGGAACATATAACAATTATAAATATATATGCACCTAACAGAGGAGCACCTCAATACATAAGGCACATGCTAACAGCTATAAAGGAGGAAATAGACAATAACACAATAATAGTGGGGGACTTTAACACTTCACCTACAACAATGGACAGATCATCCAGACAGAAAATTAATAAGGAAACACAAGCTTTAAATGAAACAATAGGCCAGATACATTTAATTGATATTTATAGGACATTTCATCTGAAAACAGCAGATTACACTTTCTTCTCAAGTGCACAGAGAACATTCTTCAGGATACATTAAATCTTGGGTCACAAATCAAGCGTTGGTAAATTTAAGAAAATTGAAATCATATAAAGCATCTTTTCTGATGACAACACTATGAGATTAGAAATCAATTACAGGAAAAAAACATAAAAAACACAAACACATGGAGGCTAAACAATACGTTACTAAATAACCAAGAGGTCACTGAAGAAATCAAAGAGGAAATCAAAAAATACCTAGAGACAAATGACAACAAAACCATGATGATCCAAAACGTATGGTATGCAGCAAAAGTAGTTTTAAGAGGGAAGTTTATAGCAATACACTCCTACCTCAAGAAACAAGAAAAATCTCAAATTAACAATGTAACCTTACACCTAAAAGAACTAGGGAAAGAAGAACAAACAAAACCCAAGTTAGCAGAAGGAAAGAAATCATAAAGATCAGAGCAGAAATAAATGAAATAGAAACAAAAAAAACCAATAACAAAGATAAATAAAACTAAAAGCTGGTTCTTTGAGAAGATAAACAAAATTGGGAAACCTTTAGCCAGACTCATCAAGAAAAAGAGGGAGAGGACTCAAATCAATAAAATTAGAAATGAAAAAGGAGAAATTACAACAGACACCACAGAAATACAAAGCATCTTAAAAAACTACTACAAGCACCTCTATGCCAATAAAATGGACAACCTGGAAGAAATGGACAAATTCTTAGTAAGGGGTAACCTTCCAAGACTGAACCAGGAAGAAATATAAAATATGAGCAGACCAATCACAAGTAATGAAATTGAAACTGGGATTAAAAATCTTCCAACAAACAAACGTCCAGGAGCAGATGGCTTCACACATGAATTCTATTAACCATTTAGAGAAGAGCTAACATCTATCTTTCTCAAACTCTTCCAAAAAAATTGCAGAGGAAGGAACACTCCCAAACTCATTCTACGAGGCCACCATCACCCTGATATCAAAACCAGACAAAGAAACTACAAAAAAAGAAAATTACAGACCAATATCACTGTTGAATACAGGTGCAAAAATCCTCAAAAAAATACTAGCAGACAGAATCCAACAACACATTAAAAGGATCATACAACATGTTCAAGTGGGATTTATCCCAGGGATGCTAGGATTCTTCAATATATGCAAATCAATCAATGTGATACACCCACCATATTAACAAATTGAAGAATAAAAACCATATGATCATCTGAATAGATGCAGAAAAAGCTTTTGACAAAATTCAACACCCGTTTATGATAAAAACTCTCCAGAAGTGGGCATAGAGGGAACCTACCTCAACATAATAAAGGCCATATATGACAAACCCACAGCAAACATCATACTCAATGGTGACAGACTGAAAGCATTTCCTCTAAGATCAGGAACAAGACAAAGATGTCCACTCTCACCACTATTATTCAACATAGTTTTGGAAGTCCTAGCCATGGCAATCAGAGAATAAAAAGAAATAAAAGGGATATAAATTGGAAAAGAAGTAAAACTGTCACTGTTTGCAGATGACACGGTACTATACATAGAGAACCCTAAAGATGCCACCTGAAAACTACTAGAGATAATCAATGAATTTGGTAAAGTAGCAGGATACAAAATTAATGCATAGAAATCTCTTGCAGTCCTATACAGTAATGATGAAAAATCTGAAAGAGAAATTAAGGAAACACTCCCATTTACCATTGCAACAAAAAGAATTAAATACCTAGGAATAAATCTACCTAGGGTGAAAAAAGACCTGTATGCAGAAAACTATAAGACACTGATGAAAGAAATTAAGATTCCAACAGATGGAGAGATATACTATGTTCTTGGATTGGAAGAATCAATATTGTGAAAATGACTATACTACCCAAGATCCCAAATAGCTAAAGCAGTCTTGAGGGAAAAAAATGGAGCTGGAGGAATCAGACTCCTCGACTTCAGACTATACTACAAAGCTACAGTAATCAAGACAATATGGTACTGGCACAAAAACAGAAACATAGATCAATGGAACAAGATAGAAAGCCCAGAGATCAACCCATGCACCTATGGTCAACTAATCTATGACAAAGGAGGCAAGAATATACAATGGAGAAAAGACAGCCTCTTCAGTAAGTGGTGCTGGGAAGACTGGACAGCTACATGTAAAATAATGAAATTAGAACACTCCCTAGCACCATACACAAAAATAAACTCAAAATGGATTCGAGACATAAATGTAAGACTGGGCACTATAAAACTCTTATAGGAAAACATAGGAAGAACACTCTGTGACATAAATCACAGAAAGATATTTTTTGATCCACCTCCTAGAATAATGGAAATAAAAAGAAAAATAAACAAATGGGACCTAATGAAACTTCAAAGCTTTTGCACAGCAAAGGAAACCATAAACAAGACGAAAAGACAACCCTCAGAATGGGAGGAAATATTTGCAAACGAATCAACTGACAAAGGATTAATCTCCAAAATATATAAACAGCTCATACACCTCAATATTAAAAAAATGAAGAACCCAATCCAAAAATGGGCATAAGACCTAAATAGACATTTCTCCAAAGAAGACATACAGATGGCCAAGAAGCACATGAAAAGCTACTCAACATCACTAATTATTAGAGAAATGCAAATCAAAACTACAATGAGGTATCACCTCACACCAGTTAGAATGGGCATCATCAGAAAATCTACAAACAACAAATGCTGGAGAGAGTGTGGAGAAAAGGGAACCCTCTTGCACTGTTGGTGGGAATGCAAATTGATACAGCCACTATGGAGAACAGTATGGAGGCTCCTTAAAAAACTAAAAATAGAATTACCATATGACCCAGCAATCCCACTACTGGGCATATACCCAGAGAAAACCATAGTTCAAAAAGACACATGCACCCCAATGTTCATTGCAGCACTATTTACAATAGCCAGGTCATGGAAGCAACCTAAATGCCCATCAACAGATGAATCGATAAAGAAGATGTGGTACATGTATACAATGCAATATTACTCGGCCCTAAAAAGGAATGAAATTGAGTCATTTGTTGAGACATGAATGGACCTAGAGACTGTCATACAGAGTGAAGTATGTCAGAAAGAGAAAAACAAATATTGTATGTTAACACATATATGTGGAATCAAAAAAAAATGATTCTGATGAACCAAGGTGACGGACAGGAATAAAGATACACATGTAGAGAATGGACTTGAGGACAGGGAGGGGGAAGGGTAAGCTGGGATGAAGTAAGAGAGTAGCACTGACATATATACACTACCATATGTAAAATAGATAGCTAGTGGGAAGCACCTGCATGGCACAGGGAGATCATCTCAGTGCTTTGCAACCACCTAGAGGGGTGAGATAGGAAAGGTAGGAGGGAGACACAAGAGGGAGGGTATATGGTGATATACATATGCATATATTTGATTCACTTTGTTATATAGCAGAAACTAACACAACTCTGTAAAGCAATTATACTCCAATAAAGACATTAAAAAAAAAAAAGACTACCTGAGTTTGAATATTATGTCTGCCACACACTAGCTGTGTGACATTTGACAAATTACTTGCCCTCTCTGTGCCTCAGCTTCCTAATCTATAAAATGGGGCTAATAACTTATACTTATCTTGTAGGGTTATATGTATAGCATAATATATATTCAGTCCTTTAAAAAATACCTAACATATTCTAAGCACTACAAGATGGTTACTTGCTATCATTTTTATTATTATAGTTAATGTTTACATTTACATAAGCAAAAGAGAAAAGATGGAATTTAACCTAAACATGTCACATCTGTTATATGCAGAGTAGAATTAGGGGAAGAAGTTAGACTATAAATTTTATATAGGTACTTAGCTTCTGTTTGAACTATTGCAACAAATATGTTATTTTTGCAATTCAAATGACTGAAATTTTTTTTTAATATAGGAAGAATTTTTTCAATAAAGTCTATCAGTGAATCTATAAATTTCAGCACACATTTGAATCTCCCGTCGGTGACTAATATAGACAGGCAACCTCCTGGAAGCCTTTTATAACAAAGACCATCACTTCTCCTGTTTGTTAGAGTGCAACTTCCTCAGCAGTTTCACTACCATTATTACTAACAACACACTTGTTTGGTTATTGCCTTAACCACATTAAAATGCATTTTTGTCTCAGTAAGTGCATGAAAGGTTTAACAATTTCCATTATCACCTTTCTGAAAAGCAGTTGCAAGGTAAAAGGTAAATTGTATAATTATGAAAGCATTAAATGCAATTTTCCTTTACTTTCTATTATTTTTTAGTAAGCAAACTTTTATTTTAAAAAGTCTACCAAAATGCAAGTTTGAAAGCCTAAAGCATTTTATTGTAACCTGCTCAAAACATTACCATGAGTAAAGGAACAGTACACCCGTTACGGTTTAAGAGACTAGGTAAAATGTGTTTTTGTTGCTTTCTTGTAAAGTTGGCCCTTATTTACTTAATAGAAGCAATTTATTCGTTATTCGGGCTACCATCTTCATTAGTATCTGTTAGAATCCTCAAGAAATTTTTTGAGCATTATTGGAGGAAAATTTTTATTTGCATTTATTATTTTTTGTTGAGGCATTTATAGGTGGTCTTTAATATATTTAATGTAGCGATAGCCTTATTAAGAAGTACGTACACTTAAAAGGAAAAAGAAACCCAACAAAGTCACCACTAATTTTCAGGTTTTGAAACCTGCTCTGTGCTTTCACTGGGTGTCTGCCAGGGCTGGTCCCTGGCCCCGGGAAGCTCAAATCCTAATGAGGGGAAAACGAGGAAGTAGATACATAAACAAGCCCATTGCAGCCTATAAATGTCATGAAGGACGTAGTAGGGGTGACATGAGGGAAAGTGACCACAGGGATAGGGGGAGGAGTGTGCAATGATGGTGGCCAGGAGACCTTTCAGAGAAAATGACATCTGAGCTGAAGCCTGAAGTCACTGGCAAAAACAAGGTTGGGGGGGTGGGGAGGGTGATCTTTAAAACTTAACTCTTGAGGGTTAGCTTCTTATGATCACTAAATTCTTACCTCTATATAAATGATCAGAGTCTAATTTCTTTTTTGTTGTTGTTGTGTTAAATAGCAAACAAAAAAGTCTGGAGAAGACATGTTTATATTCAACTAGATAAGCAAAAATAAAACAACACAATAATTTGATTTAGTTATGAAATTCAGAAATATAGACAGCTCTACTTTTGTTTTTTGAATTTTATTTTATTTATTTTTTAAACAGCAGGTTCTTATTAGTCATCCATTTTACATATATTAGTGTATACATGTCAATCCCAATCTCCCAATTCAGCACACCACCATCCCCACCCCCCTGCCGCTTTCCCCGCTTGGTGTCCATACATTTGTTCTCTACATCTGTGTCTCAGTTTCTGCCCTGCAAACCGGTTCATCTGTACCATTTTTCTAGGTTCCACATGTATGCATTAACATACGATATTTGTTTTTCTCTTTCTGACTTACTTCACTCTGTATGACAGTCTCTAGATTCACCCACGTCTCAGAATCTAATTTCAAATTTTGCTGAAGAACTCTAAAACATACCATTCTATGTTCTTGGAAAATTATTTTTAATATTTGGTGTCAGTCACTACTTCCTGCTTTTATCTCTCTTACAGGATTTCGTTCTGTAAATTGCTAACATAAATAATTAGGAAGATAGCCCTAACCAAATGACTAAAGATGTCAGAGCAACTCCCCACTTCTGCTTCTGAGCTACCTTCTGAGTTAGGGAATGTTAACAGGAGTGGATAATGAACCACTTTTTTCCATCTGACACCACGCTCTGGCCGCCTGTGTCCTCACTCCCCCGCTCCTGTTCGCTAGTGCACTGTCCCTACTCCCTCAGATTCAGCCTCCAGTTTTCATTAGTTATTCAGCTCTGCAGACCCACTGAACTTGCTGGGTCTCCCTGGACCTCAGTTTCCTCATCTATAAAATTAAGTGGTTGGCCCAGATTATCTCTAAAGTCCCCTTTCAGTTCTAACAGTTTATGGTCCACAATTCACTGTCTACAACCTCCTCCCTCCCCTCTCCCGCCACCGCCCCAGTCAGATGATCAGTTGAGCCTCCGCCTCTGTCCTCCCTGAGGGCATGGCCTGTATGTGTCCATGATTCAGGTCTGCGTGAAGGGGGGGAAGGGAAGCAGGTAGAAGGTGGGGCTGAGCGTATGTGAGTTCCAGGGAGGTAAGAGGAAGAAGTAAAGGTCCGTGTGGTTTAGAGTGTGGGCATGGATGAAGTTACAGGACTCTCCCAATTTCAATTACTGTCTCCTCAAAAAATGAAGCTACTTTACAGCATGGTCTATGACTTTATTTTCAGCAACAAAATTCCTCATAAATCATGCAAAGACAATCTGCACACATTCAAAGTGACACACTGATTTGTCACCAGTGACAGCAGTGCTGACCAGAAATGGTGAGCCCAGCCATGTCCTTCTGTCCTTTATGTCACTTCAGTGCCCACTAACTGCCTCCATTCATAAAACAGGAAGACTTTGCTGCCAGTCATGTATATTCCCTGCTCAGGGCAGTGCAACATAGTAGTTAAGAGGATGGGTTCTGGGTTCAAATCCTGACTCTACCACTTACATACTGTATGACCTTGAGCAAGAGATTTCAGCTCTCAGAACCTGAGCTTCCTCATCTTTAAGATGGGAATGACAGTTATATCTATTTCATAGGTTTTATGAAAATCGACTCTAAAACATATGGCATAAAACTATTTTTATTAGCCTGTTCAAGTCTCAACTGTAAGGTGATGTCTTCATTTTGCAGATGAGAAAACCGTGCGTTTTAAAATTTTAAAACTCAGAGAAGTTTGTAAACTGCCCAGTCACACAGCATCAGAGAGTCGGGGTCAGGATTCCACACCGGGTCTTCTGCTCCAGAGCTGTCTCCCCTCCACACAGCCCCTGTGTCCCCATGTGTTCACCTACCTCCTTCCAGTGACATCTGGGGACCTTTGAGTCACATGTCCTACCCTATCGTGCTCACAGCATGTGAGTGGGTGGGGTCCTTCCTTGAGCACACTGCCAATCTTGAGTGTACCAGATAAACCACTAGAAGCATAATGGATACCCCCTGTATAAGCATGGAAGCCTACACACAGTTAAAAGAGCCAGAAACATTACATCAATTATTTTGGCTGAGATAAACTTTGAGGAGATTAGGAATCACTAAGAGAGAGATACAAGTGACCATCCTCAAACGAAGTGGGTGCTAATAGACAGTGTAAGACACAGATCAATGACCTCCACCATTACCCCAGCCCAACCTGACTGCCCAGGTCAGCTGCCGAAGCACATTAATGGCCCTCTCTGGGCTTGTGCATGGCAGCCACTGTGGTGTTCATTTACTTTAGCCTTTATGTAATTAGCTCACAGATATTATTAGATGGTGATAATGTACACGTACATCACGCTCCGTTTACAGGCTTGTAGTTAAGGCCATTAGTCATGCTCTGTGTGACTACAACCAAATCTGTCAGAGAGTCTAAACTGACCAATAAATCCACGTCAAGTGGAGAGAATAATTTAAATGATAATAAAAGGCAACCGGTTTAGATTTTGATTTTATTGACAGAAGTTTCCTGCTGTCTGAGTGTCATTTAACTCTTCAGGAAACAGTGCTGAGGGTCCTGAACCCTTCAGTCATCAGTGCAACAGTCGGGATTAAAAGAGATATCAGCCGCCTGCGATGGTTTATTATAGATTAGATGGTGAATTGGTTATTTTTTTGGTTGCAAAATAAACTATTCCAAACTTTAAAAAAAAGAGAGATACTGACCTCCTGAAGACAAGCTAATTGTGAGATCTGATTTTAAATGAATAAGTGTCAGACTTCCCTGGTGGTGCAGTGGTTAAGAATCTGCCTGCCAATGCAGGGGACACGGGTTCGAGGCCTAGTCCGGGAAGATCCCACACGCCGCAGAGCAACTGAGCCCGCGAGCCACAACTACTGAGCCCGTGTGCCACAACTACCGAAGCCCGCGTGCCTAGAGCCCGTGCTCCACAACAAGAGAAGCCACCGCAATGAGAAGCCCACGCACCACAACAAAGAGTAGCCCCCACTCGCCGCAACTGGAGAAAGCCCACGCGCAGCAACGAAGACCCAATGCAGCCAAAAATAAATATAAATAAATAAATAGGGCTTCCCTGGTGGCGCAGTGGTTGAGAGTTCGCCTGCCGATGCAGGGGACACGGGTTCGTGCCCTGGTCCGGGAGGATCCCACATGGCGCAGAGCGGCTGGGCCCGTGAGCCATGGCCGCTGAGCCTGTGCGTCTGGAGCCTGTGCTCCGCAATGGGAAAGGCCACAACAGTGAGAGGACCGTGTACTGCAAAAAACAAAAATAAAAACAAAACAAAACAAATATGGAGAGGAGATGAACAAGAGTCCTGATATAATGGGAGGTGTGTGAACTGTTTCATAAAACTCTGCAGTTCCTAATACTGACATTCTATCTGATTCAGAAAGAAGGCATGATATCTGCCTTTGTCGTAGTCTCCCTTCTACGACTGTGACGCCCAGATGACAACACTGTGAGGTCATTCAGTATGAGAAGCAGGGGTTAGATTCTCAAGTCAATGAGAAAGGTGGAAAATGGCAAACATTAAAAATAACAGTTGAAAAATCCCTTAAATAGCAAATCAAGTACAGTGCACCAATTTTTATATATTCTGTTCAGATATCCGTATCATATTAAACTTTGAGAACACCTGAGATACATTTAAGGAAGGAATGATGCCCTGAGTTTACTTGCTTCCAGAATACCACTCTCCTAATGGTGCTGCTGGCTTCTTCCCATCTCCCTGATGCTTATAAGTTGGCCTATCCCCAGTTAAGTCCTTGAGCCTCTGTTCTTATCTGTACACACTCACTCCCTTGAGGATCTGATCCAGTCTCATGGCTTTAAACCCATCCACATGCTGACTACTTTCAAACAGTCGCCTTTAGCCCCTCAGACATTTCATCCAAACCCCAGATTCACATATCCAACTGCTTAATCAACACCTCCACTAGATGTTTACCTGGCCTATCAAGCAAACCCAAAACCAAATTTCTAATCTTTCCCCTATGAACTTGTTCTTCCTATAATTGTTTTGATCTCATTCAATAATTCCATTTTAGTTGCATGAGCCAAATACCAGTCATTCCTTGTTGGCATTTCCTGCTCTCTCATGCCTTTGGGCTCGATTAAGGATCCCTAATACTGCAATGATCCAGTTGATCATAGTAAAGAGCTCCATGAGGACAGAGCCCATGCCTGTCCTGCTTTCTGTTGTGTACCAGTGCAAGAGCTGGCACAAGATGGGCAAGTAGGAAACTCATCAGAGGAGGGAGATTGCTGGAGAATGAGTGAAAAGACCCTTGGGATGAGTCTGGGTACTCAGCATATCCAAATGGTGCATCTTTTTTTTTTTTAATGGTTATGAGCCTGTTGCAAATGGATGAGATATTTACCCACGTGGCACTGCTCCAAGCACCGTTTAAACCACGTGGCTTCCTTTCCAAGTGCCATCGTGTTCCTAGTAGGATTGTTCACAACAGCCCCCTTAAACGGGTACAATTTTCAGGGCCTACCTCACTGAACATTCAGTACTGCTAAAATTGTGCTAAGAAGACTGAAAATGGTGAACTAAAAATATAAAAATAATATCCTTTAATGAATCATGATGCCTTTTCGTGGTGCTTCATGATTTTAAAAAATCTGAGAAGGCTAGACGAAGGAAAGTGATGACATATTAATGATTTCAAATGCGTGCTGGAATTGACAGAACAGAAAGTAGCATGAATAATTCAAATAAGACACCAACTCTTTTTTTCCTTCTTGCAAAAGTTTGAAGCATGAAAAACGGGGAGGGGGAACCTCTGAATAGACGGAATTATATATTGTGTTGTCCAGTGATCGCCTTGCTTTTGGAGGGTTAACTCAAGTTCAAGCAACACAGGACACCATCTAGTCATTTTGAGGGGATTATATTGAAATCTTTTGACACCACATTTCGTTCCTTCCGACTCTGGCAGCTGCTGGGGAGAGTTAAGACTGAATGTTTGATGCTCAGTGAATTAAAGTCTATTTTTGAACTCAAATCTCCAAATCCTGAAGGAATGGTCACTGAGAAGAAAGGAAAGCAGGAAACAGCACTGAGGGCAGCTGGTTTAGTGTACTCTCTCCTTATCTCCGCCACACAAACGAAGATGGGAATCGGATATGAAATGGTCTCAAAGGAAGCTCGGAGTATGGCTGATGACTGGGAGGAAGGAGACCAGGAATAAAAGCTGACACAGCTACGTTTTCGCTTTAATACCTTTTCTCCAGTGTCTTTTTTCCTTAAACTGCTTTTGAAAACATAGCTGTAGCATGCTAAAGAGGAGCTATTTATTTCAGCTGTGCCTACATTGTCATGACTTAATATGTATACGATTGAATTTCTATTAAATCAATGATATACATTTCATATATATGTATATATATACACATACACACATATGCATATACATGCACACATATAATAAATATATTTTGACAGTGCAGGAAAACCATATTTTAAAAGAAACTTTTGTGAGTATTCTCAAGGCACAAATTAAAGAGGAATGAGGATTTAAGTGATTAGGGCAAGACTAAACTTCAGGAAGACCATGAATTTACTGTTTTCTTTCAGTAACTGTAGAGAAGATTACTCAATAGGTGCTTGAGTCAACCCATACATTATCTTCCACAGGTTGTCTGAGAAATTGGCCCAGAGGATTCAAAGAAAGGGAATAGTAGAGAAATCAGCCCACAGAAGCAGGCAGCAGTCTGCAGCTGGGAAAAGGGAAATCGATCCATCCCACCTATCTACTCATCTACCTATCCATCTACCCACCCACCCATTTACCCATGTATCCATTCATACAGTGAGTGTATACTAATGTTAGACACTGTGCAGAGTGCTGTGGATATGAAATAAAACCCAGAACCCCTCACTTCACTGAGCTCTCAGCCCAGTGGGTGAGAGAAACAAGGAAACCCAAACTCTGGTTGCCATCTGCTGAGCTATGACAAGGCAGGAGTAGGGGGCTCTGGGTATATAGAGAGGGAGCAACTATTTTTCATCAAAAAGTCATCTGAGATTTCAGATTTCAAGAGTCAGAGCACCTTTCTGTAAGGGTTAAACTACGTGAAAGCCGAATTTCCTATTTTATTTCCTTATTTACACCAGAGAACTTATATAATAGTTTTTATGCATTTTAGCGGCACTTTCCATATAGGTATTTCTCCATATATTAAGAACTGACATAAATATTTTTTCACGCTCATGCCCAGCTCTGTGTAAATTATAGGAATAAATTTTTTTAAACATCTTACACATTGTTTAAAAATAGACTGTGTTCCTTAATCAAATATCATTTTCAGATTTTTAAATTAAGTGCCTACTATGTGCCAAGTCTGTACCAGAAAGTTTCACAGTCATATTGCAAAAGTCCAGTGAGGAAAATATTGTGATCCTGGTTTACAAAAAATATATATATACATATAATATATGTTTATACATATATACATAATATATACATATATTTATATATAATATATGTATATATATTTTGGTAAGTCATATATATGATTGTGACATGTACATATATACATATAATATAATATAAATATAATAATATATAGTCTATATATTATATGGTATATATGTATCTACATATAGTACATATATATATACATACATGTATATATATTTTGATAAATCATATATATATATATGATTGTGAGAGATGAAATGAGAGTTCATATGTCTCCTTGGAAGGAAGACTAAGACTTGAGCTCAGAACTTCTGATTTCAAGTGGAGCTTTTATTATTATTATTGTCATCATGATTGTCATCATTGTCATAATTATTACCTTACCTTTATCACATATATCATAATATATATTACAGCTATATCTTTTTAGTCACTAATAGCTTACAACATACTAATACTCATGGCAAGTATTATTAGTCTAGAAAGACATTAAAGATGGTCTAATTTATGTTGGTCTGCAAGTGAAATGTGTTTTGTAGCCAGCATAGGGTTTGTTTAATTTAATTTGAATTTGAATGTTTCTCTTAGGTATGATGGGTGGGGTGGGATGGTGAGGCTGCACTTCTGCAGTTTCCAGGGCACCCAATCACAGCCTGGTCCTGAAAGCTTTGAGTTAACGATTCCTGAATCCTGGTACAAGCCCTTCCTTTTACAAGTGAGGAAAATAATGCCCATTTCACTTCCCAAAGTCACAGTGCTCAGTGGCTCAGTGGCCCTTGCTTGAAGACTCTGGCATTTAGTTATGGAGACAGTCTAACTCATATGAACTGCAGCAAAAAACACGACTGGGCATTCCTGTTGGGCTCTGAACCCAGTGTGTATCAGAATCACCTGAGTAGTTTTGCTGTTTTCTGATTTTAAAAAAGAAAAAAAAAAAATAAGAAGATACTCTGTTTGCTTTTTATGGGGAAAAAAGTAATATATGCACTTGTTTTAAAACAATCAATCTATTCAAAATGGCATATAATCAAAATCCTAGCCTTCTACCCTTTAGGCCAAAACTGTTAATAATTATTTTGCATCCCTCTGAAAATTTTCCACACATAAAAAAGTAAATATGTGTGTAGGTCTCCCCACACTTCTTTAAAAAGAAATGATACCCATAATGTTTTCCTTCTTTCATTTACTGTGTCATGTGACTAATTATAAGGTTCCATAGCCATACATATGGATCCATCTTCTTCGTTTTTTTGACTGCATAGTACTTTCATTGATTAGAATTTCCATAATGTATTTCATCCATCTCCAATTGATTAACAGTTAGGTTATTTCCAGTATTTCATTATTACAGATATGTTTGTAATAGATCTTTGCCTGTGTAGATAAACATATCAGTAGGATAAAATCACAGAATTTCGGAGTCAAAGGAAATATGATTCTTTAAAAAAATTTGACAGATTTTCCTAAATTGCCTAATATTGGTGTCCTAGAAGCAGCCTGTACCAGCTTGCAACAGCCAATTGTTCAATGTTCAGGCATGTCATGAGACAGTTATTAAATTGCTTATGATAAAATCAGCCATGGTGGGAGTGTTTATACCATGAAAAGCCAGGCTTCTAATTTTTATTGACACATATATTTTTGGCAAAACAGTTTACCCGCACGCCACTACCTGTAAAGATAATTAACACTCATTGGCGGAGGCTCTTAAAGTGTGAGGCCCATGCCAGACCTACAGAATCAGAGCATCTGGTAGTGGAAACAGGATCTGGACTTGTAGAGGATCTCTTATGGGAGTTCAGTGTAACCCAGCTGGAGCCGATGGTGAGGGAACCTCAGTGGTGATCAGGGAGGGAGGGGGTGAGGGTAGTCAGAGGGCACTTCCTGGAGAAGATACTAAATTGGAACTTACAGATTGTTCAGGAGTTAGATACACAAGGGATCCGGGAGATGGATCCAGGTATGGGAACTGTTGTCCTCAATTACATAAAAAATAGGCTCTTGGGAAGCAGAGGTCACAGAAGGGAGGATTCCTCTCATTCAGCGGCTGTCACAGCCATCTGTCTTCAACTTCCTGTCAGAGCTCACCTCGGAACTTGCCCCTGAATCTCTCACCACCTGCGCCATCAACACAACACACACTCACATACACACCCCTGGAATGAGTCAAACTTTCCCCTCTCTTACCTTCAAAATCCTACCTCAGGTCCAACTGAGTTAAATTTAAGTGAATAATTTCAAGGGTATTAATTTATACCAATACCAAGAGGGGCCATCTCATCTCCCTGGATTAGGTCCTGAGCTTGCGCATGTCACATGGTGTCTTTCTGACTAAGAACATCACAAGGACAAAGAAATCCCACTCCCAGCCCCCACCTTCCAGTAGATTGCAGGGAGGTCTTATCCAAGAGGCTGTTATAACCTTTCCACCCAAGAAACACATCCCCCATGGCACTGCTCCAATGTTGTCCTAGCTAAAGGCAGAAAGAAGACCAGGTGATGCTGGTCTAAGTAAAAGCAGCACATTTCCAGGAAAAGTGAAAATGCTATTGTCTAAGTCATTCTACTATTTTCCTTTTCATTAAATGACCATTTGGTTAAATAGATTGAGATAACCAAATAAGCAGTTTAGAATGGTAGCATTCTGGCACATAGATTCTAGACTGAGTTCATAGCTCAATTCTGCCTTTTATTAGGTCCTTGACCTTGGGTATGTGGCTTAATTTCCATGTACATCAATTTCCCCACATATGAAATGGGCATAATAACAGGACCTATTTCACAGTGGGTTTTTTTGTTTTGTTTTTTTTAACATCTTTATTGGAGTACAACTGCTTTACAATGGTATGTTAGTTTCTGCTTTACAACAAAGTAAATCAGTTTCACAGTGTTTTTTGAAGCTTAAGTAAGGTAATACATGTGTGTGTATGATACACATACACACATATCACTTAGAACAATGACTGACACGTTAATAACTACGACATGCAGGAGGAGTTTTGAGCGTCTGGACAGTCTTTCAGATATTAATTCTCCACTTCAGATTGCTTCTAGATGGACAAACCCTGGGTCAGGAAAATTAAAGCCAGTTTCATCACAACAGGAGGGATATATATGATAGATGAGAGAGAGAGTAATAATACATAGCATGCTTTAATAATATTTTTCCAGCAGTTGCTTGAACAAAAAGCACATCAAAATTATTCATTCCAACAAGCTATAGTGGGATGTAAGGTGCAAAAGTAATTGCTTTAGACCTCAATTTTGACAGACCTTATAAGAGTTCCCCTTACTTTGAAAATCACTAACTCAAGTGTGAAAAAACAAAGTTTAAATTGGGCACTATCTCCTGTTCCATCATTTGAGGTTTGTTTGCCTCTGTCGTTTCATTTGGTCCTTCTAATGGGATTTAATAGAAGTAGTGGGAGCCAAAAAGCACTAACTGACCAGGAAAATTTGCCAGGGGCAGGAGAAAGAGGCATTTCATTCCTCTCTTCCCCACTCACCCCAGCACCCTTCCCCCAGAGGCAAAGTCACCTCAAGAGAAATGAGTTCTCTGGCTGGTGTGTGCAGAGAGTGGAGAGACCCACGATCTACTTTATATTTACTGATACTGATATATACTCACTCCATGTCTCATCTGTGATTCCACTATTCATAATATAACAGTTCTATGTCCTTATTTGTTCCTTACAAATTATGGATTTTTAACAAAAAAGGCTTATAATGGCGTAAAGTGTATTAAAACGTCCCAAGTGTTGAAAAGAAAAACCGTACAGCCATAGTTTATTTTTGTATTCACTTCAATGTAGGAAATAAAAGCTTATTTAATGAAAAACTACATGTTGTAAAAGTGTGTATATTACCATTAACAAATTCACTACAAGTTCCACGATTTACGTTCGCTGGATAAAACCTAATGCCAAGTCAATGAAAATTGAATTACAGCCTTTTCTCAGTGAAGTATGTTCTGTGACAGGGAAGGCGTTGCAGGCAAAAGGAAAGGTGTGTTCAGAGACCTGTAGGGTAGAGGGAGGACCTGTATTTATTAGAGGAACATAAGGAGATCTGGGGGGTGGAAGAGAGTATATACACGGTGAGAGGCAAAAATAAGGCTTGTGATGGTTAATTTTATGTGTCAGCTTGACTGGTCCGACTGATGGCCAGATAGCTGGTAAAACATTATTGCTGGGTGTGTCTGTAAGGGTGTTTCTGGAAGAGATTAGCATTTGATTCAGTAGACTGAGCGAAGGGATGGCTCTCACCAGTGTGTGTGGGCATTATCCAACCTGCTGAGGGCTGGAATAGAACGGGAAGGCTAAGGAGGGACGGCTGATTCTCTCTCTTTGTTTTTGAGCTGAGACGTTCATCTAATCCTGCCCTCCGAAACAGAGCTCCTAGTTCTTGGGAACTTACACCATCAGCCCCTCATTCTCAGGCCTTTGGCCTCAGACTGACTTACACCACCAGGTTTCCTGGTTCTCCAGCTTGCAGATGGCAGGAGTGGGACTTCACCTTCATAACTGTGTGAGCCAATTCCTATAACAAATCTCTTCTATCTCTCTCTATATATATCCTATTCGTTCTGTTTCTCTGGAGAACCCTGACCACTAGGAGGCTGTTGAGGACACCTAAGTGTGGATTGTCAGCAGCTGTGTGTACCAGTGATCCTCAAAGCGTGTCCTGGAAACAGCATCATCAGCATCACCTGGGAACTTGTTAAAAATGCACATTCTCTGCCCCATCTCAGATCTACTGAATAGAAAACTCTGAGGTGGGACCCAGAAATCTGTGTTTTACCAAGCCCTCCAGTGATTTAAGGGAGTATAGACCACGTTGAAAGGTTTAGCCTGCACATTGGAGTCAGCTGGGAAGCTTTCAATACAGATGTCTGATCCCCAACCCAAGCCAGTTAAATCTGGGAGTCAGGCTCTAGCATGGGTACTTTCTGAAAACTTGCCTGGTATAGTTCTAACATGGGGCCAGGATTGAGGATCACTTGTTTAGACTAACGTTTTGTCATCTGTAACATGCTAATCGTAGGGACAGTTTTACTCTCAGAGGCAATTCATTGATAACCAACTCTCTTCTAGTTTAGGCCTTGGTAACATTGATCCGTAACTAACATCATCTATCTTCTAATGGCCAATACTAGATTGCCCATGCCCTTGGCAACCATGTCTCCATGTCTCTTAACAGAAAGGCCTTTTTGCATAGGCAACATGAGGTGAACTTCCATTTAGCACAAACGAAATCATCAACTAAACAGTCAGAGAAGTAGGTCCAAAGTAACAACATCCTTAAGATTAAATTTACAAAGTGTTGGGGGGTGAATGAGGGGAAGGGGGAAAGCGGTAGAAGAGAGAGGGTTACAAATAAACATCTATGAAGAAAAATAAAACTTTCATACTTTGCTTATGAATTAAGGAAATAAAGTAGGCATACTTCCTTTGGTCTAACAGGCAGCCATTAAAGTTCAAATATCATCTTCATTCATCACAAATCCTTGGACACTTGCTAACTGGGCAATCTTTAATAATGATAACCACAGTTTATTGAGCACTTACGGTGGGATCACATTTTCAGGGAGAGAGTTTAGGTTCTAAAGATAGTATATAAGTTGAAAATCAAATAAAGTCAAAATTACCCTTGGACATGCCTTAATGGCTGAGATAGAAGAGGCACATAGAAACCAAGTCTCCGTGAGACCAGCTGACCACATCTCCAATCTCACATACCTCAGAGCTCTCCGAATGGGTTGACACTTCTCTTTATTTCTGTCACCCATGGACTGGATGTTTGCTTTGAGTGTCTCCCCTCCCCCATTATCTCCTTAAATCTTCATCACAATCCCATGATGCAGATATTATTATTATTATCCCTTTTTCTTATTTTACAGAGGAAGTTAACTGAGATTTGGAGAAGTTAATTGCCCAAGGTAGAGTATTGGAGCCCAGATTAGGATACAGTGTGTGCAACCCCAGGACTCAGACCCACTACTTCTCTAAACCAGAGCCAATTAAAAAAAAAAAAATTTTAGTGGGGTCTGTTTACTTTCATATCATTTTCAGTAACAATAAACCTCTTCTGAGTAAGTAGTTATGATCCCTGCAAGACTGGTGAGGACCAGTGCTATAGGATCAAGGCAGAACTAGTCCCTTCCCTCCCACAAAGGGAACCCTTGTGTACTGTTGGTAGGAGTGTACATTGGTGCAGTCACTGTAGAAAACAGTATGGTGCTTCCTCAAAACATTAAAAATAGAATTACCATATGATCCAGTAGTCCCACTTCTGGGTATATATCCAAAAGAATTGAAATCAAGATCTCAAAGGGATATCTGCACTCCCATGTTCATTGCAGCATTATTCATAGTGGCCAAGATATGGAAATAACCTAAGTGTCCATCAGTGGATGAGTGGATAAAGAAGATGTGGTACATAAACATAATGGATATTAGTCATGAGAAAGAAGAAAACCCTTCCATTTGTGACAATATGGATGACCTTGAGGGCATTATGCTAAGTGAAATAAGCCAAACAAAGACAAATACTACAAAGTATCATTTATGTGCAATCTTAAAAAAAAAAGAAAAAAATCAAACTCATGAAAACAGAGTAAAAAAGTGCTTGCCAGGGCCGGAGGGCGAGGGGAAATAGGGAAAGGTTAGTAAAAGGGTATAAACTTTCAGCTGTAAGATGTACGAGGTCTAAGGATCTAATGTATAACATGATGACTATAGTTGATGTCACTGTATTGTATAACTGAAATTTGCTAAGAGAGCAGAACTTTAATGTTCTCACCAAAAAAAAAAAAAAAAAGATGATAAATATGTGAGATGACAGATGTGTTAATTAACTAGATGGGGGAATCATTTCACAATGTATTTGTATATCAGATCACCACCATATACACTTTAAACATCTTATAATTTTATTTGTCAATTATACCTCAATAAGGTTGAAAAAAATTTTTCTAAAATTAAAAAAAAATAAAAAGAGGCCACACATTCGACATCCTAATAAAATCCCCTCCGCCTCCAGCTTGGTGGTCCCCAGAGAGGGGAGCCCAGGATGAAAGGAGTTTCCTTGCAGTTGACACACCACACATACAAGCGCCCCAAAGGGAGGTTCTGGAGGGAGAAGCAGTGGAGAATGCCAGTGGTTTGAAAAGTTATCACATCCTTCTCAGCATCTCCAGGCTCAGCTAGAACCTTCTTTCCTTTCTATTGAGAAAACAAACTCTGTGTGGGGTTGGGCGGGGGGCAGGCATTTCCAATTAGTGCCTGAAATAAAGCCAGAAGAAACTCGAGGGAGGTTGTGAGATGATTGATTGCCTACTCAGTTTAGCATCTCCCTAGGCCCATTCTCCTCCTCTCCCAACCTCCCCGCCTCGCCACTATTGCAGAGAGGTGGGGGGAGCTCTCCTGGTCCCCCACGTTTCCTGGGACTTCAACCCAAAGCAGGGAGGAATAGCTTTACCTGGGAAGACAAACAGGAGCAATGGAATACCTTCCTGCCCCACAGCCACTTCCTCTTCCAATAACTCCAATCCCAGTCAGTATGTAGTTAGCTGATGGAAAGCAGAGAGTGGTATGAGCCCAGTTAGACTCTTTGAACTGCTACATACAGATGTGCAAGTTGCACACTGAGCAGCTCCATAGATTACCCCGTAAATGGCATCCCCTGGAGTTCGGCAGTGCCTAATTGGCACAGCCATATGTGGCAGCCCTGACAACTAGCGCTGAGGTTTTGCCAAGGCAAATAGTAAAGCATAATACTGTACATCCATTTTTTTTCCAAGGCAAAACTAGAGCAGAAAACCCTGTTATACGTAATTTTCTATAATGATATGGTCAAGTCTTCTAAGTAATTCAAATGCTCAGTTTATTTCTGAAAGAATAGAATGCTTATTTGTTTATTTCATTCCTTGTTACAAATTTACATATACATCTGTTCACACAAATATACATGTACCTATGTCCACATAAACAGAAGTGAAAGAGCAGAGCCGTATAAAGAGAAAGGATTTATGCCAACCCTAGAATTAGCACACTTAGTATAAACATTATAATTAAATGTAATTCTGAGCCTCCTAGAAGCCAAGGCAAAATAAGGAAATACAATTGTATTAGCTGGCGGATAAAGATATACCTGAAGTTTAGCAGACAAACCTCTTTTCTTGAATCTCAACCCTTAAAGAAATGTATCACAATGAAGCTAACTAACTTTCCTATCTTGGCCAGGCAGCAATGGTGAGACTGGGGTGAGAGGGGGCAGAACTTCGATAGCTACATACAACCAAATCTACATGATGTAGTGGTCGACTTTACAGGCATGGAAGCCAGCTGGCCAGGTTCAAATGCCAGGTGACCTTGGACCATCCACTTAGAATGGTTCCAGTTTCCTTGTCTGTAAAACGAGGGTAAAATGTACCCACACATGATCTGCTGTGAGAGTATGTGGAATAAGGTGATGGCATGCTTAGCACAGCGTCTGGTTCAGAGTGAGTCCTCAATATATTAGTTCTTATTACTGAAGCCCAGGAGGGGAGCTGGAGCTTGTCGCTGGGATCAAATACCAGAGTTATACCTGATGCCCAAAAAAGGATGCATGAGGAAAGGGGTCAGGGAAGCCAGGGTGAGGAGTCTTCTGGAGAAATCCTGAAAGATGTCCATCCTCTGTGCAGTTGACCTGTTGGCAATGCTCAGATTTCACCCCCTCAGGTAAGCCTTGGCTTTTCTTTAAAGCATGACTCTCTGCAACCAGCAGGTGATGTTGTAAAGAAATATCTATTAGGTTGATAATAGTTTTGCTGCAAATGAATGCAGAAGGGACGTGTATATATGGCAGGTTCTTGAGTCACCTTTACATGGATGGTCAGGGCATCCAGTGTTCTGGCAAGGCTGGAGCCTCAGGCCACAGACCCGTGTGCGTGGTGGGTGGAGGGTGAGGGAATGGGCTGGTACAGGTAGCATGCATGGGATACACAGGAACCAACGTCCCAGTCACGAGTCAGCTGGCCTCTGGAAGGAAGGAGTGTTTGAAATGTTGAGTCTCAGAAGCAGGCACAAAGCCACAATGACCTTCAAAATAAAGGGTCCGTAATGAGGTCTGACTAGAAGAGAAGGGGGTAGAAATTGGAGGACTCCTGTAAAGCAGTGCTTTTCCAACTTTTAGGACCATGACCCACAGTGAGAAATGTGTTTCACATCACATCACAATACACACGAGCACAGATAACTGAATAAAGTTTCACAAGATAGTTCTATTACCATGTATGCTGCACTCTGATATTATCACTTCCATTTTCTTTCTTTGTTTTAATGCTATTTTCTTTCACAGTTTTAAAAACACTGCTTTAAGGAAAAAGATGGAGAAGGACCCTTTGGGGGGACAGTGGGTCCAAGATAGTGAGAGAGAAGGTTGTTTGGAACAGATATTTAGTGAGGAAAAATGGTCTCCCGCCACCGTGTGCCTGCAAATGTTGGGCTGCAGAGGGGAAAATCAGTGAGAACCCACTAGACTGGATCTTCTTTGAATCTCTCATGCCTTGCACACAGTAGGCCTTCAAAAAAGTCATTTTAACAGAACTTGACCTGTGTTAACTCAAATGAATTAGCTGCCTCAAGTACGCAGCCTTCTCATGACCTGACTTGACAACTCGGTAGGACTTGGAACAGCTGGAGGAGTGCATGGATGGTATGTCCCGTTATCTTCCTTAACCGTGTTCTTTCTCACCTGGGCTTGCACAAGGGCCTTGATAACAGAGATGTCAAGTTTGCACCTGACAACTCCTCTGCTAGGGCCTGGAGTACTGGCCTTCTCTGAAAATATTCTCCTCAGGACCTTCAGACCCCAGCAGTTCCTGTCAGCTGGGAAGAGCTGAGTAGCTATTTTGAATAGTTCAGTCTACTAAATGAATTTTCTAGGAATGTTTTTCCTTCAATTCCTTCTCCATTTCCTCTTTCTGCAGTAGAGAATTTCTTTCTTCCTTTTCCTCCCTCTGTGCCATTAGACTTCTCAAATAAAAGTGTTACAAGTCTTTTTTACAAGCAAGCAAGTGCTCTGGCTGTTCCAGAATGCTAATGCTTACCTAAGACAAAAAAGAAATGTTTATGAGACCATAGGTTCTACCCCAGCATGTGCAATTTCCATTTTGAGCCAGATAGTCCCAGCTCGTCCCTCAGGCTTTTTCCTCAATGCTCCCAGAGGACCTGAGCTTTAATCCTCCCTCGGTGCTCCCATTGGGAGGAGGGAATGCAGAAGACAAGAGGTCTCACTGAAGGAAGTGCTGGGGTAGGGTGTTTTTGTTTTGTTTTGTTTTGTTTTTTAATTTTTGAATTTTATTTAATTTATTTTTTTATAGAGCAGGTTCTTATTAGTCATCAATTTTATACACATCAATGTATACATGTCAATCCCAATTGCCCAATTCATCACCCCCCCACGCCCCCCACGGCTTTCCCCCCTTGGTGTCCATACGTTTGGTCTCTACACCTATGTCTCAATTTCTGCCCTGCAAACTGGTTCATCTGTACCATTTTTCTAGGTTCCACATATATGCGTTAATATACGATATTTGTTTTTCTCTTTCTGACATACTTCACTCTGTATGACAGTCTCTAGATCCATCCACATCTCAACAAATGACCCAATATAGTTCCTTTTTATGACTGAGTAATATTCCATTGTATACATGTACCACAGCTTCTTTATCCATTTGTCTGTCCGTGGGTATTTAGGTTGCTTCCATGACCTGGCTATTGTAAACAGTGCTGCAATGAATATTGGGGTGCATGTGTCTTTTGGAATTATGGTTTTCTCTGGGTATATGCCCAGTAGTGGGATTGCTGGGTCATATGGTAATTCTATTTTTAGTTTTTTAAGGAACAGTATTACTGTTCTCCATAGTGGCTGTATCAATTTACATTCCCACCAACAGTACAAGAGGGTTCCCTTTTCTCCACACCCTCTCCAGCATTTATTGTTTGTAGATTTTTTGATGATGGCCATTCTGACCGTGTGAGGTGATACCTCATTGTAGTTTTGATTTGCATTTCTCTAATAATTATTGATGTTGAGTAGCTTTTCATGTGCTTCTTGGCCATCTGTATGTCTTCTTTGGAGAAGTGTCTATTTAGGTCTTATGCCCATTTTCGGATTGGGCTGTTTGTTTTTATAATATTGAGCTGCATGAACTGTTTATATATTTTAGAGATTAATCCTTTGTCCATTGATTCGTTTGCAAATATTTCCCCCCATTCTGAGGGTTGTCTTTTCGTCTTGTTTATGGTTTCCTTTGCTGTGCAAAAGCTTTGAAATTTCATTAGGTCCCATTTGTTTCTTTTTATTTCCATTATTCTAGGAGGTGGATCAAAACAGATCTTGCCGTGATTTATGTCACAGAGTGTTCTTCCTATGTTTTCCTGTAAGAGTTTTATAGTGTCACGTCTTACACTTAGGTATCTAATCCATTTTGAGTTTATTTTTGTGTATGGTGTTAGGGAGTGTTCTAATTTCATTCTTTTACATGTAGCTGTCCAGTTTTCCCAGCACCACTTATTGAAGAGGCTGTCTTTTCTCCATTGTATATTCTTGCCTCCTTTGTCATAGATTAGTTGACCATAGGTGCGTGGGTTTATCTCTGGGCTTTCTATCTTGTTCCATTGATCTATGTTTCTGTTTTTGTGCCAGTACCATATTGTCTTGATTACTGTAGCTTTGTAGTATACGCTGAAGTCACGGAGTCTGATTCCTCCACCTCCGTTTTTTTCCCTCAAGACTGCTTTAGCTATTCGGGATCTTTTGTGTCTCCATACAAATTTTAAGATTTTTTATTCTAGTTCCATAAAATATGCCATTGGTAATTTGATAGGGATTGCATTGAATCTATAGATTGCTTTGGGTAGTATAGTCATTTTCACAATATTGATTCTTCCAATCCAAGAACATGGTATATCTCTCCATGTGTTGGTATCATCTTTAATTTCTTTCATCAGTGTCTTATAGTTTTCTGCATGCAGGTCTTTTGTCTCCCTATGTAGGTTTATTCCTAGGTATTTTATTATTTTTGTTGCAGTGGTAAATGGGAGTGTTTCCTTAACTTCCCTTTCAGATTTTTCATCATTACTGTATAGGAATGCAAGAGATTTCTGTGCATTAATTTTGTATCCTGCAACTTTACCAAATTCATTGATTAGCTCTAGTAGTTTTCTGGTGGCATCTTTAGAATTCTCTATGTATAGTATCATGTCATCTGCAAACAGTGACAGTTTTACTTCTTCTTTTCCAATTTGTATTCCTTTTATTTCTTTTTCTTCTCTGATTGCCATGGCTAGGACTTCCAAAACTATGTTGAATAATAGTGGTGAGAGTGGACATCCTTGTCTTATTCCTGATCTTAGAGGAAATGCTTTCAGTTTCTCACCATTGAGAATGATGTTTGCTATGGGTTTGTCGTATATGGCCTTTATTATGTTGAGATAGGTTTCCTCTATGCCTACTTTCTGGAGAGTTTTTATCATAAACGGATGTTGAATTTTGTCAAAAGCTTTTTCTGCATCTATTGAGATGATCATATGGTTTTTATTCTTCAATTTGTTAATATGGTGTATCACATTGATTGATTTGCATATATTGAAGATTCCTTGCATCCCTGGGATAAATCCCCCTTGATCATGCTGTATGATCCTTTTAATGTGTTGTTGGATTCTGTTTGCTCGTATGTTGTTGAGGATTTTTGCATCTATATTCATCAATGATATTGTCTGTAATTTTCTTTTTTTGTAGTTTCTTTGTCTGGTTTTGGTATCAGGGTGATGATGGCCTCATAGAATGAGTTTTGGGAGTGTTCCTTCCTCTGCAATTTTTTGGAAGAGTTTGAGAAGGATGGGTGTTAGCTCTTCCCTAAATGTTTGATAGAATTCACCTGTGAAGCCATCTGGTCCTGGACTTTTGTTTGTTGGAAGATTTTTAATCCCAGTTTCAATTTCATTACTTGTGATTGGTCTGTTCATATTTTCTATTTCTTCATGGTTCAGTCTTGGAAGGTTATACCTTTCCAAAAATTTGTCCATTTCTTCCAGGTTGTCCATTTTATTGGCATAGAGTTGTTTGTACTAGTCTCTTAGGATGCTTTGTATTTCTGCAGTGTCTGTTGTATCTTCTCCTTTTTCATTTCTAATTTTATTGATTTGAGTCCTCTCCCTCTTTTTCTTGATGAGCCTGGCTAATGGTTTATCAATTTTGTTTATCTTCTCAAACAACCAGCTTTTAGTGTTATTGATCTTTGCTATTGTTTTCTTTGTTTCTATTTCATTTATTTCTGCTCTGATCTTTATAATTTCTTTCCTTCTACTAATTTTGGGTTTTGTTTGTTCTTCTTCATCTAATTCCTTTAGATGTAAGGTTAGATTGTTTATTTGAGATTTTTCTTGTTTCTTTATTTAGGCTTATAGAGCTATAAACTTCCCTCTTAGAACTGCTTTTGCTGCATCTCATAGGTTTTGGATCGTCGCGTTTTCATTGTCATTTGTCTTTAGGTATTTTTTGATTTCCTCTTTGATTTCTTCAGTGATCTCTTGGTTATTTAGTAATGTATTGTTTAGCCTCCATGTGTTTCTATTTATTACGTTCTCTTCCCCCTGTAATTCATTTCTAATCTCACAGTGTTGTGGTCAGAAAAGATGTTTGATATGATTTCAATTTTCTCAAATTTACCCAGGCTTGATCTGTGACCCAGGATGTGATCTATCCTGGAGAATGTTCCATGCACACTTGAGCAGAAAGTGTAATCTGCTGTTTTTGGATGGAATGTCCTATAAATATCAATTAAATCTATCTGGTCTATTGTGTCATTTAAAGCATCTGTTTCCTTATTTATTTTCATTTTGGATGATCTGTCCATTGGTGTAAGCGAGGTGTTAAACTCCCCCGTATTATTGTGTTACTGTCAATTTCCTCTGTTAGAGCTGTTAGCAGTTGCCTTATGTATTGAGGTGCTCCTATGTTGGGTGCATATATATTTATAATTGTTATATCTTCTTCTTGGATGGATCCCTTGATCATTATGTAGTGTCCTTCCTTGTCTCTTGTAACATTCTTTTTTTTTGTGGTACACGGGCCTCTCACTGTTGTGGTCTCTCCTGTTGTGGAGCACAGGCTCCAGACACGCAGGCTCTGTGGCCATGGCTCATGGGCCCAGTCGCTCCGCAGCATGTGGGATCTTCCCGGACCAGGGCACGAACCCATGTCCTCTGCATCAGCAGGTGGACTCTCAACCACTGCGCCACCAGGGAAGCCCTCTTATAACATTCTTTATTTTAAACTCCATTTTTTCTGTTATGAGTATTGCTACTCCAGCCCTCTTTTGGTTTCCATTTGCATGGAGTATCTTTTTCCATCCCCTTTCAGTCTGTGTGTGTCCCTAGGTCTGAAGTGGGTCTCTTGTAGACAGCATATATATGGGTCTTGTTTTTTTATCCAGTCAGCAAGCCTGTGTCTTTTGGTTGGAGCATTTAATCCATTCACGTTTACGGTAATTATCGATACGTATGTTCCTATGATCACTTTCTTAATTGTTTTGGGTTTATTTTTGTAAATCCTTTTCTTCTCTTGTGTTTCCCACTTAGAGAAGTTCCTTTAGCATTTGTTGTAGAGCTAGTCTTGTGGTGCTGAATTCTCTTACCTTTTGCTTGTCTGTAAAGCTTTTGATTTCTCCATCGAGTCTGAGTGAGATCCTTGCAGGGTAGAGTCATCTTGGTTGTAGGTTCTTCCCTTTCATCACTTTAAGTATATCATGCCACTCCCTTCTGGCTTGTACTGTTTCTGCTGAGAAAACAGCTGTTAACCTTATGGGAATTCCCTTGTATGTTATTTCTCATTTTTCCCTTGCTGCTTTCAATAATTTTTATTTGTCTTTATTTTTTGCCAATTTGATTACTATGTGTCTCGTTATGTTTCTCCTTGGGTTTATCCTGTGCTTGGGACACTGTGCTTGCTGGACCTGGGTGGCTATTTCCTTTCCCATGGTAGGGAAGTTTTCCATTATAATCTCTTCAAATATTTTCTCTGGACTTTTCTCTCACTCTTCTCCTTCTGGGGCCCCTATAATGCGAATGTTGTTTCATTCAATCTTGTCCCAGAGGTCTCTTAGGCTGTCTTCATTTCTTTTCATTCTTTTTTCTTTATTCTGTTCCACAGCAGTGAATTCCACCTTTCTGTCTTCCAGGTCATTTATCCGTTCTTCTGACTTAGGTATTCTGCTATTGATTCCATCTAGTGTAGTTTTCATTTCAGTTTTTGTATTGTTCATCTCTGTTTGTTTGTTCTTTAATTCTTCTAGGTCTTTGTTAAACATTTCTTGCATTTTCTCAATCTTTGCCTCTATTCTTTTTCCGAGGTCCTGGGTCATCTTCACTATCATTATTCTGAATTCTTTTTCTGGAAGGTTGCCTATCTCCACTTCATTTAGTTGTTTTTCTGGGGTTTTACCTTGTTCCTTCATCTGGTACATAGCCATCTGCCTTTTCATCTTGTCTATCTTTCTGTGAATGTGGTTTTTCTTCCACAGGCTGCAGAATTGTAGTTCTTCTTGCTTCTGGTGTCTGCCCTCTGGTGGTATAGTAGGGTGTTGTGAGGGCAACTGTGCCTGAACTCCAGCTTCACCCCCTGGGGTAAGTGACTCAACTTGCTTACATGTCATTGCTTTCCTCAGGGAAACTAGGATAATAATAACTATCTTTCAGAGATGTTATAAAGGTAGGAAACAATATAAAACAAAGGAGAGTGCAAGCCACACAGAGATACTGAAAAATAGCTTCGCAGTAGTAGTAGCTGTAGTTTTGCTGTTGATTTCATCATCACCACAATTATTACAAGTTTCTAAGTATCTAAGTTTCTTTTTAGATGGACCCAAAGAAAGCTTGGCTCATTTTGACCGCCACCAAATAAGAAGGAAAAGGATCATTAGTATCATCATTACATTGTTAAGTATTTATGAGACCGCCTTCTGCTTACATCACTCTGTAAAGAGCATGAGACCCAGTGCCCATATTCAATAGGAAGGTCTTTAGGCTGGGTGACCCAGATGTAAGTGATAGCATTCTATGTAATGACATGAAATGCGTAGATCACAGGAAGCCAGAACTGGGCAACTGGCCTCCTTGGTATAGCTCTGATGTTTATGCACAGATCTTTTCTGCTCTACTAGATGAAGAGCCCTCTCACCTCACCTTATGTCAAAGCCTCTGTTTCATTTGTTTTCAGGTTTTCCCCAGCCCCTCACCTTGCTCTGCTCCCTGCACATGGCAGGCATTTGGCAAAGCTTTGTCAGGTGGGTAAATGCAAATGTTAATCAATCCTATGACATTGCGTCAGATGCCCATGTTATGTTTTAGTGCATTCGTGGTGATTGAGGATAAGGAACAAATGTTGAGTCCCTTTTCAGAGGAAAGCCACTGCATTATATCCTCCAATCCTGGGAGGAAGCAGTGGGTGAATCTTTTCAAGTAAGGGCTGGTAAGAGGCTTATGGGAGGAAGCTGGTGCCTGAGCTTGTCATAAGTGAACCTGTGTGAGTCAATGTCTATTGTGAGCAGCTAGTTCCTTGGTAAGGGGCTTTCTGGGGAAGAGAGATTCATCAAGTTCTGAACAGCTAAAGAAACATTCATCTTGAAGGACGATGTCGACCGAAATTCCAAGAAAATGACCTGATGTAGGGAAAGCTTGTATCTGGAAAAGGGACTTTGTGCTCTGCCTGAGGGCAAAATCTTGGTTATATGGATTCGTCGGTCTGCTTTTCAGCTGGATTAGAACATTCAAAGTATGTATTAAAATTATTAGGTCTGCTTAAGTTAAGCAGAATAAACAAACCCAGGACAAGGAGAAGCTCAAATGGCTTCTTCTCACTAATTTTCAACATCATCTAAGTTAGATCTCAGAGCTGAGTGCCTAGTTGTTCATATCTTGCAACTAACCACACATAAAGGAGCCCCTAACTGCTCTTTCACAAAACATACTGATGTTTAGTTGGATTTAAACAGCCCTGAACTGAAGAGAGACCAGCTAGGGCAAGGGGAATGTTTTCTTTTACTGTCTGGAATTCAATCGGAAGGTTGATGAAAACTCATCCTGGACTATTTTTTTTGCCATTCTAAAGTGACCTTTTATGTTTGTTTGTTTCACAATTAAATGTTTCTTAAATCAGTGTAGACTGGATATTTTATATGTATAGCTAATGTGTTTATTTTTCTCAGAAAAAAAAAAAAGAAGAAGCTGCCAGAAAGCCAATGGAGTGTCAGATTTGATGTTATCTTAGAATTAAAGAAACAGGATGCTTCCCTGTTTTTGTCCAAGAACTTTCAGCACAATGCCTTGTGTACAATCCTTAAGTTATGACCCCCCCCCCACAAAAAGCCTGTCCTCCCTTGGGTCCTAGAGTAATGTAGAGATGGCTTATCACAAAGGTTTATCAGGACAGTATAGTCACTGCTGCCCAAGACCAGCTATATAATTTACAGATCCAAGTGCAAAATGAAAATATGGGGACTGTCATTCAGAAATTATAAGAATGTCTAAAGAGTGACAGCAGAACATTAAGCCAAGGATGGGCCTTTCCAAGCCTAGGACACTGTGCAGCTTCCCAGATCTCACGTTCATAAGCCAGCCCTCTGCTGGCCAAAGGAGCAGGTTGTACTGAGCTGCAAATGTCATACAAGTCCTCACACTCCCCAGAAGCCATCCCTCCCTAACACTTGAAGCTTTCCTCAGCCTCATTCCCACAGCTATGTCCCACCGTACCTTCTTGCATGATCTATTAATTCTACACATACCCAATTAACCCATTCTGTCCTGAGGAAGGGTGATGAGCGTCTTTGGGCAGCATGAAGGCTCAGGAGACCTCCCAACGTGGATTTAGGCAACCTGGCCCCCACCCTGGGCCCCTGCCAGTTTGGGTATCTTCTCCTCATCGATTTTGCATTTTGTTCCCATTTTTCCTCCTTCTTACTGTCCAGGTGTCTTCTGTCCCACTCTCCCAGGTCCTTCTTTCTCTCCATCCCATGTTCCAATAATTTTTTTCCATAAAACCAACACTCAGCAGTAAACTCAATAAAGATTTTCGGCATGAGTAATTGACCTATATGTCAGAATTCTTCTCTGTGTGAACCATAGCACAGTCCATTGTGTTATCAAGTTATCAGACCAACTTCTGAGCCAGCCTTCGTTCATTTGGAACATGGTGCCGATGCCTGAACTTTCTTTCTCTGGCACTGGACTAGAATTTCTCCCCCTGAAATGATGACTATTAAATCTTTGCCTTAACTCAAACTGCTAAGTTCGTAATCACATTTTGTTTCTGGGACTGTGACTTTGAAATAGAAAACACTCAAAATCGATGGTTTTTTAGGAGAGAGAGTGCTAAGGAACCAAGAGTCTAAGAAATGCAAGAAGCCGGTTTTGAACTGCTTCCATTTTCCCCAACGGGCTCCATTCACTCCCCTGGGACGGGGTGACGGAAGGGGTGACAGGCAGTTCCACATCAGGAGAGTGCCTGGTACCAAAAAGCATGTGTGATCCTATCATCTAATTGGTTGGCTTCTTGAAAATTGTCCAGAACAATCCTTTTTTGACAGCTCAAGCTTGACCAGGTACATACCATGGTTGAAGATAATTGAACTGCAGATGTCACTAAAATCTAATATTTCACAAGGACTCCGGAGTTGAACTTTGAAAAGTTATTAGCCATTGCAGAATTCTCTCATGCTGCTGCAATGGCAAAATTTCCTTTTCTGAATCTCTTTGATTATATGCTGAGTCTGCAGGCATATCATTCCTCACAAGGCTGTGGGGATATGATTAAATGGGCCAATGTGTATAAAGTGCTTGGCATACTCCCTGGAACATAGTAAGCCCTCAATAAATGTTGGCTATTATTCTTATAGGCTCCTTTATTTTGAAACGACATTAATTGCTGTGACAGCCAGAGTACATCGAATCATTCTGCTGCTGTTCAAGGCAGTTTCTTCCACACGAGTGCTGATGTTTACATGTTAGTTTCATTTCTAGCTAAGGAAAGAGTCAGGTTTGGATTCAAAACCCAGGTTAATCAGTTACTCTATGAACTGTGGTTCTTATCCAGGGGCAATTTTACACCCCGGGGGACACTTGGCAATGTCTGGAGACATTTTTCGTTGTCACAACCCAGGGAGGTGCTACTGGCATTTAGTACCTAGAGGCCAAGGATGCTTCTAAATAACCGGCAATGCACGGGACAGGCCCTCCCCTCTCAACAAAGTCTATCTGGTCCCAAGTGCCAGGAGGGCCAAGGCTGAGAAACGAACCGTGAGAGACTTTGGTGAGATGCTTAATCTCACTGGGCCTCAGTTTCGTCTTCCTACTTGCATGGTTGCTATAAATAATAGAAATAAACATAAAAGGAAAGCACCTCAGTGGGATCCCCAGCACACAGACACCCAGCCTTGACACCAGTAGTCATGGAAGTGGTGGTGTGTTCTGTCTGTTCCTGTACAGCAGGAGGAGTGTTCATTCTCCATGAACACTTGGGTAAAGAGAGAGACTCAGAAACCATTTAGGCTTTTTTTCTTACCAGGAAAAGAAAATGCTCTTCTCCTTTTGTTTCTCGTTTGAGCTGTTTAGACGTGTCTAGAACACTCTGCTGTGCTCACTCTTTTCCATCCCTTCCCAAACACACAAAAGTCCAAGTTGTCCATCCATGTGGACTTGAAGCAGCTTTTCTGTTCCGTTATTTATTCAGTTATCATTGACACTGTGTCTCTCTGCCTTAGTTAGGGCAATGCCTTCAGAGAGCAAATGATCTTTTGGGGTGTTAATAAGGCACAAAGTCTCCACAGGCCGTGGAGCTGAGCCTCCATGAGGTCTGTGTGCTCCTGCCCTGGGGTCCTGTCCCAGCACTTCAACACTGAACACGCTATATCCCCCCACCCTCCCAACTAACACACCTCCCTATGACTTCTTGATCCTGCCATAGACTGTTTTCTATCATCATTGCTTTCTATTTTTTTTGATGAAATGTATCTGAGGGCTTCCCTGGTGGCGCAGTGGTTGGGAGTCCGCCTGCCAATTCAGGGGACGTGGCTTTGTGCCCCGGTCCGGGAGGATCCCACATGCCGCGGAGCGGCTGGGCCCGTGAGCCATGGCTACTGGGCCTGTGCGTCCGGAGCCTGTGCTCCGCAACGGGAGAGGCCACAATAGTGAGAGGCCCGCGTACCGCACACACACACAAAAAAGTATCTGAAAGGCAGGGTGAAGGCCAAGTTGGCAAGTATTTACCTGATTCTGGATTTCTTGTTAGTGATGTCAAGCAACTGTGGGTTCCTACTGGGAATAACTTCAGAATGTTCTCGTGTGGGCGACTAAACAGGCCCTACAGGCAGGGTTTTCCTCTGGGGGGCAAATGAACCTTACTGCAAATCCTTCTAGGTCCCCTGAAGAGAACAAGGTATATCATCAGAAGTGCATAAGGCAGCTTGGCCTTTATCAGAAGGGAGAGCTGAGGGAGAAAGTTATCTACCGTCTAATATGCTGTTTCCCAGCAGGAAATGGCTTTAATATAAGAGACATCATGCTCAGGCCTCATTTAGCATTCACTCAATGAAGGACTGTCACCCAATGCCAAGCGTGCTCAGCATGCTGTGCCGGGCACAGGATGCGCCAGTGAACAAGCCACGTCCCTGCTCTCAGGATGCTCGTGCTGAGCTGCTCACTCCTCCTGAAGTTCCTCCTACCCTGGTGCCTGGGACTATGAAATTATTTGCTGAGTCTTTTCCAAGGAGCTGATCCAACCTTACCCAAAATATCCTCTTTACATATTTTGATCAAAGCGCTTCCTTGATTGTTCAAAGTCTGTTCCAAATCTACCTCCTCTGCAAAACCTGCCCCAGGTCGTGAGTGTGCTCCACGCTCCCCAAAAGTTTACCTTTCTTCATCAGTCCTTCGCCATCCCCTTCATATATATACAAAATGTAACCTACACATTCATGTAAAATTCAGCCTCCTTATGCCATGAATTAGGCACGAGGCATAACCATAGACACCTAGTGAACTGGGGCTGGAAGCATTGGGGAGGGGCACTGAGCTAAGCTGCTCACCAGCTGGGGAGGGCCTGGGAGGACTGGCCCAGTTATAGACGGTGCCCCTGAGAGGGCAGCGGGGCAGCCCGAGTAGAGTGCACACAGGCCCACTTCCCTGTGCCTATTCTTGGCATACCCAGCAGGTGAACCAGACGTAACAACTGGGAATCCAGGCGATCTTTGAAAGTCAAGGCCAGCCTCATAGCAATTGTCTTTGGAGGAGACCTGTCCACGCATAACAAGACCCGGTCCACTGTCCTTAGGTGTGGCGTCAGGAATCAAACCTCCAGAAAGAACTGGAAAGAACTATCTCTAGAAAGATCGATATGAATTGAGAGCAGGATAAAGAGGGAGGAATGATGCATTCAAGCCATATCAGTAACGGAGAACCTAGGAAAAAAACTCAGTCCCAAAGGCTGGGCAGGTTCCAATTAGGATATGCTGCAGGGGTGTCTGGGGCACACCCAGGTCTCATTGGCAACGATAACTCACACTCACAAGGAAGTAGCAGCAGGGATCAAGGAGAGACAGTGAAGAGCACACAGTGGTAACAGGGCCTGCGGAGCTCAAGTTTGGAAGCGACTTTTTCCCTACAGCACCCGGAGGGAAGAGGAGGACACTATTCATGAAACCCCGTATCAGATCAGACGAGCCCAGAACAGAGCCCTGGCCGCAGATGTGCGTTTGTGCTTTAGGGAGTCTGGGCTTCGGAGGGCCTGGCTTCAGGGCTTAAGAAGGGCGGAGGTCGAGCTGGAGGAAATAGCAGAGAAGCAGCTGATTTGTATGTCTTTAGATGTGCAGAGACAGAAATGTTGAACTTGTTGGTTGGACGTGCTTGTATATCTCCTCTCCAAGATTGAAAGACTGTCAAGATTACAGGGCACAGCTTCTCTGTGCTCTGCAAAATCCTATGTTAGCTATGGCCAATGATAATGGTGAGGAGGAAAACGGCATATATTAAATTACGCAGTCTGTAAGTTAAGAAAAAGCAGAGCTACAGATATATTCCAATGCTTCCCTGAATCACTCATATATATGAAAGTAGCAAAGGATGACACCACCCTCAGCTATGCATGATGAGTTCATTAGCTTGAGTGTACGTCAAATCATGGTCTTTGTTTCTCACACTCTAAAAATAGTTACCCGAAGTAAAAGGGACACGATGTGCATCACTGTGAAATCTTTGGGGTCTGTATCACCAAAGACCAAGGAACTGCCCTTGAGCCTGCATGGACTTGGTCTATACCATGGGTTTGAACAGCTCTGCTGAGAGCAGTTCAGGAATGCCGCCAGCCCTAAACAACTTCACTTATGAGCTAGCGCCAGTTTTACTTTCACAAAAATCCTCCCCAGCACACCCAAGAGAAAGCGGAGGTCCCTTATACTTGAAAATTAAAACCAGTGCAAAGAGTAGTGAGACCTGCCCACTCTTGCCCATGACAGAAAACTTAAGAGTCAGGTCTGGGCTCAGAAGAGTGATTTAACGTTTACATACAGAATCTACATGCTTCTCTGGATATGTAGGGTACCAGGCTCTAGAAGGCTTTACCCTTTACCATTCTTCTTTTCAAAAATAATCTTCCAAAGAAACAGATGTTAGTTTCTTCTATCTACATCAAAGTTCAAGAGCAGGAAATTACTCAGATTATACTGAAGATAAACAGTGTTCTTCTGTTCAGTTCTTCAAATAATCTTCTATTTAAATCATAGCTAATTACTGTTTAGCAAATTAAACTCACTGAATACTTCAGAAATGTCTATTTCACTGTCAGAATGAATGCTTTATGGATACTCCGTGGTGAGGAGCCTTCTTTCTTCATTATATAGAATATTATATAGTTGGCCTGAACCACAACAAAGATTTTTTTCAGATCCCTTAAAACAAACAAACAGTACAAATCACTTTTGAAACATCAGTTCTTCAAGTAGACATTTCTTTAGCACAAGCAGTTTCTTGGGTAAAGCAGGAAGACCTTGGCAGTATCTCTAGCTGTGGTTAGACCCTCAAACCACATGTCAGGAGTTTAGGAGTGGAGAAGGGACGCTTATGGAAAGGTGTGACCTGCTGGCTGGAATAAACTAGGACCAGCCAGTGCTCTCCAAGAGAGCTGCTACCTGGGCTGTATGCTCCAAGCTCCACAATCGTTCAGCCATCCAGCCTCCCTAAAACTCGAAGGAAGTCTTTTAACTAAAGATTTTAGAGAGTCAATGATGTGAATTCCTTAAGAACTAAATCCACGTTACGAATGAAATCTATTTATTAAACAGTTACTAAGTATAAAGCAAACACACTACACACCCAATAGGGGCATGACTGCAGAGGGATTGTGCCCGCCATGTCTGTTATGGTACCAGCAGCACTGGCCTTAGACCCACGTGCTTTGCTTTCAGGGCTTAGGAAAGGCGGAGGTCGAGCTGGAGGAAATAGCAGAGAGGCAGCTGATTTGTACGTCTTTAGATGTGCAGAGACAGAAATGTTGAACTGGCCATCCTCTAGCCACATTCCCAGCTATATCCCCCACCTCCCATAGCAAGGAGTTCAAGGGGCCAAGGGGCCTTGTCCACCTCGAACCCAAGCCCTCCCTTCTAGGCAATGATTCAGGTACTCAGGACCCTAGAATTTCCCGCTCAAATGATCCCAGACCTACATCACTGACCTACACAGGTATCTACCCCCGTCCTTCCGCCAAGGGCAGACTGTGCCTCCAGTGTGTGTGCTCAGAGGTCCAAGGAGTGACTGGTGGAGGGGGGTTGTTGACATAGAATGTGGACAAAATTTGGACATATGGTACCGTAAGAGCGGAAGCCCAGGGAGGTCCACACATACACACAAGGCCCCATGGTGCAGGGTGGGAACAGAATTGAGTCAGACTGCAGGCTGAGGACCAGTGAGCCAGTGCTTTCTGTCCTACAGAATCCTACATTTGAACTTCATCTTCCAGGTAGTTATGAAGGTATACTTGTTAAGACAGCAGGATGGAACATATTCACTTAACAGTTTACCAGCCTAACTGAGGACTTCTAAATATTTAGATATACGGTGTGTGGGCCTCCGTCTGTACTCCTGTCCTGGGGCCCAACAGTGTTGCAGAGTGGGAGTGCCTAGGGAAATCTCCAGTGCTGGTGAGGATCCTCTTTTTACAGCATCACCTGTGTCTGCACACCCTGCTAATCTACTTCCCAATTACATCTCAGTCCTTCAGTTGTACTGAACAGAGAGAATTCTCAATGTGTACATGTGGGGTTGCTCAAAGGCCATTTCTGAAAGAAGGACCTTTATCAGATGTGTTCCTATTGCCCTAGTTATTTTACAAACCTGTGAAGGCTCTAGGAATTGGAGCAGGAACATTACCCAATAAATCTCATCTGCCTTTTGTGTCCACCTCATCCTCGTTTGAACCCATAGCTTTTTGGCTATCGCTAGCTACCCAAAATCTCTGCTGGAGGACAGCATTCTCACCCAAATCTGCATCCCCATAAATTGTCCTAGTCTGTCCTTCACCCACAACTTTGTTATAAAGTCCCATTTCCTCATTGAAGATGATTTTATCCAAGTGAAAGAAAAGGAGTCTGCAGACACTAATTCATACTACAGTACGAATGATTGATAGTTTCCTTCTCATGCTTTCAATTGCAATTGACTATTTCAAAAAACTCTAGTTGAACAAAGCGAGTAATTTCAGCTGCCAGCTATTATAGACATATTTTAGGAACAACATAGATAAGAATATTTTTTAATTGGTGAAAAGTTTTATTAGCAAAAATTTATTAACACTGATGAAGTATATTTTTAATTTTATAAATTATCTATTTATAATTAAGACCAGTAAATACAGTAAAATATCCCATATAATAAATAATCCAGTAAAAGAAAATAGGCTAATTTAAACTTAATTAGTTACTGGATCAATGACACTGACTGGCAGAGGAGAAACTTACTTTCTCAATACTGAACATTGCCCAAAGGATTCTATTGATGAACTGTTTCCTCTAACTCCCAATTTAATCCTCACAGAATATGACTTCAGAATTTAGTAATTAAATTTGAATCATGACTGTCTCTGCTCTTCAAGGCTTCCTGAAGGTGATTTCAACCCAAGAGAGTTAATTTTAAATTTAGAGAGGGCTTGTTGGCAAATGTGTTATGAGGGGGGAAAATCCCTCTTATGGTTTTATAATATGCCTAATACCCTGTCAGAGATCCAAAAACTGGAGCAAGGAAGAAAATGCTTTTATTCTTCTGATTGCAATCAGGAGAGCACCCCAGATCTGAAAGTCAGAGCATCTTGGCATCGTGGTTTCCCCTTGGACTTGTGTAGGGAGGAGTAGACATGTTACAGAGGGAGTGATTTTCCGGTTGGGATGCTTCTATGATGAGAAAGTCTCCATCAGTCAGGAACAGGGAGACAAACGGTTTCGCTAATCAGTTACGAAACAAAGATGGGCATTCAGAGAGTCTGTGTCTGTCTACCTGTTATAGGTAGACAAGGGAGTCATCCATGTGCCTTGTCTAAGTCACATGAGGAAGGATGGTCCTTTACGGTAAGTCATTTCCAGGAACACAAAAGAGGAGGGAGATTTCTTAACTATCACCATTTTCAGGAGTGCAGGGCTCATGGGATGTTCAACATTGTCCATCCATTTGTAGAAGTGTGCATTTTCTTAATGCACTACTGTTCTGTTTCCTGCCGATCCTTCCCTACACCCTGACAGCAAGAGTCTACTCAACCCCCGCCCCTCACCGGCATCGCTCTCTTTCCTCACACCAGGCCCACTCTCACCCCAGGGTCTCTGCTCTTGCTGGCCTCTACCTGGAGTGTTCCACCACAAGCCTCTCTCCTTCAGATATTTTGCTGAAATGCTACCTTTTCTTTGAGATCTTCCGTCTCACATTGCCTATCTCCCTTCTTCGCTTTATTTTTCTCCTTGTGGAATGCACAGAATACTTTACTGATTTACCTACTTTATTGTATGTCTTCCCATTACAATATAAATTCCATGAAAACAGGGATTTTTCACCCCGTATCCCCAGCACCTGGCACATGCTAGGCTTGCAATAAGTTTTTGTGAGTAGATATGTTAAAACACTTAGTGTATGCTTTGCCTCACCTCCTACTATTAAAGCTATTTGTTACAACGATAAATATTCTTTTTTGGGCTTCCCTGGTGGCGCAGTGGTTGAGAATCCGCCTGCCGATGCAGGAGACACGGGTTCGTGCCCTGGTCCGGGAGGATCCCACATGCCGCGGAGCGACTGAGCCCGTGAGCCGTGGCCGCTGGGCCTGTGCGTCCGGAGCCTGTGCTCCGCAACGGGAGAGGCCACAGCAGTGAGAGGCCCGCATACCGCAAAAATAAAAAAAAAGGAAAAAAATAAAAAAAAGAAAAAGAAAAAATAAAAAAAAGAGAAAAAAAAATATTCTTTTTTTACACAGTATAACATGAATAGCATGACCTGGGAAGAATAGCATTCTATTTCTCTTCTGCTCAGTCTAAAAATATTTATTTTAAAACTTTTAAAATTTTTCTTATCATTATAACTAAAGATCCTAAAGACAGTATATAGCTACATATGTTCCAAATATCAACTTTCAGAATTTTGGTTTGGTTACTCACTTGTCTAATTTATCTGAAAGGAAAGGGCAAAGTACTGTGTACATTAAGAAATGGCCACGGATCCCTCGGTGTCTCCTGATCTGCAGGTGCCATGGTAACTATATGTCACACAAGGTCTGGACACTCAGGGTTAATCTCCTTGCAGCAAATGAAAGTTGCACAATTTAATGAGAACTTTCTTCTCTATTTTCTTTTTTATCTTTGGTGGGAGAAGCAAGCATAACAGCATTTCCCCGAACTTCTTATAATCCTGCAGAAGGTTTAGGTTCCCAGAGAATGAGGAAGAGAAAAAAAAATTTTAATGAAAAAGAAAGGGAAAATTAATTCTCAGGTGAGGTTTCTTTATTTTACTCTTTATTGTAAAACTAACATCATCACAAGTAATAGAATATTTTCAAGCCTTTGGAGACTCTATGGCCCTAATAAAGATTGATTTCATTATTTCATATTTTCTTCTAGTTCCTGATCACAAGCACATGTAATTTTTCATGCAGTTGCAATCATAGCATAGATAAAATTTTGTATTTTTAGGGGTTTTTTCCCTGCTTAATGATAGCCTATAAACATTACCCACATTATCTTAGCATTCTCAAAATTATCACATTTTTGTGCCTGAAGAATATTCCATTAGGTTACTGATATACCACAGTTTACTTCTTCAGGGGTAGTTTCCCTTCTTTCTGGACTACTTCCCTAGTCTCTTCTTTTCACTGTACCTGTTGTCAGTTGGACTTTGAAAAAAATCTTCCAATTTAGTTACTCGACTTGACATAACTTGATGTTACCCAAACTATGTTCCGCAGACCTTGCCATGTGCTACTAATAGGTGTTCTGTGCTAGGTCAGGGAAAGGAGGTGGGGAGGCTGTGAGAAGGGGAGCCTGTCCACAGATGTATTTAATAGACACATCTTGGAGTTTGAGTATCACATTAATATATTAAAGGTTCTGAGAGATCTTTCAGAAAAGGCACTTTTTTTGGGAAGTATAGTTGATTTACAATGTTGTGTTAGTTTCAGGTGTACACCGAAGTGATTCATGTATATATTCATATATATAGATATGCATTCTTAGAAAAGGCACTTATATAACTTTAATCTAGCTCTCCCAAACTTTGATCATCAAGAACTCTTCCTCGGGCTTCCCTGGTGGCGTGGTGATTGAGAGTCCGCCTTCCGATGCAGGGGACACGGGTTCGTGCCCCGGTCCGGGAAGATCCCACGTGCCGCGGAGCGGCTGGGCCCGTGAGCCATGGCCGCTGAGCCTGCGCGTCCGGAGCCTGTGCTCCGCAACGGAAGAGGCCACAACAGTGAGAGGCCCGCGTACCGCAAAAAAAAATAAAAATAAAAATAAAAAAAAAAAGAAGAACTCTTCCTGGACCACATGGTGACCATCTAAGGGAGCAAGCATTCAGCCAGCTTCCCTAGAACCTGGTGCAGAAGCACTGCTCTAACCACGCTCTCTAACCGGAGTCCTGCAATTCCGGGACACGTTCCTCATCTTTAGTTCTTGGTCAAAAGCATCTCTATGCTCCCCATTGATTTCATAGCTAGACTTTCAAAGGAGCAAATGGAAGCCCACGTTGTCTTGGTTTAGCACAGGGAGGTGCTCAGGGGCTAAGAGGTCTGGTTTCTGCTCCCAACCTTGTTACTATCTTTCTCTGTGATTTTAGGCAAATCACCACCACCTCTGCCCCACTGCTCACTCTGTCTAAAAAAGAGAGGGTCTGGATTAGAACATTTCTGGAAGGGTAAGTCTGAACCCTGTCCCTACAGTCTGCACATGTGCCTGGGGAGATTGTAGGAAGATAGGGAGTAGCCCTCTGAGTGTTGCATGGAGCCTCCAGGAAGAGGATGCTGGATCTTGCACAAGGAAACTTCCACAGGAGCCCAAACTCTCCAGCAGAGAATACACATTATTCTCAATAGCTGGAGACATTCTTAATGGCCACCAGTGATCAAAACTTTCTCTTTTCTATTTCCTTTCCTGCTTAATTTCCTCTGTTGTCTTGCTGAAAGGTATCTTAAGCAACTCACTTCACTTCTCTAAACCTCAGTTACTTATCCTTTCTGAGTCTCAGTTTCCTCATCATTAAAATAAAAATAATCCAACCTCTCAATGAGATAACATATTTAAAAGACCTAGTACATAGTGAACACTCAATAAATATCAGTTTTCTTTCCTTTCCTTTTCTTTACCATATTAAGTGAATACTGAGTGTCTGAAGAAGATACTGCTAAGGTTGAATAATTGCCAGGAAAGCCAGATGAGCATGAAATGACTTCAGGAAAGACCTCAGCTCCAGCTCAGAAACATGAGAAAGTGGCTGGTGCATCTCGTCAGAGTTCAGCTGCTTGACTACTTCATGCCCATTTATATTTGGGTTACAGTGATGTTAATGAACTACGAAAAAAAAAATCAACGAGTTTAAATGAATTTGTGGATGATAAATTCAAAACAGTAGATGACTGGGCTATATACTAAATCTTTGAAAATCTAGATCTTAGAAGGAAACTATGTACTTCTTCTAGACATCCCCAGAGGACATTATCACAGAGAAATGACTGAAATGGACTGACCATCTGGTGACCTAAGCACACCAGACAAAGCATGTAATCTGAGCACGACCCTACTTGAGCTGGGTCCCTTGGCAACCGCAGTTACTTCTACCAACACAATCCTTATAAAATTCCCTTTGGGCTCAAATTCCACAACTGACATTCAAACCATTGTTTCATTTGTATATTCCACTGATGCCTTCAATTTAAGATGGTGCTGTTGAAAGAGAAAAACAAATACCGTATCTAACACATATATATGGAATCTAAAAAAAAAACCAAAATGGTTCTGAAGAACCTAGGGGCAGGACAGGAATAAAGATGCAGACGTAAAGAATGGACTTGAGGACACGGGGAAGGGGATGGGGAAGCTGGGACGAAGTGAGAGAGTGACATGGACTTATAAATACTACCAACTGTAAAATAGATAGCTAGTGGGAAGCAGCCACGTAGCGCAGGGAGATCAGCTTGGTGCTTTGTGACCACCTAGAGGGGTGGGATAGGGAGGGTGGGAGGGAGATGCAAGAAGGAGGAGATATGGGGATATATGTATATGTATAACTGATTCACTTTGTTATAAAGCAGAAACTAACACACCATTGTAAAACAATTATACTCCAATAAAGATGTTAAAAAAAATAAATAAGATGGTGCTGACTTAAGTCGTTCCTTCCTCCTTATTCTTAATATACTTTTTTCATTGAAGTATAGTTGTGTTAGTTTCAGGTGTACAGCAAAGTGATTCATATATATATATATATATATATATATATACATACATATATATGTATGTTTATATATTGTTTTTCAGATTATTTTCCATTACAGGTTATTACAAGATATTGAATATAGTTCCCTATATTCCCTGTGCTATACACTAGGTCCTTGTTATTTATCTATTCTATATATAGTAGTGTGTATCTGTTAATCCCAGACTCCTAATTTATCCCTTCACCCCTTTTCCCATTTGGTTATCATAAGTTTGTTTTCTATGTCTGTGAGTCTATCTCCATTTTGTAAATAAGTTTATTTGTGTCATTTTTTTAGATTCCACATATAAGTGATATATGATATCTGACTTTCTCTGTATGACTTACTTCACATAGTATGATAATCTCTATATCCCTAATATAATTTTTTTAATTAATTTTTACTAGAGTATAGTTGATTTACAATGTTGGGTTAGTTTCTACTGTACAGCAAAGTGAATAAGTTATACATATACATATATCCACTCTTTTATAAATTCTTTTCCCATATAGGTCATTACAGAGTATTGAGTAGAGTTCCTTGTGCTATACAGTGGGTTCTTATTAGTTATATTTTATGTATAGTAGTGTGTATATGTCGATCCCAGTCTCCCAATTTATCCTTCCCCTCCTTTCCCCCTTGGTAACCATAAGTTTGTTTTCTACATCTGTGACTCTATTTCTGTTTTGTAAATAAGTTCATTTGTACCATTTTTTTAGATTCCACATATAAGCAATATCATATGATATTTGTCTTTCTCTATCTGACTTACTTCACTCAGTATTAGAATCTCTAGGTCCATCCATGTTGCTGCAAGTGGCATTATTTTGTTCTTTTTTATGACTGATCCCATATATAAATGATATCATATGATATTTGTCTTTGTCTGACTTACTTCACTTAGTATGATAATCTCTAGGTCCCTAATACTTTTAACTCTAAAATTAACAGAGGAGGAGAGTAGAAGTGAGAAATATTCAGTTATAACTATTTCTCTAAATTTGATCTCGCATCAGAATTATCAAGGATGCTTGTTACAATTCCTATTTCTGAGCCCCATTGCAAACCTCTTGATTCAAAATTTCTGGAAGTAGGAATTAGGAATCTGCATTTTAAATAAACTACCTAGATAAGTCCCATGAACATTAAAGTTCAGAGCTTCACAGCTTGTGCCTGTGTCACTGCAACTGTCTCTTAGCTGATGTCCTACCCTTGTGCTTTTCTTCTATCATTTTTGGATCACTCCTAAAGGTCTACATTTATCATGCTACCATGATAAATATAGCATGGTTCCTTTGGATCACCTCATTATATTTAGAATTGTCCCTTGATGAAAGGCCTTCCCTCTGTCTCCCCAGTGTCTTCTCACTGGCCTTGTCCCCAACTCCTCCCCAGCCCAGTTGTCCACTTGGGCCAAGATAAGCTGCCTTCAAACTACTCAGCAAAGCTCTCGAGGTTCCATCGAGAACCAAAGGGGCTGCCACTGCAGTGGGGGAGGGCAGAGTGGAACATTGGCTTACAGGCTCTCCATCCCAATTCCAACCAGAGCTCCACTGTGCTTCCTCATAAAATTTATTTGGAGATAAGACTCTGGTAGATAGAACAAATTTTTTAAAAACACTGTCCTAGATTAAATCTACTATATCCCTTTTCTGTCTGCAAACGCTTTATTTCCTTTGTGTGAAACCCTTCCCCATCTCGCCCACTGCAAGGCTTCCTTATCAACAGTGCATGGTCTATCCATCACATTTCAAAACCTTTCTCAAGATGCAGCTGGGTCTCACCTAACTGTCCAACCTCAGAGTTGTTCGTGTCATCTGGAGCTCAGGTCAAGTCGCTGCAAGTGGGGTCAGTTTCTTTCTCATTGTTAAGTTATACCCATCTGAGTTGTTTCCTTCATTCAACAAATATTTATCAAGCCACTACTACATAGCAGGATCTGCACTCAGCCCTGGAAATACAGTAGTGAACAAAACAGATGAAAGTCCTTGCCCCTTGTGGAGCTTACATTTTTATGTGCATGTCCTCGCCAAAGAGATTCCAAGTTCTGCAATAGGAACTTGGTCTCCTACTGGTTTTGTATCTTTTTAAAGGACTTAGTAATAATAATTCAATTAAAGCCATTATAGCAAACATGACACAAAACTCATGACAAAGCTATTTCATGTCTTCAAAACCTCTGGTTTTTATTTTCTTGTTCCTTGAAAATTAATTCTGAATAACAATTTATCTGCTCTCTACTTATGTTCCAGATTCTGTTTAGAATCAAAGACCCAAAATTTAAGGGGAAAATGTAAATGACAATTATTTGCGATTTTTTAATTCTGTAATCAGCATGATACCATTAAATTTGTCTCATACTTTTTTCTTAAATAGCTCTACTACCCTTATGAAAAGAACTTGCTTAAATTCCCAAACATACCCAACCAGTTTGCTTGATTTGCCAAAACTACAAGGAGCTTTTAGAAAGGAACAGTACTATTCTGTCAGTTCTCTTGATCCATTCCAGAGTTGAGAACATTTTTTAATTTTTTTTTCTTACCTCACCATAGATCTAGTGAGCATGAATTTCACACTCACATAACTCAGGCATGACTTCTGATGTCCAGCAATGCTGAGCTAATTTAGTCAGACCAATCCTCCTATTGAAAATTACTAAAAGTACTGAATAAAATCTATTTTCATCTTATTAAAAAACATCAGTAAGCCAAAACATAGTAAGGCATTACCAGGCCCAGAATAGATGAGAACAAAGAAAAGTAGGCCAAGCACTAGGAACTGCTTTTGTTCCAAGGGCATTTGCCTATTTGGACTATGAAACTGAGCTGTGGCTTCAATGGATTCCTGGGGTGAGAGGAATGGAAATCAGATCCCAGGGCGCACCAAATGTGGAGAGTATAATAGGAGAACCCCATATTAAAGTGGAACACAGAGGTCAGCTCATCCCCTCCCACCCCACTCAGAGAGCCATGGAAAGAGTTGCTTTAATCCAGCACAGAGCAGAGCAGTAAAAAAATTAAAGGAAACCCAGACCCCAAGAGGCTGTAACCATAGGAATATTTGAAGCCTAAAATGTACAGCCCCAAATTTGTATCACTGCCCAAAATCTAGTTTAGAGTGGTACCAGACTGTCTACTCAAGCCCCCAAAAGAAGCAAGTGCAAACTTTCTCCAGAGGAGAAATAAAGCTCATCTTATTGAGCCTTTGAGAGTCCTCAGCTTATACTTTCTCAAGCGGTATGAGCAGCGCAGAATGAAAGGGAACCAAGCACACAAAGAAACAAGGCAGCAGGAGCAAGAACCAGTAGGAAGAACAGACAGCAGAATCAGACACTCAGAAACTTCAAATATTGGAATTACCACATTCAGATTATTAAAAGAAAATGCTTGTCATAGTTAAAGAAAATTTTAAAGCTTGAAAATATCTGAAAGGAGCATGAATCTATAAAATTGTCAGAGCACTTTTTTTTTAAAGTTCAAATAGAATCTCTGGAGATTAAAAAATACAATAATTAATATAAAAAGATAAATGTCTTTTTCTCCATAATTGAACCTCCTGAGCCCTTATTTCTGCTGATGTGGGAATTTCAAATGTATTGATTACATCTCCAGGTTACACTTAGTCTCCTTGGGGTAAATATTCAGTAATCAGTACTCAGTAACTCAGAACTATATAAGTTCCAGGGCTTTGTACATCCTTGGATGGTGGTTTGGTCTGTGAGGTTTTCTGTCCTCTTCTGGATTCTAATCCTGCTTTCTCCCCTCCTTAGGCATTCATTGGCCTCTCTCCTCAGTTGTACCCACCATCAAAGCCCCCACACTCACTTCTGCACTCTGTTCACTCAGATAACTCTTGTTCATCCCAACTGTAAGTCCTAGCCTGTGCCTCTAGAAAACATGGAAAATTCCCAGCTGCTGGCCTACCTTCTGGGGCCATACAATCTCCATGGGACAGCCTCAGGTCCTCTCTGCCTAAAACCTCACCTAGGGAGCTCTATTTTTCCAGACAAGAAGTGGGGCAAAAATCGCCTCTCAGTCAGATCCAAACTTTTCTGGACATTTTGTCTTTCACGACCCCACTCCCCTCCCTACCCAGACTCAATCAGAATGGGAAAGAGAGCTCTCTTTTCTCCTCTCCCTCTCATCTATTCCAGAAATGCTTCTGTCTCCTCTCACACTGCAGGAAAATATTCTGTGCTTATTGAAGAACTTTTTCCTGTTTTATGTTTATTGTATCAACTCTATGCTCTGAGACCTCCATGCTTTGTCTTGATATTCAAACTTTTGAAATGGAAACCACAAACAAATACTAACAATAAAAAACTTTCTCTTATCAAGAATCTTGCTCTCAGCGTTGAAAGCTCTGGCTTTGAAGACTGTCTTTGAAAACTCAAAGCTAAGAGTATGACTCCGTTTTTACCAGCTTGTGTTCTCCCTTCTCTAAGATGTATATTTCTCTCAGGCTGAGGGTAAAGGGAAATTAAAGAGAAGGAAAAATACAGTCAGTAATATTTCAAAATATTATTCTGCTGCATCAACAACTTTTCTTATCCAGTCTCTACAAAAAGAAAAAGTGTTTAACAATGAACTTGGTATAATAAACTTATCCTGCGGCAAAAATGTGTGAGCCATAGAGTTTTGTTATATAAGGTTTTTCGATCAGCCCATAGGTTTCAAGAGCAGGCCACTGGCAAATTGTATTAATTTACCATGCATTTCTCATAACACAGGTCAAAAATAGTGTTATTGAGATAACAGAAGATTTGGAACAAAGATATATTTACTTTGGCTAGTAGCTATGAAGATAGAATCCATTTTCTTTTAATCTCAAAATTAACAGGGCTATACTGTTACCATGATTATGTCACCCCTAAATGTCATTAGGGAGGGTTTTGTTTTTTAATAAAAAATCATGCCATACATTGACAGTTCAAAAATGACTCTACTCATCACCTAAAAATATTACAACATTTATCATTATTAAAAATAGTTTGGGTTTCATTGAAGGAGTAACTGTTTTTCACAAAAACTCTAAGATCTTTCCTTTGAGGATAAAAATATATATAAAGAGAAGCAGGTGAAATCTGCCAACTTTATATTTGGAAAGAAACACAGAGATGATTTTCCTGCCAGCAGTCTTGGATATAAACCAAGTAGATAAAGTCATCAGAAAGGATTAATTGGGTCCCAACATACGTAAATTAGCTGCCACTTTTGGTATGCTGACCGTTAATGTTTTAGACTAGAGAGTACAGTGCCTCTTTCAGCTAGAATTGAAATGTTCCCGAAGACCAACTGGAAAACACGTTAAGAATACACTGGAGGGCTTCCCTGGTGGCGCAGTGGTTGAGAATCCGCCTGCCGATGCAGGGGACGCGGGTTCGTGCCCCGGTCTGGGAAGATCCCACGTGCCGCGGAGCGGCTGGGCCTGTGAGCCATGGCCGCTGAGCCTGCGCATCCGGAGCTTGTGCTCCGCAACAGGAGAGGCCACAACAGTGAGAAGCCCGCATACCTCAAAAAAAAAAAAAGAATACACTGGAATATCCATAAGTTTTTTAGCATATCTCTGATTGTAACTACTGATAGAGCCTATATCAGTCCTATGGAATCAGCCTCTATTTTGTACATCTGTATTTAAAGCAAACAACAAAATCCTCCAATTATCAGAGATTTAGCTATGAAAAAAGGATTCACCTAGAGCTGAAATTTACAAAAACAAAACTATAGAACCTTCCCATTTTTAAGATTTCAGTTTAATAAGTTTTTGAGATTGTTTTTGAAAAGTGAATCTATCCATTATTAAGTCATTTACAGAGTGTTAGAGTTCAGGGTACATGTTTCATGAAGATCAGTGCTATGGTTTCCACAGCAACTACAGCTCTGTCTCACTTGACTCCTCACTTTGTGCTTTATTCAGCCTGTGGTAGTAAATTCAGGCCCATGGTGAGTACAAGTAGGTGAATATAGGCACACACACACCTGTGTATAGATAAGGTCTCTTCTGTAAGACCTAGGTTTTCATCACATCATGATATACTTAACCTTTACGCTTGGAATCAACAGAGCCTTTTGCAAGGCCTTTCAATTCCCAGGCATTGTAGTAAAATACTTTTATAATGAGAATTATGACCTCTCGCACATTTTTTAAAGAGTTAAATGATCACATGTTCAAATAACCCAAATCTGCTAAGTTTACAACTAAGAGACTTGTCACTGATTCAGGAAAGGAGTCTTCTCTTGAGCCCACTGCTAATTCCAGAAATGAGATTGATAGAATAAGGGGATATTTCAGCTCAATTTTCCTTGAAACCAGGTATCTGGGGTTAACGCAACAGCACTTCAGTCCCATCCAACTGAGCTGCTCAATTGCTTTGAGATTCTTGATAGCTTGGTTGATTGGGCTAACTGTATCTACCACAGCAGGCCCCAGTGCTTGACTGATTGCTGTGTAGTGCAATTAACAGGCCACCAAGTTATTTAGAAGACTTGTCCCCACCGTGAAAGACAAGCTCCATCCCCCAAATTCTAGAGTTTCTTGCTCCATAGTTTTCGTGGCAAGAATTCCTCCTAAAGGAAACCACTGTTTGCACCTTTGGTGTTCATTTATGAATACATCCAACAAATATTTGTAGAGTGCCTACCATATGCAAGGGGCTGCGCTGAGCACTATAGGCCCTATGCTGACCCTGTCTTAAGTGCCTTGAATGGGGGTCTGTAAAGGACCCACAGCAAAGTGAATAGTGTTAAACGTTCTCACTCTTAGGTCGTTCTCAGCTACCAAACCCCTAATATGACTTTAGCATAGCCACTGCCATGTTTTCCTCTTCCATTACAGGCTTTCATTTACCTCCCCAGGTACTGCCCTATGTTTTTTTTTTTTTTTTGGCCGTGTTGGGTCTTTGCTGCCGTGTGCAGGTTTTCTCTAGATGCGGTGAGCGGGGTCTACTCTTCATTGTGGTGCGCAGGCTTCTCGTTGCAGTGGCTTCTCTTGTTGAGGAGCACGGGCTTCAGTAGTTGTGGCATGTGGGCTCAACAGTTGTGGCTCGGAGGCTCAGTAGTTGTGGCACACAGGCTTAGTTGCTCTGCAGTGTGTGGGATCTTCCCAGACCAGGGCTCGAACCCATGTCCCTTGCATTGGCAGGTGGATCCTTAACCACTGCGCCACCAGGGAAGTCCCCCTGCCCTACTACTGATCCTTCCTCCAGAGTCCCCACTCTTGCTTATTCTCCGTGTCCTTTCCTCTTACCAAATAAATCACAACTTGATCCCCACTTTCATCTCAACCCTACCTCCCAGCTTCTCACACCCAGCTGCTCCATCCCTCATCCAGTTTCCTTTTTTTCTTCCTTCATTCCTCTTCTCACTGAGGATTTTGAAGTCTTCAAGAGACAGGGAGATCCAAGGCACTATGTGGCTTTTGTCTCAATAGTTCAGGGCCTGATAGGGTTCAAGGAGTTAGTTTGGGACTCAAGAGTTGAGCCTCCTTGGCTACATCCTGGTTAAATAAGCACTCTGGTATTTGTATGAGGATCTAGCCACTATTCATCTCACTGCTTTTTTGGTAAATGTCTCCATGTCCCATACAATTCATTACCTTCTTTATCTTCCCCCCAAACCAGCCTGAACTTACAAAGAAAAGACACCATCTATAAGTTCACCCGAACCAGAATCCTAGAAATGATCGAAGGCCCTCCCTGCTCACTAACCCTTCCTTATCCCCTCTGTCACCAAGCCCTATGGGTTTATCTTCCTGTCACTGCCTTATTTAGGTACTTATCGCCTCTGGCCTGAATTATTGCCCTACCCCCTCACTGATTAGTCTAATCTACCACCACCCATCACCACACACCATACTGGTGCCCCCACCTCCATCCATCAAATTCATCCCTCCAGAAGCAACCATGGAATTTTTTCCAAAATATATGTCACTTCTTGGCCTGAATCCCCACAGCTTTCAGAATAACATTCAAACTCCTTGGTTTATGACACATGGTTCATGATCAGATCTTGCTTCCATTAGTAGCTTCCTTTCCCAGCAACCTACCATCCACCCATGCACTCTTTATTCCAACCATATAGAAAGAACAGTGTGTGGCTCCTGTAACTTCTGCTGATTCATACCTGTGCTATTTCACATGTACCGCCTCCTCCTGGAAAGCCCTTCTTCTCATCGTAGGGGAGGAAAAATTAACTTTCCCTCTGTCCTTCTAACTTCTCAGCTGTAACAAAAGGCAGACTAATAAAAGCAAACAAGTTTATTAACATGTATACATGAGAGCTGCCCAGGGAAAAATAAGTAACTCTCAGAGAGGTAGCTTTAGAATCCAGGCTTAAATACCACCTTAAGCTAAAAGAAAAGAAAATGGTGTGGAGGAGGCCAGTTATGGGGAGAAGACCATGAGCAGGAAGGTTTGTTATGTAGATTTACATTCTTTTAAATCTCCATTCATAAGAGTTTCTAGTGATTTAGAGTCATCTTCCTCTCCCTGGTAGGGAAAGGAAAAGAAAGAGAGAGAGACTCTAATAAATGGAGATTTCCTTTATACATATAAATTTCCCTTATAAAAGGGTAAATTCTACTCTGTTTTCAAAGCTTTTCCTCTGTCTGCTGTTTCTCAAAATAATCAGCTCAAAATAACTCTGCCAAAGGGGCACACTTTGGGGTGGCATACTTTACCACCCTTCACCATGAATAGTCAAATTAACTCTCATTGATCTTCCTGATCCTTCAGACTCCATTTACTGTGTGTTGTACACTGTGCTAAGAGCAGTATATGTGTTCCTTGAACCATAACTCCAATTTAGATGTCCTTCATTTGCGCTCCTAAGCATTCTATGAATACCTGTATTAGAGCATCAATCATAGATAACATTCATTTTGTCAGCCTCATTCATTTATTCAACCAATATTTATTTACCATATGTCATACGATAGTGGGCAACTTAGGCAAGTTTTCTACTCTCCAGTTCTTACAGTCTAGGAAGGAAGAAAGACACCTGAGAAATAACGATAAAGTGGGTGAGTGTCATAGGAGGGAAAGTGGAAGGTTCTGCAGGTTATGGGTCTCTTAACACCAGCCAGAAGGTCAGAAAAGGCTTCTCTAGGGAGCCTTCCTTCAGCTGAGGCTGAGGCATGTTCTAGGAAAAGAGTCAGCCTATGGAAGACCTAAGAATGAGAGAGCACATGCATTTGTAGTGAAAGGAGTTCACTACAAATGGAGACAGTCTGGCAAGACACCAAGTTGGAGAGGCGGTAGAGGCTTGGGCGAGTGGAGGGCTGTGGAAGCCTTTTTAAGGAATTTAGGTTCTTATCCCCCAAATAATGGGAAGGCCATTGATCAGAATACGATAAGAAGGGAGTGACATGATCAGACTTGCCTTTTAGAATGATCGCTGTGGCAGCCCATGAGAATGGAGTGGTTGGGGAGATCAGGAAGGGGTTAAATGCAGGGACCCGAATTAGGACACTGTTACTAATCCAAATGAGAGATGATAGTAGATGAAACTAGATAGTACCAGTAGAGGTGAAGAAATGTGGACAAATTTTAAAGCTGCTTGGGAGGTAGAATTGACAGGATTCATTGACTTATTAGAAAAAAAGACATGAGGGAGAGGGAGTCAGGGATAATCCCAAATTTCTGGATTTAGAGGATCGTAGGTATCATTCCGATAATTGGGAATGTTTGGATGGAGAGGCAATTTTAAGAGAAAGAAAAAAGCTCAGTTTGGGACACATAGATTTTGAGGGAAACAAACAAGTAAAGTTGTCCAGTGGACATTTGAATATGCATGGACCTAAAGTTCAGAGAAGAAGATGAAGACCAGTCTGGAAATAGATATCTGAAAGTCACTAGCATATATGTTGTAGTTAATTAAGGCCAAGAGGATGAATATGATGCCATTAGACAGTAGGTCTAAAGAGGCAAGAGCCGTACATTATTTACCTCTGTATCACCAGGGTCTAAGCTCATGCCTGAACCAGAGTAGGTGCTTTGATCATTTTATTGAATGAATGAATGAGTCAATGAATGAATGTGAGTGAATAACTGAATGAACAGTGTGAAATACAACCAAGTTTAATTCAAAAAACTGTCTGAATATAAAATATTGAAAGATTAAAATTATTATGGTATTAATATGCACCAACCAAGTTTTTAGAACAACAGTACTGGAATGGATAATCTAGGGAAAAAAGTTGCATAGAATAATAACTACTCTGAAGACAAATCAAATGTATTTCATTTGAACAAATTAAAGCACAGTTACAGTCCAAAAATTACCAAAGCAGATTGCAAATGCTATTTTATTATCATTATTTATACATGTCTGTGATGGTGCAATTAAAATTTGATAATCATATTTGTCTATGCATAATGATTAGCAAGAGACAGAGATTAAAGGGATAGTTAAAGAGAAGCAAGTGAGCAACCTTTAAACCTCACCTTTGGCGTCACACAAACCTCCTTTCAGCAGTGGCCTGTCATGGTGCCTTGCTTTCCATTTTCTGCTTGCTCCACTCACAGATCTTAAATGTGAAGATATAGCAAAACTCCTCTTGTGTATTATAGTGGTAATTTTCTAATTATTTTCAAAGGGAACTCTTTGAATCCTTTTGTTCTTTCATTGAACATAACATTTAAATATAGGAACACAGTCTCTGGAACCAAACCCTGTCTACCAGCAAGGGAAACGGATGTTGGCTCCACTACTGAAAGACTCTGTCCCCACTACTTTGTAAGCATGTCTCTTTTTTTTCTGTTGATTCTTTCATTTCATCAGAAAGCCTAGGAAGTACAACTGAGAGATTTTTATTTTTGATTTCTGTTTCATAATCCCAGTCATTAGTACAAGGCCAAAAGATAAATCTCAAGTGAGTCATTATCAAGTGCATACACAGTAGAGGAAAACATCCCTGCCAAAGGCAGACATGGGTGCACATTTCAATGCACCTGTTCAGTATGTGGAGGAGCTCAGAGAAGGTTGTTCAACCTGTCTGGGCCTCAGTGATCTCATCTGTAAAGTGAGGGATTGGATTTGGTTGCTCCTAAGACCCCCTACTAGCTCTATAATTTTATTATACCCTCAGGAACATTTTATTATATTAAACTATGTAGACTTTATTAAATTTGACTTTGCTTCATCATTTTATTATATCTGTTCTCTATTAAATACCATTTTATGATAAACTGACTATGTCTCCATGGCTGGTGGAAACTATAGGGCTAGAGACATAGGATGAGCATGAGAGTATGATAACATTAACCATAGTGCTTCCATTCTTTGGGTGTTTACATGGGCCAGGCATTGGCCTAGGCATTTGCTCTACCTCGTTTAATCTTCACAGCAATCCCATATAGTAAGCATTAATATCCCCTTTTTATAGAAGATGAAACTTAGGCTTGTATGTATTGATAACTTGGCAGCTAGAAAGTGGTACAGCTCCATTACAACCCCAGGTCTGCCTGCGTCCAGAGCCTCTGCTCTTAACCACTCCAATCAAAACTCACATCTGATGGTGCCTTAGGCTAAAGGTCAGGGCATTGCAGAATCCTGAAAATTTTCCTAAAAGTCGTAACTGGGAAATAAATCAGTGTTGACTTGAAATAATGCATGAGCTTAAGAGGGCTTACCTACTTGTAGTAATGAAAAGGGAATTATAAAAAAATCATTTCCTAGCTAAACAGAAATCCCCAGAGCATCATGTAGTGCCACTGGTCAGTGTTCTTGAATCCTTGGTTCATCACCAGTTTTCAGAGGCACTAGAGGAGCTGAAGAAATCCCCTGATTTCTTTTTCATTTTATCACATGCTCCACAGGCAAAGTGAAAGCTTTCCTCAGTTCTCACTTTGTGAGTAAATTCTGACTAAACCAAAGTAATTTGTTAATTCAGTCATAATATTTCTTATATCCCAAGAAAGTATAATAATCTAAATAATAATGGGATTTCACTTAATGCCTGTTCCTTTTACTTTCTTACATAAATTAAGACCCTCTGTCCATCTTTTCTCCATGAAAGTACATAAAGCCAAACCTAATCTTCTCCTGACAGAACACATCCATAAAAATGAGCTTTGAAGTCTGCAGATCGCTAAAAGGAGTGTTCTGCCTGGAACGGACACAGTTTATAATAGTTGTGAACGTTTAACTTTCCAAAGTGTCCACAAGATTTGATAGCTTTATCCAGCTCTAAAAAAAACATACCCTTCTCTGGCCCTCATTTATCTAGAGATCAGCTCAGTTTATTAGCAAATATTTGTGCTCTGCTATATGCCAGGCACTGTTCTAGGCTTTGGGGAAACAAAAATTGGTTAAGACATGGTCCATGGTGAAGGGAATCCTAGTCTGTTTAGTAAACAAGCAAAGCAATGAATTACTACATTCATTTTACAAACACATAAGCTATACAAAAAGGAAAGTTCCGTTCCTACAGGTGGCCTGAGTCCTGGGGGAGGGGCGGCCCCGGCCTCTAGGCATCTTGCTGCTGAATGAAGGGTTGGGGATGGCTTTCATGCCATCCTGCGGGCAGATGAGATGCCCCTGCACACCACCAGGCCCAGCTGCCGGGTGACCTCTGTGAGTTTGTACTGGTCGTCAGGTCTCTCATGTACTCGATGGTGCCGTCCAGCACGAGGCTGAGCAGCGGGGTCAAACCCTTTCAGGACTCCACTGGCTTCTCGGCCTCCCTAGAACTTCACTAGGATCGTCTTGTCAATGTATTTGGACAGGTCCAAGATGCTCTCCTTTTTCTTCTCTTTGTCCACCATCTTGCCCGGCCGCGTCGAGGCCTATCTAGGTTTATATCAGAGGTTGAAAACAGGTAAGCTGAGGACATTTGACCCACGTGGCATTTTTGTTTTTAATCAAGAAATTCCAAATAGAAATATGAGTTTTGGGGTTGTCTGGAAGAGTCGACAAATGTGAAAGAATGGCACTTTGGACTAACTTTCCTGTATGGCTGCTGTTAACCAGAATTAAGAAGCCCTGCTCCCTTTAGAAGGGACACATACTCCCTCAGGCCAGCCTGCTTCACATACTTGGGTTATCTGCTTGGCTGCTGGAGGAAGGAAGCCCGTGACCTTGATCTTTACCAAATAATCACAAACAAGGTGGTTTGCTGAGTACCAGTGATCACTCGCACAGTACTTATAATCTGTGCTTTGATACTTCTTTGTAATCTAAAGATAAGATTCTAAATTAAATTATTTTAATAAATACAAAACCCAGCATCGTTAGTAATGCTGCAGGAGACCCTCAGCAGCCAGGAATGATCTGGAGGTTTCTTTGACTAAAAGATAAAAGTTCTAAATATATAAAACTATCTACAGTGAACTGGACCAGATTACTCTATAAAAGAGTAGTTCCTGAATTGATTTTGTTCAAAATGGCAGCATACATGTTTATAATGTTTTTGAGATCTTTTCAGCAAATAACCTATAAGTGTCGTACATGGGTAAGGAAAAATATATTTGCTGTTAAGCAGAGAACATCTGTAAAGTAATTGCCCATGTAGTCATAACCTAATTTGAAATGTGTGGGGCAGAGCTCTCTATATCTGAGAGAGCCAGTCACTGAGAGCAAGAAGCTAAGCTGAATTCTACAAAGAAAAAAAACGCACTCTGAAAATAAGTTGCCCAGATTCCTCCTAGCAGGTGAATTTAGAACCTGATGTTAGTTTCTGATTGAAATTTTCAGAAAATGAGTACAGCATTTGAAACTGAAAGTGCAATTGCATTCCTGCACTTAATTTTCCAAGGTTCAACCACATGAATTTAATTATACATGGTTTATACATTTTAAAAGTTTAAAAATATTTTTTCCAGTTCAGTGAAAGGATTATTTTCTAAACCAAAGTATAACAAGAGTTTGTGATGATCTCTTGAAACAAGTAGACTTATTAAGTAGGCTTGTTAAAGCCAGTCAATGATACAATTTTTCTTGCATTTCCATTTATCAGTATAAGAATGACAATCTTTCTTAAACAATTGTCAGTATAATTGACAAACTACATGCATTTATTCTTCATCTGTTTGCCATTCTCTGAGTGCTGAGGTGTAAAGGAGAAGGCGTTTGTTTGGGACCTTGAGTTGAATTCATACCTCTGATCTTAATTCAGCCAATGATTAAAAGCCAGTGTAGTACCTTTCTGCCTGGACTGGAGGGAAAGGAGGATCATCCATAAAGAATCAAATGATTTAAGAATTTGAGCTACAGTATCAAATAAAGTTCCAGGGTGCTTATAGTTTGAATGACTAAAAACCTTATTCCATTAACCATTTGCATTGAAGGAAATTGGTTTTCAAAATCTTCTTCTATAAATGTTCTCTTTCCGTAATCATTTCCCCCTGATTAACCTAAGAACACATGGCAGAGGAAAAATCACGTCAAAACTTGGCAGTAAGTTACATTTGCCATTAGCTTGGGATGGATTTCACCCAAGATTTGTAGCTGACCTACCATAGAGATATGGGTAAATTATGTCACAAAAGAACTGCAGGATTGAACTAGAGGTCCCACAGCAGGACCTTTCACAATATTTTACAAAAATTGGATCCTCAAGCAATCTTGCTACTGGAGCCAACCCCTGGCACATCTCTGCTTTTGTGTTCCTAGCATTTCTGAGGCACCAGTGTCCCCCAATATAATGCACTTCATTCATACCAGCATGCTTTTGAATGGCAGCCACTTACACAGTCAGGGTTTTATTCCTTTTTTTTTTTTTTTTTTTTTTGGCTGAGTTGGGTCTTGATTGCTGCATGTGGGCTTTCTCTAGTTGTGGCGAGCAGGAGCTACTCTTCTTTGAGGTGCGCGGGCTTCTCATTGCGGTGGCTTCTCTTTGTTGCGGAGCACGGGCTGTAGAAGCATGGGCTTCAGTAGTTGTGACACGTGGGCTCAGTAGTTGTGGCTCGCGGGCTCTGGGGCGCAGGCTCAGTAGTTGTGGCGCACGGGCTTTGTCGCTCTGTGGCATGTGGGCCCTTCCCGAACCAGGGCTCAAACCTGTGTCCCCTGCATTGGCAGGGGACATTCCCTCTGTGCCACCAGGGAAGCCCGAGCGTTTTATTCTTAAGAAAGAAAGAACACAGGAATTCAGAGAACTTGAGTTCTTTCTTGTGAGTTGACCTATATTTGGACAAAAGCCATTCTACTCAGTCTAAATCCAAGCAAATTGTCATTCTCCAAACATACTCTTGCAGCTCTTGCCTGTGTTTTTCTCATGTTCTAAAGTATCCATCCCATGTTTCTCACTTCTTAAGCTCCCACTCATCCCTACAAGTACAGCCTAGCTTCACCTCCTCTGGGAAGTCCTCCATGATGCCCTCTCCCAAGGCCTTCTTTGTCTGCATCAAATAACATTAAATACAATGTAAGGTAATTATTGTTTTATCTGCCTATCTGTGTGCTATACAGTGGGTACAGGTGACATGTCTTTCCTATATATTTAGTGCCAAAGGTTGACCTGGGGCTCAGAAAACATGTTGAATGAATAATTGAATGAATGAATATACCCATACTAAAATCTCACTAGAATGTTATTTCATTAGAATAAAGACTGTCCTGTTTGTTGCCAGTCAGTATATTGATTCCTATGATTTCCAGACACCTCCTTTTTAAATCAGGAAAGTGGAAAAGCAAGTTCCCTGCCACCTAGCAGTAGCTTAATAAATATTTCTTGAATGAATGAACATTTTTTAAAGAGAAGCTATTTTTTGTATTAGGCAATTCTGTTGGAAATTAAAATGAGAATTTGCTTTACAGAAAATAATCTTTCTTCAACAACATTTTAAAAATTTGAATCCTGTTCTTGAGACTAAAATGATCAATGGCACAAGTACAGATAGGGCTTAGCAGCAATACAATTGTAACAGGATAATATCATTAAAAATTAATTTTGTGCCTTTCTTTTCCCAACCTTCTTTTATTTGACCACATTGCCTCAAAGAGAGCAGGATGATTAGGTTGAGAATAAAAGAAAAGAATGGTTACATGTTCAGCTTTGCAGCTCTGAAGCAGGATTTTGCGAATCAAAGGGACATCTTGAGAGAGCCCAGAGATCATGACATAGAAACAGAAAGAGATTAGATGAAGGGCCAAGCCACCAGCCCCCATGATGACAGCATTTAGGGGCAGGGAATGGAAGAGAAAAGGACCTGGCCTGGGGTACCTGTCAAGTACCACAGGGAAGAGGCTTGGTGGAGGTGAAGATAGGCAACAGCAGAAGATTCCCCAGCACTGCTGGAGTTACTAGTCACCACTCGAAAAAACACTGCACAAGGCATAGGCAGAAGAGCTACTTTGCTAATCCTTCTATCAATAGGTGTCCTCATGTCACCTGTGGATTTTCCAACCTAAGAACATTTACTTGTATCTCAAGTCTTTTCTGAATTCCATCCATACCGCCCCATGTAAATAATCCCCATTTTTTATTGTCTAGGATACCTGTAAGCCTCCTACCAGTCCCTTAATAGGGTGAATGAGAATCCTTGGCCTCCAGTGATGCTGGAGAATAGAGTGGCACGGAAGAGAGGGGCCCAGCGCAGGTACTTGGGGGCCACTGGACAGTGATTAGATAATTACCTTTATTACACATTTTTTTTTTTTTTTTGCTGTATGCAGGCCTCTCACTGTTGTGGCCTCTGCCGTTGCGGAGCACAGGCTCCGTACGCGCAGTCTCAGCGGCCATGGCTCACGGGCCCAGCCTCTCCACGTTATGTGGGATCTTCCCCGACTGGGGCACGAACCCGCGTCCCCTGCATCGGCAGGCGGACTCTCAACCACTGTGCCACCAGGGAAGCCCACATATTTTAAATAGAAGTTGAAAATTTCTTCAAACTCTGTATCAATAATAGATAAGATTAGCATCTTACTTTAGAGTCTAATAAATCTGATCAGAACACATACAAAGTTCAGATCTTTATCCTGAGTACTGAACATGACGAGCACACATTCCAGAGAATGTGGACAGATGATCATACGAGGATTGTCCCAGGTACTGGACACATGCAGCCCGAAGAAGACAAGACTTGGATGAAGGCTTTTTTGTGGGTAAGGAAAACTGGAGTTCATTAGTATGCTCCCCTGAACAATGGCACTAGCAGTCAGAGTGGTCCAAAGATGTTTCAAGAACAGTTGGTTGACCAGTTGGTTAGAATGATTCCATGGGACTTCTGAAGGGTGAGTGGAATAATTAGCAGCTGGGGTGACTTTTGACTCTGAGAATCTATAAGTCTGTAAAATAAAGATTAAAAAGTCTTATTAAATCAACCAATAAACATTTATTGATCACTCACTATATGTCAGGCATTTTGTTCTAAACACTGGAGATGTAATGGGGCAAAATGAAATGCAGCTTATGGTTTAGGGGAGAGAAGCCAGACATTGATCAAATAATTAAACAGATATAAATTTCAGTGGTGACAAGTGTTACAAATAAGAAATCCATGGTGCTATGAAAGCTTTCATGAGGGCAAGAAGGTGAGAATGGCTCCCTGAGAATATGACTCTTGATTAGAGATCAAGGATGTGTAGGAGCTTATGCAGGAGAGGAGGGAAGGGCAGAGCCACCAAGGTCATTGGAAAGAGCAGCCCTGTCTTTCCATTTCCTGGTGGAAAGCAATATGCCTCACTGAGAGACAATATGGCCTAATCATTAAAAGATAGACTTGAATTCCATATCTTTCACTTATGAGTTGTGTGTCCTTGGACAAGTTATTCAGGCTTTCTGCACCTAAAGGTTCTTACCTGTCAAATTAGGAAAATATCTATCTCACAGCGTTGTTGGCTAAGCTAAATTAAATAATGAATGAAAAATGCTTAACCCAAGCCTAATACATAGTGTTTATTAAAATTTGTCTATAATCCATAAATAGACATGATGTGACAATGACAATTTATTCATTGAAGGCAAAACATAAGCCTTTTCAACTGCAAACTTGTAGATTCTGAGACACTAAGTATCCCAGCATTAAGCCTGGGAGCACCAAACCATTAAAGGTAGAGAGTGTGAACCATGGTCCACAGACTTGTTATGAAAGAAATCTCACAATTCTTCCTTTTTCTTCGAATCTGATTAAATCTTATTCTTTACCCAGGTCAAGAAATTTTTTTGCTAGATCAAAGAATTCAATCTCAGTTGTGATTGGATTCCTTCCCCCTCCCTAATCTTCAGTCTGTCAAGGTTACTAGTGATTAATTCATTGACAGAGATAGCTTCACCATTGAAGGCAGGCACCTCAACTGACCAAGGTCTCTGTCCATTTCCTCATCTGGGCACTCACTCCTCTCTGGTGGTGGTGGTAGTGGTGCTTCTTCCTTTTCTTCTCCTCATGCCTCATGAGGGAGGGGTTGTGCACAAAAGGATGATTATTCTTTTTTTTTTCTTTTGTTTTTATTTTATTTTATTTTTTTTAACATCTTTATTGGAGTATAATTGTTTTACAATAGTGTGTTAGTTTTCCCTCTACAACAAACTAAATCAGTTATACATACACACATGCTCCCACATCTCCTCCCTCAAGGATGATTATTCTTACACCTCTTTTCTCCCATTCCCTCCATTTTCTGCCAGTGCCTCCAGGGACCCCAATTGGAAACCAAAGAACAAGGGAGCCTGGTAATGTAATCCTCAAGGGCTGGCCTTCTCTGGCACAGAGTAGGTTAGAAGAGGGCAGATAATGGATGGAAGCAGGGGAAGGGTGATGTTAAGTGTAGTGTAGTCATCTGTGATGAACATTTATGCCATCAAAAGAGATTAGATATTTTTGAAAAGAAAAAAGCATAGAAGTGAAGAAAAGATTAGTAGTTGTTATGGGTGGGGTTGGGAGGGAAGGGTCTATAAAAGGGCAGCATGAGGGATTCTTGTGGTGATGGAAATGTTCAGTATCTTGACTGTATTGATGCCAATATCCTAGATGCGATATTGTACTACAGTTGTTTTTTTTTTTTTTTTTTTGGTGGTATGCGGGCCTCTCACTGTTGTGGCCTCTCCCGTTACGGAGCACAGGCTCCAGACGCACAGGCCCAGCGGCCATGGCTCACGGGCCCAGCCGCTCCGCGGCATGTGGGATCTTCCCGGACCGGGGCACGAACCCGTGTCCCCTGCATCGGCAGGTGGACTCTCAACCACTGCGCCACCAGGGAAGCCTCTGTACTATAGTTTTGTATGACACTACCATTGGGGGAAACCAGGTAAAAGGTACACAGGATCACTAATATTATTCTTAAAACAGCATGTGAATTATAATTATCTCAAAATAAAATGTTTAATTAAAAAAGAAAAAAACAGGTTAGCTTCAGGTCAGATGCTACATATTTTCTGGCCTTATATCATCAAAGGAAGTGTAATTATTTGCTTCCCCAAAAGACTGAGTATTGCATTTGGTTTACACAGAAATCTGTAGCTCCTGGGATTTTTACTCAGTAATAGTCACAGAACAAATTGCTTTTTGCTAAAAGGTGCCTCTTTCTTCAGCTTGACCACATCTTTAGAATATTCGCTAGATTGCAAGATCTCAAGCACACACATGAATAGCCTAGGTCTGTTAAGACATTGGCAGAAATACATGCTTGAGCACACAAAAGCAGAGAGGACTGAGGAACAGGTGTCTAGTAGACATAACACAAAGAATTGAGTAGGGAAAGTGAATGTACTTTATTTAAATATTTATTCTCCATCATATTACAACAAGGATTTAAAATGGGTTTCAAACATAATACAATAGGATTTTTCTAAATATGTGAAGAAATCTGGGTGAAAAGAAAACCAATGAGTAACAATGAGACACGGTCAGGGGTGGGGTTAATACACAACATACAAGCATGATGTCATGTACGCTATGAGAAGTCAACGACTCAGGTGGCCTTTAGCCCTACCTTTCTGACAGCCAGTGCAAAAAGCAAAGCCTGATCTATTACATGCTTATAAGGTAAAATTTGACTTAAAGGAAACCTCTTTGCTGTGTTGTCACAGAGGTGACATTACAGTTTTTTCAACATCCTTAGGGCTAATAGAACAACTAGTTTCATAGTTCAACAAAAGCAGTTCTCTCAGGGACCTAAATGATGCAGTTTAGATGTACAGCATTCTGGCTTTGATTGTGGGGCATTTTGGAGTATATTCGAAATGGAAGAATTATATCCTTTAAGAAATAAAAAAAAAGTTTTCAGCCAATCTGTAGCTAAGGTTTAGTGAGGTGGCAAACTAAAATTCCTATAGGGTCCAGGAAGGTAAAATAACTAAGAAAAGTGAGATATCTCTTAAACACACACACACACACACACATACTACAAATACAATGAAAATGTCCTCCAGTTGGGGAGTTCACTAAGATGTGGTGGGATCTGTGCAAGCTACAGGCCACTGCTCATTACCAGTCTACTGTTACCATAATCAAAATCAGGGCTGGATGTTACCAGAGCTCCTCTTTTTCCTATATATTCGTCAGAGTTCTGTTACAGAAAACAGAAACCACTCTAGCTATTGTAAGCACGAAGGGCAAAGGGCTTCAAACAGGGAATTAGATGCTTAGAGTGTGTTAAGGCTGGGCCTCCACAGCTGACCACCAGAAGAACAATGAAGGACCCATGCCCCAACTCTGCCTCAGTCAGGAAGATGGGAAACAGTCCCTGTTCCCCTAGGAACAGTCTGGAGATTAGGTAGCTACTAATGCTGTCACTGCTGGCTCCAGAGCCATACCTCACCTTTTAAGTCCATGCTGGTAACAAAAATAGCGACCAACAGCTAAAAGATGCTACTGATCTCACCCGTTGGTCCCCACAAATCTGCTGTCAGGGATGCTGCTACAGAAAAACCCAAAGCATCCTTGACGGGCCTGCCACCAGCGGCAACTGGGACCTCTGCCTTTTACATCTCCCCTGAGTGCATCTGATTGGTCTAAGCTAAAAGTCACTTCCAGATGCCCAGTTTAGAAATGTCATTTTTAGCTGCACAGTCTCTGGAGCTAGGGAGGGGTGTGTGGAATGCATGTAGAGCAGCAATCTATCTTATCCACCAAAATGTATTTTTATGCAAAAATCACCTGAGCTTTTAAATGCTGGTAATTAAATCGATTTTTAATAAAAATTAACAGGCAGACCAGTAATGTGGGAGTCGATCAAATACATCTGTTAACAGATTCAGCTTCATGGCAAGTAACCAGAGGGTAGTTTTTGGTCTACTTCAGCACATGGAAGAAGAGAAGATTAAGCCCTGCCCCCTCCCCATCAGCCGATATATGAATAACAATTTGTATGGTGCTGTGCTATATTCAAAGCACTTAAAATGTATTTATTACAAATGTAGTAAATGCTTGAAAAAACAATATTCTACCAACACATAAGTTCAGACAGCAGAAGTTAGTTTTTCTTTTCTCACTTCCTGCTGTCATTCCCCAGATGTAACTTCAGATAACATTGTGAAAAAAATCAGACTTCACCATGTTTGAAGTTGACTCTTCTGGAAGCACCCTTTGTTTCAAGTGGTCTACCGAGAGAAAGCTAGAACCAAGTGTTTGAAGCGTTTGGACTCATGTGAGAATCTATCCAACACATATTTGGGGGTTTAATTAGGCTCGTGAGTCTATTGACTAAGGAATGGGCTTACTATTGAAAGCAGAGTTCATATTCAGTCTGAGAACAAATATAATTTCCTATAATATATTTTATAGCTAAGTGAACAAATACCATTTCCTGTATCAGACATGTTTTACAAGCTTTGTGGCAATCTCAGACTTTGTGGTTAATGGTCATATTTATTGCTAATATTTGAAAATATTAGTGTTGTCCTCTTCTCAGTAAACATGAAAAGACAGGAGCTATAATATATTATATTCTAAAACACTGTAGGCAAATATTTAAATTTAAATTAGACCTTTGTTCACCTCTGTTGTCTTTCAACAATGTTCCTCGTTTATTGTGCTCCTGTTTTCACCAGAAAGTAAATATTCTCTAACCTTCTCTTTCTTGTCTTATGGAAAAGAGTAATAATCAGCACTTCTCAAAGTACTTGGGTCAACAAGACATTTCCTTCTCAAGGCATCTCATCAAATCCATAGTGATCTATCATTTTATTTGCATTTAGCCAAGGTCAAATCAGGGAGTTAGGCTTCTAATTATCATATCCACAATTGTGTGACATATACACTTAAGCATTTATAAGATATATATTTTGTGTGTATGTATAGAGAGACACCTGTGTGTACATGCACATGCACATTTGTATGCATATCATTTTTTTCAAGCACTTCCACATATTTCACAAAGATCTCACTTCCAAATACCATCACATCAAGGGTTGGGGTTTCAACATAAAAATGGGAGGAAGGGTGGGGATAGGTGCACAAACATTCGGTCCCCTTAACATGAATTTAGTCCATAGCACTTTCTTTCTTTATAAATGTAAATATTTAAAAATTAAGACATACTGTTTATTCTCTTTACATGTTCTTTCCTCTAGAAATAGCTCACAAATATATTTCCATGTCATTAAAGAGTCTTCTATAAGAACATTTCTAATGATTATCTCACCGCATGGTGTCACAGTTTACATCATATCCTGGGTTGGGCTTTTAAGGGATTCCTATTCTTCACTATTCTAGATATGCTATGCTGATTTAACTTCCAGTCTCTTATGGAGCATGGAGCACCTAACCCTCACCCCACAAACAGCCCCTGGAAGAAGCAACCCTGTACATCCTATGACAGTTCTCTTCCCAGACAAACAATAGTTGATTGGATGAAGTCAGTCAATCTATTGGCACTCAGCAAGCAATCAGTCCAAATCAATCAAGAATTTTAACTAAGAGAAGCAGAAAACGCAGAAGAGAATAGGCATTTCGAATGCTTTCATTTGAAAGCCTTGCATGCCTTGCAACCTAATACTTGCAACCTAAAGAAGCTAGACTAAAAAAACTGTGGTAAAGCTCAAGGCTGAATCTTTTTTTTTAAACTGATTCATGCTTATTTCATAGAATAATGCTTAGAAGTGGGATGCTAGCTCAACTTTATATATTTAAAAAAATTTTTTGACTTATATTGCCAAATTGCTCTCTAGAAATGTTAAATCAGTTTATTCTCTTTCCAACCGTCACTAAAGATTAGTTTTTCGATTTTTTTTCCAAAATCGTATCTCACTGTTTTAAGTTGCACATTTAAACTTAAAACAAGTTCCAAGTGAGCTTTAATATTTTCTGTGGGTATTAGCCATTTGTATTCTTCTTTCATGAATTGCCGTTAGTGATCATTTGCCCGTTTTTTTTTTCTGAAATAATCATATTTTTCTTATTGATTTAAAATAACTCTTTATATGTTACAGACTTTAATCTTGATCAGGATCCTTTTCATTGTGAGCTAGTGGGAATTAGAAGGAAGGCAGAAAAAGATGGACCAAGGATTTGGGTGAAGGTCAGAAGCCAAAAGAGGGTCAGGTCAGGGGACGCCCCACCTCTTGACTCTCCTTCCCTTTCCCTAGATGTGTCTTAAATGTGGAATACAGGTGTCGCTGGATACTCAGAGACTTTCAAAGGGGTATATATAAACAGAGAGATTTTTAAGTCCAGATCCTCACATTTCATATAACTTGTTCCTTAAATCGACTGCCTGAGAGCTCCTTTCCAACCTCAATTTTCCAACAGTGTTTCTCCTATTTTAGAAAATCTCATTAAGGTGATTTGCACTAGGGCACGTATATTGGGAGACATTGCTATAACTACCTTTACTCCCATCTATGTGAACAAAATTTCTCAGTGTTTTTACTGAGATGCATTTTCAAAAATTAAAAACTATTTTCCTTAAGAATGACCTATCAAAAGTTGTAATATAGGGGCTTCCCTGGTGGCTTAGTGGTTAGGAGTATGCCTGCCAATGCAGGGGACACGGGTTCGAGCCCTGGTCCGGGAGGATCCCACATGCCGCGGAGCAACTAAGCCCCTGCACCACAACTACTGAGCCTGCACTCTAGAGCATGTGAGCCACAACTACCGAGCCCACGTGCCACAACTACTGAAGCCCACAAGCCTAGAGCCTGTCTGCACAACAAGAGAAGCCACCACAATGAGAAGCCTGAGCAGTTGCGGCCCCCGCTCGCCACAACTGGAGAAAGCCCGTGCACAGCAACGAAGACCCAATGCAGCCAAAAATAGATTAAAAAAAAAAAAAAGTTGTAATATATCCATGCTGTTTTGATCTGTTACGGCATATATTGATCAGGATAGTGTAAGTACCTTACAGTAACTAATAAACCTAAAACTTCAATGGCTTACCCAACAAAAGTGTATTGCTAATTTTTATATCACAATCTGGTGAAGACAAGGAGGCTCTTTTGGGGGACTCTCCTCCAAGGGGGCCTTAGATAACTCTGCTTCCATCTTGCATCTTTGCCACCTCAGAGTTTCCAGCTTCCAACAGAGAGAGAGAGAGAGAGAGAGAGAGAGAAGGAGAACTAGAGTTCAACTCACTGTGAACTAGGACAGGAAACAATACATCATTTCTGTTCAGACTCCCAAAGGGAAACTGAGAAATATAAACTTCCTGTACCTCCAAGAAGATAAAAGGATGTAGTGAACACAGCATTGTTTCTGCCACAGGTATTCCCAATAACGATTGTAATGATGACTCAATCCAGGTGAATTTTTTTAAGCAGTTAGAACCTTATGACCAGAGGTAAGAAAAAAAAAAATGCTCTGATTTCACTTTACTTTTATAGAGAAGTATGAAATGGGAAATAGTTAAATACTCTTAATCACAAAAAGACATTTTATTAGGATAAAATTCGGTAAATGAATAGAAATAAAAATACAAGGGGAAAACGAAAAGATGTAAAATTTGCAACTCTTACCCAGGGGATGATGGCAGGTATCAATCTGCTGTAGTATTTATTCCATTCCATTGGATTTATTATTATTTATTTATTATGATGAGTGAAGTAACAGTATCACTTTAAAAAGCCAATACTGACAACAGACCATAAATTATAGCCTTTGCTACTGTTCAAGATTTTGATGAAATGTTTTACATTACAACATAAAACTGAAGGAGGGTGCATAGTTTTCCAAAATTCCATTAGGAGATAGTGAACAAAAGCATTGCAGCCCAGTGTCCTATCCTATCTTTAAGGAAACACCCACCCAGTTTGATTTCTTTCTTAAAAAACTAAGAAAGAAAAATACACTGTAATGGAACTGCTTCTGTTGCACTGGACTTGCAGATGCCATGAACTACAAACCACAGTAGTTTACGACACCAACTTCCCAGGAAGTCCAGGGATAGAGAGTGCCAGGTACAGAAACGTATTTCTTGGCCGAGTTCACATGTCAGGGTAACAACCAGACCCACAGTCAGCCACGCCCTGCTTAGCTTTGCGGTCAAGCTACCTTAGGATTTAAGTCTTCCGGCCAGAAGTCGGTGAATTCTTACTGCCGTGCTCATCAGCTGGTCGTATTCATCCACTCTCCCAGCTAAATAAACATCCTGCCACTTTACAGAAGAATCTAAAGCCTGTCTTTTTGACTGTGGAAGATTGCAGTTTTAGACAGGGTTCTAGCTCTCCTTCCTAAAAAGGCCCATTGACCGTTATTGCAAGTGAAGTAGCTTATGGGAACAGTAAATGGCCAACCTCACTATACCATAAAATAGAGCTCCCTACAGACTCTTCTCTCTCAGCTCTGGCGAGAAGCCTGTAATAGCACTCCTCATAAAAGCCTCCGTGCCATTCCCCAGGTGCAACCCTTACAGAAGTACAAATAGCGAGTTTCCAAAATTTCTTGAAGAGAAGATAGTCTAAGAATAATGCCAACTATTTAGCAGATGTTTCTTGACCGGAATTTGAGATCACTTTCTTTTTTGCATTTGTTCTTTAACTAGTATAAGTGACAACTGACAACGTACTGGAAACACAGGAGAGGAAGCTTACATTAAAAGGCAATTGAGAATGACATCTGATTTGGAGATTAAAAAAATAAATTCTACTCTCTGAACCAATGAAGTTAAAAGTCATAAAATAGAAACTTTTGTCGGGTTTCAAAAACTAAATAAATACCCGATTCTAAAATATTGATTGAACACGGGTTCGTACCCCGCTCTGGGAAGATCCCACATGCCACAGAGCGGCTGGGCCCGTGAGCCATGGCCGCTGAGCCTGCGCGTCCGGAGCCTGTGCTCCGCAACGGGAGAGGCCACAACGGTGAGAGGCCCGCGTACCGCAAAATAAATAAATAAATAAATAAATAAAATATTGATTGAGCACCAACCATCTGCAAGATGAAGTGCTACAGGAACTAAGAAGAAAGATGAGATCAGCTTAGAAGTCAAGAATTCAGAAAGTCCTTTTCTGACCAACACACAGTCATCCCCTTCACATATTTTATTTTCACCATGGAGTTTATCACTACCTGACATTTTCTCCTTTATTTCTTTATTGGTCTCTCTCCCCATGAGAATGTAAGCTCCATGTTTATTGAGACTTTGCCCATTTTGTCCACAGCTGTAACCCCAGGGTTCTGAACAGAGCCCAGCATGTCGTAGACTTTCAGCACATTTTGTCAAAGAATGAGTAAATTCCCAAGCCTCAGAAGGAGTGTGGACTCACAAGGGGCAGAAATTGAAACCCCCAATACAAATAATATTCATTTATGTTTTCATTAAAAAAGAGAACAAACAAAGCAATAAGACACCAAGAATTGAAGGATCTTATGGAAAGAATTAAGTTTCCTAGAGGAATTAATGATATTGGGCTTCAATTCCCTGGGCTAGTGTGGGGCTGGGACAGGGCAAAGTGTGGAGTATACACAGGGAATATGGTTCCATGCCTATAACTTTATATGAAAAGAAGGATTGCTAGCAAAGACTTTATGATAGTCAACCAATTATTAAGCCTTTGTTCAGTATATTTCCTATACCCTACATCATGTGTTAGTCAGTCCTTCCTAAATATGGGTGTCCAGATGATTCCTGGTTCTGCCCTTTCAGCTTAGATCACACCCATAGCATCACCAAATAAAAAACCCAATCTTTAAAAGGAAGGCAATCTGTAATCTAAGAGTAATTTAAAGAGGCCTCCACCTGGTATGAGTTCCCAAGAGCACATTTTTTTTTTTTTTTTTTTTTTTTTTTTTTTTGCGGTACGCGGGCCTCTCACTGTTGTGGCCTCTCCCGTTGCGGAACACAGGCTCCGGACGCACAGGCTCAGCGGCCATGGCTCACGGGCCCAGCTGCTCCGCGGCACGTGGGATCTTCCCGGACCGGGGCACGAACCCGTGTCCCCTGCATCGGCAGGCAGATTCTCAACCACTGCACCACCAGGGAAGCCCCAAGAGCACATTTTAAGTATATAATCTACATGATTTCAGGTTATGCTGTGATTATCTTGCTAGGGCCTTAGGGACAGACCATATGCCTGTGGATGGGTGGATAACACTTCCTAGAAGGGAATGAATCTTTCTTTTCACTGTTGTTCTAGAAGTTATCAATACTGCGCAGAGAATAAGGGCTCTGGAAGTGGGCCTTATACTTGGGTCAGAGATTATCTTTCTCCTCTTTTATGGGGAGGTGGGTGGGTGGGTGGGTAGTCATATTGTCCAAACTCCAGGAAGTAGAGTTTCTCTTGGCATCTGGAGGCAGGTACCCAGCCCCAAAGGGGACCCTAAGGCCAGTCCGGGATGTGCTGTTCTATTTCTCTTCCATTCACTTCCAACTTTCAGTAATGTCTTCTTGTATTTTATCCTGGTGTTAACTGTCTTGGAGATAGAGGGGGGAATCTGTCTCACATTGGTTGGAGTGACAGAAGGGAGAAGAGCTCCCCTTCCCTGTTACGCACAGTGAGGCTCTCATGGGGTGAGCTGCAGTGGTCACCAGCAGAGGACAGCTGAGCTCAGAAGCATCTTGTGAAGGTCCCTTGTAGTAGTGACAGCTGGGTAGAGAGAACAAAAGGAGGCTCTGCCTGCCTTGCTTATGCTTGAGATGGCTTCTGAAAGCATCTGGAAACCTGGAGGAATAGCTGAGGGACAATTAGAGGAAGAATTATCCCTGGCAGTCAGTTTAGTCACTAAAATTAATAAACTTGTTACAGATAAATTCTTAGTAAAATTGAAATATCACACATAACTTTTTTTTAAACATCTTTATTGGAGTATAATTGCTTTACAATGGTGTGTTAGTTTCTGCTGTATAACAAAGTGAATCAGTTATACATATACATATATCCCCGTATCCCCCCTCTTGTGTCTCCCTCCCACCCTCCCTGTCCCACCCCTCTAGGTGGACACAAAACACCTAGCTGATCTCCCTGTGCTATGCGGCTGCTTCCCACTAGTTATCTATTTTATGTTTGGTAGTGTATATATGTCCATGCCACTCTCTTACTTTGTCCCAGCTTACCCTTCCCCCTCCCCGTGTCCTCAGGTCCATTCTATAGTAGGTCTTCGTCTTTACTCACATCCTGCCCGTAGGTTCTTCATGACCATTTTTTTTTCTTAGATTCCATATATATGTGTTAGCATACAGTATTTGTTCTTCTCTTTCTGACTTACTTCACTCTGTATGACAGACTCTAGTAAGGAATTATCCATTCTAATTTTTTTTCCAAGGCAGCATCTTGCTCAATAGTGAAATACAAGGTTTCCTTTTAAAGTGAAGAAAAGGCAACATTGGTAACATATTTCACATATAATATTGTTCAAGTACTACCCAACTGGATAAGAGAAAAATATATATAAATAATTGAAAAGGATGAGCCCCAATGACTATTTACAGATGATATAATCACATAGCTAAAAGCGAGCCACATGGAAAACTACTGGAAATGATAAGATAATCCAGGAAAACTGGTTATAAGATGCAATAATCTATAACCAGTAACTTTTCTACATTAAAAAAAGTTAGAAAATGTAATGAAAAAAATTCCCATTTACAAGAGTGCTCAGAATAGTAAAATACTTTACAAGAAAAATAACAATAAATGTGCAGGATGTTTATGACTTGGAGGAATCTTGAAAGAATAAAATGGCATTTTAAATGTTTAGATTAAAAGTTAAATATTATAATGATGTCAACTTTTTTTTTTTTTTTTTTTTTTTTGCGGTACACTGGCCTCTCACTGCTGTGGCCTCTCCCGTTGCGGAGCACAGGCTCCGGACATGCAGGCTCAGCGGCCATGGCTCACGGGCCCAGCTGCTCCGTGGCACGAACCCGTGTCCCCTGCATCGGCAGGCAGACTCCCAACCACTGTGCCTCCAGGGCAGCCCTCAACTTTCTTTAAATTAAATTATTCATTGAATGTAACAGCAACAAAAATGCCAAGAAGTTGTTTTTGATTATTGTTTGAAATCACATGTCTCAAATAAAGATATCCATTACACAATTATTATAGTTGCCATACCCTGGAAACAATATGAATGTACATCAATAAGAGACTGATTAAATTATAGTTGATTCCCAGAGGATACCATTATGATATCCCTCTATTTTAAAAAAATAAGGGAGGGAATTCCCTCGCAGTCCAGTTGTTAGGCCTCTCTGCTCTCACTGCCAAGTGTACAGGTTCAATCCCTGTTCAGGGAACTAAGATCCTGCAAGCTGCATGGTGTGGCAAAAAAAAAAAATTAAAGATGAAATGAAATGAAATGAAATAAAATAAAACAAAATAGTAAAATAAAATAAAATAAAATAGAATAAAGGGAGATCTGCAGGCCTGCCTGGATGTGGAATAATCTCTAAGTGTATTGTTAACTAACAAGCTCAAGTTGCAAAAATACATACATACACACACACAAATGACATACTATATCTATACGTGTGTACATTTATAAAGATATACACACATAGATATACATACACATATATACATAGATATATTATGATGTCATGTGTAAACACACACATACACGTGCTTCGAAGAGCACTCAAGAAGCTTTGCCACTGGAGATAAGGAATGGGGGATGTGGTAAAAAAGACTTACCTTTTTGCCATATATCCTTTTTATGCCATTTGGTGTTTTTACTATATGTATATCTTAACTTTTCAAGAGAAAAAAAAGTTTTTAAGCAATACAATGAATAAAAGCATAGACCTAAAAAAGATACTTGATCAGGTTAATGGTATCAAAATGTAAATGGGCATTCCCATCTACCCGCTGTCAACTTCTACTCATATCCTAGAGAAATTCCTGCCCATGTGCACAAGTAGACACGTACAAGGAGAGAGGGGCATGGCATGGAGGGGGCAACTAAAACATTATCTATCTGTATAGTATCCAGCACTTAGAATGTGAATACATATTCATAATAAAGAATTGGAAACAAATATCCATCAGTGGGCGATATTTAATAAATTTTGGTACAGCTAAGGACTATGCAGATGTTAAAAGGAATGCAATGTCCATACATAACATAGAAAGTTGTTCATGTTATTAAGTGGAAAATCAAATTGTAGCACTATGTATGTAGTAGTAGTAATTTTTTTGTGTAAGCATAAAAAGTGTATGGAAGGAAATATATCAAACCATAAATAGTAGATGCCTGAGTAAAACAGTATTTTATCCACTTCCTCCGAGCCAAGGCTGCTCCTCGTTATTTCCTTCCAAGCTGCTTCCTGAGAGGGTAAGAGGTTTCTGGTCTGGGCTGTGAATCCTGCTGAGCTGGGTCACTGAGATAGTCCTGGCTCCAATCTGGCCTTTAGCAACTCTTTAGTGGGGTGCAGAGCTCCTTACAGCCACCAGCAACATTATACTCTGGTTCCTAATCTGCAGTTCCTTGTGCTTATTGGCTCCTGGGAGATTTTGCATGAGGGGGGAATGATGGGGTTGACGTGTTCCTGTGGCTCCACCATAACCCCTAAGAGATACCTCCAGGCGTCTCTAGAGGGAACGTTCCCTTTTCACTTTTTACAATCAGCATCCATGGATTTTTGGAAAAACAGTTTATAAAACTGTAAAACAAACGTAAATTGCAAAAAAACCTTTGACATTCCTGAGAATAAGCGTAACCTTAAGCTTGAACATAAAAATAACACACGTAAAATGATATATCTTTACTGATGCTTCTCACCATCATGTGCAAAGGATTTGTGACCACAAGAGGATTAATAACCACTCTACTCAACCTGTTTATTTTGTTTGTTTGGTTTTTGTTATACTCATTTTTTTTTTCCAAAATGGGTAATATACTATTACTTGATATGTATTCAGTTAAAAAGAATGTTAAATAAGTTTGATCAATCTACATCTTTACTAGATAAATTTTAGTTTACATTATTAACATTTTATTAGGAAAAAAATCTATTACTTTCCTTTAAGCATTTTATTAAGTTTATTAAGTCTTGATTTATTTACACATTCATTTGGAATCACGTGGTCTCCTCTCCCTTTCTTTTCCCTTCTCCCATGAGAGAAATCCTCTGAAATAATTTTTATGATTACTGACTCAAAAGCTACAAAAATATTAATGCCTCCTGATGCAAGTTTTCAGTTTGCTTTTTACAGCTTAACTTCTTTGATTTTGCAATACCTTATAAGGTATAAATATATTCATTTAATACAAGCCTCAACAGATTTAAGCAATACATATAATTTTTTAACTGCTAGTTAATTTACACCAAAGTTTCCCTCTTTATTCCTAAAATAGGCCCATCTTCTGAGACATATCTGTTTGTTTACTGATAAACATCATCAGATTTAGAATCTCTCACTGGAAGTCTTCCCACGTAAGGAAACATGTGTGTGAGACATCTTTCCTGAGCATCAGTATCACATAATGCTTTATCCTTACGAGGTCCACAAATTATAAGATATTCAGTGAAAATGGACATTGTAGGATATCACTTCGACGTACAGTCAGTTCAAGGGTGACTGAATGGTAGCGCAGGTGTGTGGCGTGTGACTCATGCAGGCCCCACCCCCAGGTGCAGTGAGTCACTCACCTGGCAGAGAGCTCCCCTGGGATAATGGCACGCTCAAGAGAACCTCTTGACACTCACTAATCTAGGCTGATAGCGTCGTTTAGACAAGCTAAGAGCCAAAAGAATGCCATGGTCAGTGTTTTTGTAGCAAGAATTAATTTTTATTAATTAAAAAATGAAAATGGTAAAAAACGTTTAAGGCAGTCTTAGAGAAATCATATCATAGTCCAACACTATGAACTATACAGCTATTTTCAGTTTTACATATGGCCTTCCATTTCTTATAGATAGTTAGCTAGTTACACTCATAGGTGTTTTATCTTCTGTTTCTCTCAGTCAACTTTATATCACAAGCATGGTTCCATGTTTGTATAGAGCTTTCATAATTATTATTATTTTTTGTTGTTTGTTTGTTTGTTTGTTTGTTTTTTGTGGTACGCGGGCCTCTCACTGTTGTGGCCTCTCCCGTTGCGGAGCACAGGCTCCGGACGCGCAGGCTCAGCGGCCATGGCTCACGGGCCCAGCCACTCCGCGGCATGTGGGATCTTCCCAGACCGGGGCACGAACCCGTGTCCCCTGCATCGGCAGGCGGACTCTCAACCACTGCGCCACCAGGGAAGCCCCATAATTATTATTTTTAATGGCTGCATGAAGGCCATTTGATTAATTTTATCACTCTGTCTATTCCAGTGCCCATTATCATGCTCCTGATGAGAGCATAGGATGATGCTAGTCTAAGTGCTGGTGCCAAAACACCTCAGTCCAAATGTAAGTTTATTAACCTCTGTGCCTTAGTTTTCTGGTCTTTCAAATGAGGTTGATGACAATTCCAACCACACAGGTTTGTCATGATTAAATGAATTAATTTGCGTGAAGTACTTAGAACAGTGCCTGGTACATGGTGAGCAGTCAATAAATGTGAACTCTTATTATTGATGTATAAATGACTATGGAGCCTTCAAGTCGTCTCTTGCTTTTGCTATTACAGACAGCAGTGCAACGAACATCTCTACTTATCAGATGTTTTGCTTCTGTATAATTATTTCCTTAGTTTAAATTTCTAGGAATCAGATTGCTGGGTCAAAGAGTTTATCACAGTAATTACTTTTAAAGAAATTCCTTGAACCTTTGTTCTTGAAGAAAATGTGATGGCATGGAAAACAAATACTAGTAGATATAAAAGAGATGATCAAGAAGAGAAATCATGGCTTTATTTATAACAATAATTTAGTAAAACCCCATTTTATTCGTAAAACTGGGTAGGTAGACCTTATACAAAGAGGCTGGGTTCCATTCAAATGATTTAATCCAATAAATATTTCCAAGTCTGCTCTATGCTTGTTCCATGCTAGGTGTTAAGCAGAGTATGGAAGGCTATGAAGTGGCCTTTGTCCTTAAAGAGTCAAAATATATGTAAGAAGGTAAGATATGAAGGTAGCATGAGACCATAGAATCGGGGGCCAAATTACTTTTTTTTTCATCCAAAGTCTATGATACAGACACCAAATATTAGGCATAGTCAGCTGGCAATAAAGAGACAATATTCAATTTCCGGTGAAGAAAAAAGTGTGTGGGGGAGAGAGGGGCAATGATACAGATGAACTTGTATACAAAACAGAAATAGACTCACAGACATAGAAAACAAACTTACAGTTACCAAAGGGGAAGGGGCGGGTATGATAACTTAGGAAGATGAGATGAACATATACTCACTACTATATATAAAACAGATAACCAACAAGGACCTACTATATAGCACAGGGAACCCTACTCAATATTTTGTAATAAACTATAAGGGAAAAGAATCTGTAAAGAATATATATATATATGTATATATATATGAATCTCTGTGTTGTACACCTGAAACTAACACAACATTGTAAATCAACTATACTTCAATAAAAAATTAGTTCATTGATTAAATATACGAAGGGAAAAAAAAAAGAAAAAGTGTGTGACCATCCAAGTGATAACTAAATTGAGCTCCACTTTTTTTCTCAGAATCTAACATTTTATAATTGCTTTCAATACACCTCAAACCAACAGGCCAGACCTGCATCTGAATATCACCCACAGAAAATGTTTGCTCTTGCTAAAACACATTCTTATCCCTGCCAGTTGAGATAAAAGCACTCCTCAGACTTCAACTGTGGGCTTCAGCCAAGGGGGCCCAAAAGGGGTGCTCAGGAGTGGAGATGGCTTTGGTGGAGAACTGGGGGTGTGTGTGTCTGTTTAGGAAGGGCCTCTGCTAGCTGAAATAACAGAATCATCTCTATCTCGCCTGTTTTTAGGGAGCAATGCTAACGTGTCTGAAACAACCAAACTCTCCACTATCACTCTGCTGTCCTCTCTCTTTTGTCTCAGTGTCAAAGAAAGGGGGTCCAACTGCCTCTCCTCTTTGAGATGAGCAAGATCACTGATTTCCAGGAAGCCAAACCTGAAATAGAAGTAGAGCCTTTTCTTATCATTGAGGAAGACTTCCCAATCACTGTAAACCCTTTCCGTAGGGGGCAAGCCCCATACAAAGGGTTTTCCGGTCTTTGAAAATGGCCTGCCAAACACCATTCTTGTGCCTTATCCAGCAGTTATAAAACTGCCTACTATGTACAGATCCTCTCAAACTGACAGGTACCAGATGCCCCCAGAAGGCTTAAGCCTCTGCAATGTCCAGAGAAGGAGGTGCTTTGCCCAGACAGGTCCTGAAGTAGACAAGTGAAACTGTCTTCCTTATATGGTGAAAAGTGCCCTGTCGCTTTAAGGCCAAGAGACTTGGCTGCAGATGGTCCCTGGGAAGTTTGCGGGCAGCTCCATCCTATGTCTGAGCCTGGCAGCTGTGCAGGTGAGTTCCCAAACCTTCTTTCCCCAATTTGCCCTCTTCAGTCTCTCTCCTGGCGTGGCTGGTTGGAAATGCTGTTACAGAGGGCTAGAGAAATTCAGGGTCAGTAGAGATGGTGTTGTTTGGAGAAGTTTGAGTTGAAGGGAAAAAACAAGGTTATTAGGGAAATGTGCAGTGATGCAGCCAGTGAGGATGCTACTAACTTCCAGTGGGGAGGAAGCATCCAGGTTACAAGAGGCCCTGAGGCTTTTCAGGACAGGGCAGGGGAAACAAATTCAGCAGTGGAAGAGGGACAGATGCTAGGTAAGACCCCACAGGGCTAAGTCTGGAATTCTGAGCTATAGAACCTGGTCAGCTGAAAGTTTAAACCAGACATAGGTGGGAGGAAATAATGCTTCTGCAAATGCTGAAGGCTTTGCAGAGCTACATGGCTGACTGCAGAAGAGAAAGTGAATGCGAATGTTTGCAGCATCTACTGGAATGGAAGGCTGCAGCCTTAACCCTTCGTTCAACCTGGCTGATTAGCAAGTAGAGTTTGACAGCACAGAGCACAGGGTGAGGGTGGGGATACCCGCGTGGAGTATTGTGGTAGAAGACTAAAATAAATGGATAATACTATGATCGTGGAACTGCATCTCTGGTATCCGCACAGTATCACCTGCAGAGAAAAGAGATTTTTCTAAGTTCAGAAATTCTGTGTCATCCACAAGCAAAGAACTTGAAGAAGTCTCATTTAAGCTGATTACTGCTCTGTCATTTACTAATTCAGTTTCCTGACTTTTTTAGCCTGTGGCCTGGAGCCTCCTAAAATATTAATTTGGAATTAACGAATAGAACTTTTTAAAGGCTAAAGATGGCGCTAGCAAAGCCCTTTAACTGAGCGCACTCATCAGCTACAACCAAAATAGAAGTCCACCCAGGAATTTAAAAAGAGAGATGCCAGATTATAGGACTGGGCTTGTTTTCCCTCTTAGTTGAGTCTGGGGCCATTCATCATTCAGAGGCCAGTGGTTTCTCCACAGTTGTTGTGGGGAGTGAACACGGAGGCTGGATTAAAATTCCTTACATACCCCATGCCTTTAAAAAATATTCATTCATCTGGGTAGTCACTGAAGAATTCGTTTGATTATTAACTAACAAGTGCTCTATCTACTTGTTTTCTAAAGACAGAATATTCATGAAAAAAGATTTGTTTTATCAACAGGGATTTGTTAGTACAAGGGTTCCCCTTTTCTCACTTCTGATGGCTGGGCCAAGTGGGGATTATAGCTTGCTGAATAGGAAGATCTGTTCTTGACTCTAAAAACAGCAAAGGGCTCTACTTGGGCCTTACCCATTCAGAAACGCTGGTGTCCTGAGCAAAAAGTTAACTTTTGAGTTCATAATTTGGAAGGGAACAGGGTACGTGGGTGTAATTTTGCTTCCTTTGTTTCAAGTTAAATCCAGAAAGCGGTGTCAAATATACTGCTTTCAAATATGAATGCTGCCAAGAAAAATAAAATCCAATCCCCCAAACTGGAAAATCTTTAAGAGTAACAGACTGTGACCTTTTATAAGCTAAATCAAAGTGTTTTAAAGGAAAAAAGATGTGGCTTCCTGAACATTTCACATAGTGACCCTCAGTCACATACTGACTGAACAACATCTCTTAAGCTATTTATTTTATCTGTGCCTCGGTTTCCTCACCATTAAACCGTGCATTGTTGGGAGGCACTTTCCAATGAAGTGGAAAGATCCATTGGAGCTGGAATTGAGCAACTCTGGGTTAAATTTCCAGTCCCTTCATTTATTCCATAACCTTAGACAAGTTACACAGCCAGTCTGAACCTCAGTTTCCTTATTTGCAAAGAGAGTAAATAATTAACAATATCATTAGAATTAGAGGAACCTACCAGTACACAGGCTCAGGCCTGCGTGTCCTTGGACTTGGAGAGCAGGATGTCCTGCTCACAAGCAGGAACCTTTGTATGTTGCATGAAAAATGGACGATCTAAAAATGGGTGATGTTGGGACTTCCCTGGTGGCGCAGTGGTTAAGAATCCACCTACCAATGCAGGGGGCACGGGTTCGAGCCCCGGCGCGGGAAGATCCCACATGCCGCGTAGCAACGAAGCCCGTGGGCCACAACTACTGAGCCTGTGCTCTGGAGCCCGCTAGCCACAACTACTGAAGCCTGCATGCCACAACTACTGAAGCCCATGCACCTAGGTCCTGTGCTCCGCAACAAAAGGAACCACGGCAATGAGAAGACTGCTCGCCACAACTAGAGAAAGCTCGCACACAGCAACAAAGACCCAACACAGCCAACAATAAATAAATAAAAATAAATAAATAAATACTTTTTTTTTTTAAGAAAACAAAGTAAAAAATAAAAATGGGTGATGTTGAGAAGGGCAAGAAGATTTTAGTTCAGAAGCGGACCTAGTACCATACCATGGAAAAGAGAGGCAAGTACAAGACTGGGCCAAATCTCCGTGGTCTGTGTGGGCAAAAGACAGGTCAGGCCCCTGGATTTTCTTACACTGATGCCAGCAAGAACAAAGGCATCTCTTGGGGAGAGGAGACACTGATGGGGTATATGGAGAATCCCAAGAAGTACATCCCTGGCACAAAAATGATTTTCACAGGCATTAGAAGGGGCCGAATTGATAGCTTATCTCCAAAAAGCTGCTAATGAGTAAGGGTTGGCCTTTGCCTTATTACAAAACGGAAGTGTCTCATGACTTTTTTTTTTTATGTGTACCATATTTGAATAGGCCTCATACACCAGAATTCCAATCATGAATGTCTGGTAGAATATTTCTTTTGGACGGCCCGGATTTATATAGATTGACTCCTAGTTAAATTAATATGATCAGCTTTTTGAATTTTGATACGAATTCCAGCTCAGCAAGTGCTATTCCTGTTTTCCCCTTCTAAAGATATGATTGGACTTGATGTTCAACTCTTCACAGAGATGGTGAATGCCATCTCAAAACCTACAGGAAATTGGTTTTATATTTAAATTTATATAACTGGTTATATTAATATATTAAAATACAGAGGATATCCCTTCACTGTCTCATAAAACAGTAAGACTCACCTGCATTTCACGTTGTGTTCATTAGCCTGCTAAAGGCAAGGGCTGAAGATAAGCTGGCAACGTCCACTTTATCTTTTTGGTCTTAACTATGCCAATTAAATTAAAATTCCCTGTATCTAAAATGTTGTCTTTTACTTAATGAAAGGCATTTTAGTGTAGTTTATGTATAATATCAAATAAAGAATATTTAATGCTTCTCACAGTTCATAGGTGGTTTATAAGATCAAATGCTTTTAAAATTTAGCATCACAAGCTATCGCAGCAAACTTTGCTTATGAATTCTTTACCAAGTCAAACTAAGTTATAATTCAGGATTGTCTTTTAAACAGCTATTCAAAAACACATGCAACTGTAGCATTACCATATATGCATGGTTGGCAATGGTGCTTTTGCCAACTCGTTAGAAAGATTAGAGGATATATACCATCAGCACAAATTTGTGAATATGTGATCCTAAGGCTGAAGATAATTAAAAACAAAGTCATGGATCAAAAATAAATAAACAAATAAAGAAGAAAAATTATTAAAGGAAGTTTAGAATCCAGTAGTCTCCAAAAATATTATTTTACAGTTCCTTCTTTTTCTTTATGACTTAGGAAACTATATTGTTCCTTGGGGGAGGAAATGAGTTTTGAGAGTGGAAACCAGTTCTGTAGCACAACTTTAGAACCACTGTTAGTTCACCCCCTTCTCCCCACCCTCCTTCAAAAAAGGATGCCCAACTCCCTTGGAAATCTATTCCTAGTTATTAACCAGGCTCACTTATCAGAAGTCCTTCTTAAAGCAAACCCACTTCTACCTATTTTGTGTTCAGAAATACAAAGAATTGTTGGTTTGCTTCCCATGGTATAGTTATTCCATATGCATGAAGGACAATGGTAAGCGACCTCAGAATCTCAATAAAGGTGGTCTATCCAAAAGCAAGTTTAAACAGCATTTTTAAAGGAACTTTTTGTTGTTGTTATTAGAAGCCACCTCTTACAAGTGGTTCAATAATAACGAATTGCTACCTTTCTGTAAAATCTCCTAACATGTTCACACAGCTATCTTTAAGAACATGGTTAGTGCTGCTCTCAGAATTTTCATTGTTCACTTCAGGCCATTGTAAGAGCAGGGCTGCCATACCTGCAATGGGGCTATGTGTAGGACACATTTTTAAGCTGAAAACATTCTCTCCACCAGTTTAGAAAGTTGGTGATAAATTTCAGCAGCAGAAACATTCCATTGGAAGCACAAATCATAGCACATGCATCAGCTGGGAGTTGAGAGCTGTCATTTTTAACTCAATGACAATGACCTAAGGGTAGGTCACCCCTGTAGCCAACCTTCTAGTGGTGGATTAACACCTCCTCTGTCAGGAGACTGGTGTTTAGGATCCACACTTGGCCACTTAAAGTAGCTGTGAGACCTGGGTTAGTTCCTTTACGTGTCTGAGCCTTAGTTCTATGATAACAATTCCCACGTATGTGGTTATGGGAAAGACAGGAGATTTGGCAGTGCAGAGCTCAGTAATTATGTTGGATCCAAATGCCTGATGGTCTCTAATAAGGTCCTTGTTCTTTACTAACAAGACACAGGCCATAGACCTTGTCTACACCCTTTAGACCAATCTACAAGTATGAGTATGTGTCCAAGAATGTGTGACTTAAACTTTTAATAAAAGTTAAGTTTCAAGATAGGTGGAAGCAAAGAAAAGTAGGGGCTGAGGCCATTCTACATCGTGCTGTGGGGGTTATCTGTTGGGTCACACAGGGCTTTGGATTGATTACATTCTTTAAAAATATTTTATAATTTTTGACCCCATGGGAGGTACTTCTGTGTCTGGTACACTGGAAGAAAGAGTCAGAATGGGGGAACACAATGGTCTAGATTGAGCAGATAGAGTAGAGAAATCCTGGTGGAGCTGAATCTCTTGACTCTTTTTTTTTTTTTTTTTTTTTTTTTTGCGGTATGCGGGCCTCTCACTGTTGTGGCCTCTCCCGTTGCGGAGCACAGGCTCCAGACGCTCAGGGTCAGCGGCCATGGCTCACGGGCCCAGCCGCTCCGCGGCGTGTGGGATCTTCCCGGACTGGGGCACAAAGCCGTGCCCCCTGCATCGGCAGGCGGACTCTCAACCACTGCGCCTCCAGGGAAGCCCTTGACTCATCTTTGATGCCCCCTCCTCCCCACTGCCCCCATGCACTTTGAGCTTGTCAGATGCAATTCTTTCATGAATTCACCAAGCTGGGGAAGCTTGAGAAAGCATCTAAATCGGCTTCTTGCCTTCAGTCAAAGCTGCTCTTGAAACAACCAAGAACAAGGGCCACCTACCTCTGCTCAGGGAAGGAGCCTTTCAAGTTCCATCTATTGTCTACCTGCACTGGGGCTGCATTTGGGAAGTTATCCTTATGCCTTGTGCTACAAGCCCATTTTCTCCTAGCGAGCTCTGGGTCTGTCCTTTGTTGCAGCAAATTGCTATCCTGCCTGTGGAAGCGGCCACTAGGGTGGGGCATGTTCATGGTCACAGCCTCTGTGAGGGGCGGCACTTCTTGTTTCCTTTCTGATTAATCACCAGGTAAGCAGACATGCTTCTGCCTTGACTTTTTTACATCTATTCCCCCTCCACCTTCCCTCTCCCTACTGCAGTGCTTCCCAAACTAGAGAGAGCGTGCATCAGGAAAGCTTGTTAACACACGCAATGCTGGGACCCATCCCGTGTTTCTGATCTGCAGGTCTGTGCTGGGGCCTGAGTATTTGCAAGTTGTAATAAGCTCACAGGTGGTCCCCGAACCACACTTTGGGAACCACTCATCCAACACTCAGTCTCACTCTAGTGTTTCCAGTAACTTGCACCGCCTCCTACATACCAAGATAATACCTCCTCTCTGTTCTTGGGGGTGGGGATGGAGGTGTGAAATAGAGCCTTCTCCTTACCACCGTTCTGTGCGACTGTTTAGTGAATTCTGATTGTAACAAGCATGGTACTAAATACTTTACAGACATTATTTGCACTTTCCCAATAACCCTACAAGTTTGATGTTACGAAACAAACAGAAAGAGTGTGAGAAACCAAGATCTCACCAGTGACAAAGAGCAGATATGGTATTCAAACTCAGACTGATCTGGAAAGATTTGCTCTTTCCATTATTCCAGGCCTGGCAAATAGACGTTTAACTTGTATGTCAACTCCAATTCACTGGTAGCTGCTGCCTGGAGCACTGTGTTGAGAGTGGAATGGGTGCTCAGCAAGAGGAAGTACTAGGATTGGTGAGCTGTACCTGCCGAGATGCAGGAGTGGAGAATGAGAACCCAGGTGCCGTGTATTTGCCATCCCCTCACGATGCCTTATTCGTGAATCAATTTTGTCAGCTACTAAAATCAGATGAGAGATGGGTATTCAAATTTGTTCCACAGAGAACAGTAAAACTTATTTCCTTTTTCATCCCCTTCTCTAAAAGGTGAATCTAAATTTCTTTTTAAATTTGTTTTTTTATTTTTGGCTGCGTTGGGTCTTCGTTGCTGCGCGAAGGCTTTCTCTAGTTGTGGCAAGCAGGGGCTACTCTTCGTTGTGGTGCGCAGGCTTCTCATTGCAGTGGCTTCTCTTGTTGCAGAGCACAGGCTTTAGGCACGCGGGCTTCAGTAGTTGTGGCATGCAGGCTCAGTAGTTGTGGCGCACGGGCTTAGCTGCTCCGCGGCTTGTGGGATCTAGATTTGAAAAGGTATAATAACTTGTAAAGTAAAATGAAATGCAGCTAGTATATAGATAGTAGTAACCACCATGGACATTTAGCCTTAAAGTGATGGAGACGAGAGAATTTATTAATTATGTTATGTCTCTGTATGTTATATGTCTTTTAGTGTGACCTAATAGATCACCTTATACTGAAATAATCCACTGTGACTTAATAAGGAGGCAATGACATTTCTGGTTTTGTTTCTCCCTCCATCACTAATATTCAGTGTGAGATTTGTTATTTTTAGTGTCTTAGTGCTTTATCTAAAAAGTGAGTTTCATAATGCTTTTCTGCTTCTTCCTAATATGTATTATGTACATGATTAAATGAAAAAATAACTTTGTGGCATCTATTATTCAATCAACAAATATTTATAAAAATTTATCCCCAGGCTCTGGGGATATAGCAGCAAACAAACAGACTGCTCTCATGGAACTTACATTCTGGAGAAGGGAGACAGACAATATACAAGTAAACAAAGAAGAAAATGGTGTATCGTGATAAGTATACATAGTGAGAGTGACTCTGTGTGTATGTGTGTATGTATTGCTATTTTAGATGGGATGGTCCAGGGAAGGTCTTTCTGAGGTGGTGATATTTAAGCTAAGACTTGAATGTGGAAAAGGAGCCAAACTGGGTAGTCTGGGAGTGCTTGTTTTCCAGGCAGAGAAAAGAACCCATGCAAAGATCCTGAGGTTAAAGGTAGGTAAGGATCAGATCAAGTAGGCTAGTAGGGATTTTCAGCCGGGGGTGATGCAACCCTCCTTCCCCTACCTAGGTGGTGTTTGAAGATGTGCAGCTGGTGATTTGGGTGCAAAATATGGAGTTGAGGACAGAGCACTATTGGCTTTTGTGGGCAGGACCAGGGATGCTAAACATCTTATACTGCTTTGGATGGAGGCACATGAGAAGACTTGGGCTGCTCATACTCTCCTGAAGATATTGTCTCTGTTGAGAAGTCCTGAAGAATCTCCAAGGCCAGGGTAAGAAGTTTGAATTTTATCCTGTGTACAGTGAGAAGGTCTTGGAGAGTTGTAAGGTTTAAAAGATGATCTTTAAAAGATCATTTTGGGGTTTCCCTGGTGGCGCAGTGGTTGAGAGTCCGCCTGCCGGTGCAGGGGACGTGGGTTCGTGCCCCGGTCCGGGAGGATCCCACATGTCGCGGAGCGGCTGGACCCGTGAGCCATGGCCGCTGAGCCTGCGCATCCGGAGCCTGTGCTCCGCAACGGGAGAAGCCCGCGTACCGGAAAAAAAAAAAGAGATCATTTTGGCTACTGAGTGGAGAGTGAACTGTAAGAGACAAGGGTGAGAGCAGGGAAATTCAACAGGCAGCTATTTCAGTAATCCAGAGTAGAGACAGTGGTGGCCTGGGCAGGGGAGTCATGGTGAAGGTTTTGACTGCTTAAATAAATATAAGATGCTATTTCTCATGACACCCTATGTTATCATTTGTTTTCCTTTAAAGATTTTACAGTTTTGGAATCCACTGGTTTCCTCTGTAGCCCTTTAAGAGAATCTTTGCGGGCACTGAATTACAGACCTCGCTCTTTCAAATGCAAGTCCTTATCTCCTTGCTCTTTAATCTCACAGATCTGTGTGCCTTTCAAGTTGTTGATAGCTTGGGAAGGTAATCTATTTGCTTTGGGCTTGTAAAAAGAGAGAAAATTACACGTACTTCTTGAATAACAATATGTGATTTCTCTCTCTGAAGGGTCAATAGGAATTAACCTACATATATCATTTTAGGAAACCGGTTCCTAATCACATGAATAACAGGGACCAAGTCCACATTTTTTCTCCTGAAAGAGGAACATTAAGTGAACATCAAAATCTCTTGAAGAGATCACAGGCATCTCAGTCCTAATTTTACTCGGGCATTAAAGCCTTGCCAATAGTTTCCAGGTGCATCAGCTACTCCCCAACAAAGGCAATTCAGCTTCCACAATTTTAGAGAATTCTCTTCGTTGCTATCTTCCTCTCTCTCCTCATAGCCATCTCTCCTTCCTGTCCCCCCACGGAAGTGCCCCTACACTGTCCTTGGAGTGTCCCTGCAAATGCAGAGATCCATAAAGCAACAATGTGGGAAGCTATTAGCTCACCTGCAGAAGAACCCACTTCTCAAATTCCCGGGGGGGAACCTCCTGGCCCCCAGGCTGAGCTGCGGGGGTGGCAGGAGATGAACAGAGAGGAGACAGCTGGCTTCAGGCCACCGCGCACGGGTGAATGGTCCCACTGAGTGTGGAAGTCAAGAGGTGGGTCTTCCCACCCGAACCTTGCGTCCTGAGAGCGGAGGTGGGGTAGTCACCAAAGAAACACTGGGGACGGGATGCAGGCAGGCAAAACAACACACCACAGCCTCCAGCTGGAGCTGGTGGAGCCAGGTACGCACCCACCGCCATCCTGCCTTCCAGTTTCTAGATAAAGCTGAAGAAGAGAAACAGAAAGTGGATAGGACCATCCCCCCCAAAACAAATTATTGAAACCCATCACCTAATCTACATAAGCCAAGCTCCCAGGAATTAAAAAAGCAAATGGTCTCACTGAACTGTAAAAACCAAGGAAGAGGAAGCTCCGCCTTCACCTCTGGGCTCAGGTGTGGTCCAGCAAGAGATGGGCCACCTCACTGCTGACCGCAAAGGGGGAAACCAGGACCACGTCTTGGAAGGGAAGGAGCAAATGTTTCGCATTAGCAGATCCTGTCCCAGCTACCAAGTAGCCATGTGAATTTGGACAAGGTCACCTTTTTAGGCTTCCAAAATAGAGTTGACCAAAAGCTCTTTCAGACTCTGATGTGCTTTGAGGCTGTAATTCATAATTCAGCTCAAGGTCTCCATGGTTCCCCTAAAGCCTCTTGCAAAATAAACCTCAGCTCGCCCAACTCCTATTTCTCTCTCTGTCTGAATTAGTAACTGTCCTCATGCTGCCCCCGTTGGGTCCTGAGAACGCCCTGTTAGCACACCTAGAACACTATTGCTTTTCTTTCTTTCTTTGCATCTCTCTCTCTCCACTACCTCTTCAACGCCCCACCCTCAAAGGGAGGTACCAATGTCAGGTTTTTTCTTTGAATCGCCAGGGTTTAACGCTATACCTGACACTCACTTACCAGATGTTCAATAAATGTTTGTTGTTGAACGAATGGAAAGGGAGGATGTAAAAATAGAGAAGAACGAGCCCGAGCCAGTTCAAAGCTCAAGAGCCAGCTTTTGCTAAAAGCCATATATTCTGCCCATAAGATCCTGGGCTTCTTGGAATTAAAAAGAGAGAAGAGGGAATTTTAGAAATTATAGCAGTAATTTTCAGACCTCACAGTTTCTAATACCCTATGTCTCCACTGGGATATGCCAATTTCACAGGATTTTAGAAATACTAAGTTTTACCTAGCCTTTATGGAATGTCTTATATTTGTAAAAAGCTAGTATAAAATTGCTGAGTAGGAATTTCCAGATCCCTTACTTCCTGACTTCATGCCTCTTTAAGCTGTTCTCGGGGAGAAAAAAATCAGAAAGTTTAAAACTGCCCACGTCTTGTCTTCATAAACTTTGATCCTTTCACTCATTTAAAATTCATAACCACGCTGGCCTAATAATTAGAATTGCTAAAGTACGTAGGGAAGGCCATGAGGGATGAACCCCCTGGTCTGTCTAGTCAAGTCACCAGAAATGGTGAACCCTTGCTGGTATGGTGCTGGGAGGAAAGGAGGCGGCTGAGGCTGCCAGCAGAGGTGGCCCAGAGCATGACAGAGCCAAGCTGGTCCAGTTCCAGGAGTTTGGATTTGAGGGGACTGAGATCCGGTGCTGCGTCAAAACTTTTGGGCAGCGGCCAACTGTTTGATGAGCTTTAGCCTCATCAGGCAGGATCACTCATGAGTGATTCCAGCCTCAGGAAAGGGGTCAAAAGGAAAAGGGGAACACGGTTGATTGTGCCTCTTGCTTGTACCAGGCCTGCTGCTGAACGGATGCTTCCGCAGGGCGGGGGCAGGAAGATGCTGCCCCTAGAAGTGTGGATTCGCCAGTGGTGTCCCTGAGGGATACTGAATGAGGGTTTCTTCCAGAATGTTGCCCGCAAGCAAGAACAAAGTACATCTCCAACTACAGTGTGGTGATGTGCGATGTATGGTTCATCCATCCGTTTGTCTAATAACTTGCGTAGCCAACCTCATGAACTCAATTATTTTTCGTTATTCTGTTCACTGTGTAAAGAAGTGAGTCCCTTTGGCGCTCATGAGTACTGTCCTGAGAGTGGAGAAAAGCCTACCATGAGACCATGATACAACCAGAGGTGTAATGACAATAATAAACCTATTCGAACCAAAAAGAGCAGGGTTTTGGTAGGCTCCCGGGGGTCTTATCTAAGGGGTGCACAAGGGGAAGGCCCTGGGAGGTGGGAGAGACTATTGATCACAGGGCTGCCGGAGGAGTTATATCAGGAGCTCACATTTGCTGTGACTCCACAGGCTATTATCTAGGGCATGTGCTTGATAACATGAGGGGCTGGCATCAGTTTAAGTACCCCACAGGCCTCTTGGACAAACACGTTGGGTGCTGAAGCAGCAATACCATGGAGTAGCTTAGCTAAACTCTCGACCATACCTTATTGTAGAACTTTAAGGAAAGGCGAGGGGTTAAGCTAAATTTTAGGATAATGTTGAGGAGTCAGAAGGAGGAACAGAGGAAGAAATGTGATTAGAGCGAGACACCCAGAGGGCTTCAAGGGTACCAGAATAATCTGACTTTAAATGGAAAAGTGGCAAATGCTGGTGTTCATTTGATCATTATTCTTTAAACTGTGCATTTATGTTTTTATACCCTGATTTGTATGTATGATATATTTTAAAATAAAAAGACATTTCATTGCCTCCCCAAAACTAAAGACCCAGAGTCTGAACGAAAGCAACTGATCAAGAACTAAAAGAAGTTGCCAAAATAAGGCCACTAAGACCTTAAGTGAAAATTTAATCTTCTCTCTCTCTCTCTCTCTCTCTCTCTCTCTCTCTCTCTCTCTCTCTCTCTCTCTGTCTGCCTTCACTGGTAAAATTTTTGCTGACTGGAAAAATCTCTGCGGGAGTGAGAAGCATTAGAATTTATCTATGAATTACATTTGAGAGAAAATACTTTTTCCCCTCCCTTCCCATCCTGCTTGTCAGGGCAGGATTGATTCAGCACACGTTCTTTTCCAAAGGTGAAAGGTTAAAAGTGATGCCCACCCTCTGGAAGCCATTGGACAGAAGCCCGCTTGACGTCAGAATGGGTTCAGCTGGGCTGTCATGCTGTCCTGCCCTCGGCGGCTGACTTTCCCTGGGTTTGTCCGAGGCTCTCCATTATGCTCTGTGCACCAGCTCAATATTTCTTATTTTGCTTCACTCTTTACATGCCTTGAATAGCTCTTTTATTTTTTTGCTGAGCCCTGCCTTAGCCAAATTCCTTATATTTGGTTTCTTTGATCTTTCTGATCAAATTATTTTCTGTTCCACTCCTCTGAGCCCCTTCCAGTTCCCTCTATTTCTCAAGAAGCCAGGTGTTTAATAAAGAATCTGGATGAGGCTCTGGCAGAATCGGGTGTATGCAGCTGCTTGCCCCCAGGTCACTTGCTGCTTTCTCCTTAAGCAGCAAAGATGGTTTACTAAAGGCATGTGACATTCCAGAGACACCACAGTGCCCTGCACATGGCAAGTGCTCAGTAATTACTGAGTGGAGGAATTAATCAGGATCTCTTTTAAATGAGCTAGCCTATATTCCAACTTACACTTAACCTGTTGCAACTTACACTTAACCTGTTGCCCCATCCCACCCTCAGATAGGTTTCTTTCTGCTCTCAGGTTTTTCTTTCCAGTCTAATAGTTATTTCATACCTTATTTCCTTGATGCTTTAGTTTACACATTTTTAAATTCAATTTTCTTTTGTTTCCTGCTCATATATTTAACCTCATTAGTTTAATTCATGTCGTAGGATTTTGCTAGTAACTTTGTTTACCAGATTAGCATTATTTCTAAATTATTGTTTTACCCATTTCTCTAAATAACTGAAAATCACATTCATATTGTCTTATTAATTTCTCTTTATTAGAAAGTAGACTTTGCTTACATATTTATCACTTTTCAGTGTTTTTCTAATTGGCCGCAGCACAAAGTTCATCATATCCTATGATTCTGACACAGGTTTGGGTTAAGAGTAAAGATCATTGTCTTAAAATGATATGATGTCTGGGATTTGCTTCAAAATAATCTAGTAGAAGGATTATAGGTGAAACAAGATTACCATGGATTGATAGTTGTCCGAGCTGGGTGATGGATACATGGCGTTCACTGTACTATTCAATTATGTAAATGTTTGAAGTGTTTCCACAATAAAAAGTTTTTTTTAAGAGAAAAATATAGATATATAAATAAAAGTTGATCCAATGGATTATCTTAAGATACAGAGAGAGGGAATGCCTCCATCATTCTCCAACCTTCCCTGTTATTGTTACCTACTGGAAGTTCAGCCAATCCTCTGCGTTTATTGTGAAGTTTAGCACTTGTTCCTACCCTTCCTTTCTTTCCAAACTCTTGTTCTCACCTGGGAGATTTCCTTGTGCTGGTGTGTGGCTCTTCCAACACCTCACATCTGCAATGCTAATCATCTGCAACTTCACACCATTTCAGCAGCCCACTATCCTATCCCTTGATTTAAATTGTTTTTTACATGATGCAAATCTCTATCTGCTGACTGTCTAGCACTTAGGCTAAGGCCTTCAGGTTATGTTTTGATACAGAATTTACTTTTTCTCAACATCAGTCAACACATGTATAATCCAGCCATTTCTGGCTTAAAATCTTTCAGGTCTCTCTTTGAACTTCATATTCAAGTCCAGTAACCTTCACATCCAGTTCATGCTTTCCTACCATTTCCAGCCTCTTTCTCTACCATCCTCCAATATTCACTCTCTTTTCCAGTTATATTAAAGTGTCTCATTTGTGGGTAACAGATCATGCTTTCTTAACCTCTCTAAACTTTGACCATACTGTTCTCTGAGATTCAGATGTCCTGCTGTCATTCGGCCTCTGGAGGACTTCAGCAACTTTTGTTTATACCTCAAGACTCAATTCAAGCATCACTCCTTTTGGAAGACTTCCCTGAGCTGTCCACATTGAGTTAAATGCCCCCTCCAATACTTTTTTCCATTACACTCTTTGACTACACCCACCCTAATACTCTGAAACCCAACTGTAATCACTGATGTTCTTCTTTTCCTTTCTAGACTGTGAGCTCCTTGACCTCTTCCAACTCTTTCTTTCCAAAGCCCAATCCAGTGCCTGACACAGGTATTTCAATGAATAAGTAACTGAATGAACAGAGGAATGGAAAAAATGAATGCTGTTGTCTTCTTGAGGTAGCACCTCCCTACCCAAGGGCCTTCTCTAGAGGTCTGGGTCATTGCTCTTGGTCCTGGGAAGCCCCTTCAGGCTTTGCCTCCTAACTGCCTTCTTCAACCTACCTGACCCACCTGGTTCTAACTGTAACCCAACTGTCCCTTTCTCTACTGAGTCCTTCATACTTGGTGCTCCATCTAGACAAGTGTTGCCCAAAGTGTGAAACATAATAATTTTTAGGTGATACTCAGACAAATGTATTTTGACAGTCTTGTATTTACATTCATATATTTGGCAGCAGAGAGTGAGCACATAAAACCTGTAATTTCATAGAGAATATTGCTCAGGATGAGACAAATGTAGTAGTGCCATGGTAATCAACCTTACCTGGACCTCATAAATCAGGGGTGGGATGCTCAGGTATAATCATAAGTGTTCCAAGACCTCAATAACTGAACCATTAGAAGCACAGACAGCCAGGACTCACACCAATAGGGAAGAACTCCCATTCACTGAATTCTACAGGCACCTCGGTGTTTTATTCAGTACTATGTTGAAATATCACTTCCTGAAGTTGCGGAGTATGTATATATATGTATATATACATTTAAATAATACAGATAAAACAGTAAATATCTTTTGAGCTGTCTAACTATATCCTCATGGGAGTTCAGCTTTTTAGTGGCTTAATATAGAAACTGACAGATTTGTCTCATTGATGTAGATCCTCATCTTTGTCTGAAACTATCAATTAGGATTTCTAGCTATTTTGATCCAAAAGTTCCATTGTCATCAACAAGAAACTTATATTCAGCCATACATTTTATACATTTTGATTTATTATCTTTTTCATTTGTCATTTTTACTTTTCATTTTTAAAAGTTTAATAACTCTTTTTTATAGAATTTGCTATATTTCATCGAACCTAATATACCACTGATAAGTAAAATACATCATTATTTTATGTGCTACTGAAATATGATGATGCCAATTACAATTGCAAGGTGCCATTGATTCTAAGATACATCCAAATTTCAGAGGTGTTAAATTATTTTTTAAATTGATAAAATGTAGTTTGTGTACACTTCACTTCTATTTTAGCAGATAATACTTATATTCCATTTATCATAGTGATAATAAAGCTTCCCCTTTTAATGAATTTAATTTAAAAACAATTGATTTAAAGAAAAATGTTATGTAAATAGGAGTAGAGGTGGTATACAGTATGGCAAAATCCTGGAGGTAGTAGCCAAGTGACTGTGACTTGGACAGAAAGCCTAGACCCAGATATTGCCCCTTGCCCTACCTGCCAGCTCAGGCCAACCCAACCACCCTCCAGCACTGTGCCCAGATCCACCTGAGGGAGAGCCTGGGTCCTCCACTGAGAATGGGAGAGGAGTTTGAGGTGATCCCAACGCTCAGGTTGAGGAAAATGGCTATCATTCATTGAAGGTATTTTATGAGAGTGAAAAGAAATTCCTAGGAAGTAGACTCATTATAGGTACTGGAATAACGTGGACTTGCCTCTATTTAAATAACAGCATACTCGGAGGTTTCTGTTTTGTTTTCTTTTGAACCCAAGAAATAAGTAAGGAGGGGAAAAAGGCATTTTAGTCTCTGTTGCTGGGCAATTTATTCACTGATAATGGCTACCTGAACCCTAAACACTCAGTTTCGGTGATTATCAGACGAAAGAATGGTCAACTTAGTTCTTCATAATAGATTTATCAGTTGAGAATAACTATGAATAACTTGAAGCAAAATGTATTTCATTGAGGGAGTAGAGAAGTAGCTGATTTCCTTATTTCAGAATAGGAAAAGTGAAGAGAAATCACTTTAGAGGGAGGAGGGAAAAATGGTTAAGTTTCCATTGGGGAAACTCTGTGCTTTGTACAGCATCTACCTGGCTATTGCAGGGGATTTGTGTTCAGCATGCTTCCAGCTCTCGCTCTGTGCTAGATCCAGCCCTTGGACTGCTGTGCACATTTCTCTGAGAGCTATGCACAGAAAGAACCCTATGATTTACTCAGTGCTTATTTTTGAAGGTTATTATGAATCATTAACCAGATGCAATAGTGCACGAGGTCACAAACCATATAGGCGCTACTGCTTGCCTGTTTTTGCAAACTTGATTTTGAAGTTTTTAATGTAGGTGTAATTGAGAAGATAAATTGAATACATACGCATATTCTAATAAAGGTATTCTTCCGAGTCAGCAAATAATCACATCATAGTAAGCATCAATGAACCCATTACAGTATAATAAAATGGGAAAGTCTTATAATAAAAGATTATTTATAGCCTATTGGTTATTAGTATAATTTTTAAAATGTAATCAGAAACAATTAGCAAAATTGATAATGTTGGAGATGCAGCTGTTTCTACTCACTAGCACAAATAATACTAGCAATACTTCTATATAGTTATGTCAATTGAAAGCTAAATCTCTTCCAAGTTCTTTGTTTATCCTTATGGGTGTTTTTGTTTATCAGATCATTGCTGCATATTTTATAAGAACTACTTCCTGGTATTCATAAAAGTCACTGACATCATACAGTAAATTTTGAAATTTATTCTAATTTTTGAAATTAGAATAAAATTATAATAATAACCCAGTGCTGTATCCTTTCTCCAAGCAGATGTAGTGGTCAGAAAGCCAAATATATTTAGAAAGTAGAATCACTGGGATTTGGTGTCTTAGGCCAGGTTCCCTAGAAGCAGAGCCTGAGACAGGGATTTGGGTGCAGGTAGCTTATTAAGGGATAGGCCTGTAAGGAAGTGAGAGGAGCAGGATGGGACAGGAGAAATGTCAAGTAGGATTCAAATCAGATGGTCTATCCATGGCCTGATGATGATGGAGGGATAAATTGCACTGTAGAGGATAGCTGTGAGCCTTCATAAGCAAATATTCACAGCAGCTGGGGGGTGGGTGTAGTGGCCAGACACAGGGATCTGCCTGGAGTACTAACAGCAGTAAATACATCATCTGGTGACTGGAGGCAAGGCCCAGGTAGGGAGGGACAAAGATGACTCCCAGGTTTGTGGCTTGAACAAGTAAATAGATTCTTGTATATAACAGCAACACTCCCCTCATAGTACCAAAAATCTAAGATTATAGAATTGTGAAAAGATTCTTCATTTTACAAGTAAAGAAATTTTCCTTTAGCTTTTACTTTCTAGGTAAAAATAACAAATTCTTGACGTATTTGCATTGGATCAGTTTTCCATTAAAAAATATATAAACTTTTAAAAAATGTTTGCTCTTTTAGACCTTTTCCATTTATTCTGCTTCCTGTTGAAAATAGACCCCAACTGGTTCTAGGACTCTAATAATTGAAGACTCACCTAGGTTCAATCCGAGTATTATGTTAGCTTTTAATGAAAAAGTAGTTATGCGTTGTTCTTACGTATTCATACTTTACCCCAGAGGTCATCAAACTATGGTCTGTGGGCCACATCCAGCCTGCAATCTCGTTTTGTATGGCCAGAGAACGAAGAGTTTTTACATTTTTAAAGGGTTACTTAGGAAAGAAAAAAAAAAAGAATATTCAACATGACTGTATGACTCACAAAGTCAAAAACATTTACTACTTAGCCATTCACAAAAAAAGTTTGCCGGCGCCTACTTCCCATTCATTAGGACCTCAAACTTTTTCAGAAGTTTGCTGACTCAATCTATATTTTAAAGGAAAATTTGATATTCAGAAACTTTAAATTAATAAGTGATTTATGGAACCATAAAATTATTTGTTTTATAAAAGGATTCATCACAGAATATATATATATACATTCCAGCCCATCTGAAAAATTATCTTAATGGACTTCTTTAACAAATTTAGAATCATTCATTTTAAGTAAAATAAATATGCATAATTTGTTCTCTGTTTTATAAAATATTCCCACCTGTTTTGTGATGATCGTAAAGAAATTGAAAAACACAAATAGATACAAAGGTTAAAAAATCACCTGTAATTTTGCCATCCAGAGTTAACCACTGCTAACATTTGGCTACATCTTTTTCTAGGCATATAACCATTTAATTTTTTAAATGTGGATCACACTGTATAATAATATACCTTCTTTTATTCATTTAATGTTATAATTTTCAGAAGTATCTTATTTGACTGCATTTATTCCACAGACTATGTCACAATTTACTTAAATCCCTTCCCATTTTTTGACATTTAGGTTGCAGCTAATTTTTCACTATTGTAAATTCCACAATGAGCATCTGTATGCATAAATCTAGATCCTCATTTCTATGTCCTTAGGCTACATTTTTTAAAAAGTAACTATTGTCTCTCTTCCCATTCTGTTCCTTGTCTTCCTTATAAACACATTCTTCTTCCTCCTAGATCTATACATGATAGGGCTCCTCAGGGCTAGAGACTTGGCCTTCTCTTCTCACTCTATTTGTCTCCAGAGTATGTCACCTATACCCAAGCTTTCAAATACCACCTATATGCTGAGACTTCCATGTTTACATCACCAGCACCAGATCATTCTTCTGAGTTCCAGACAGACCTATATAACCAAATACCTTCATGTCATCTCCACCTGTATGTCTTATACCACCTCAAACAGAAAATGTCCAAAAAGGAGTCAATATTTCCCTTCCTTGTGCTCCCCTGCCCAAACTCCGTCCTCCCAATTCAGTAGAGAGACATCACCTTTCCACTAAGCTCCCTACAATAACAACCTGGAAACCATCAGTGACATCTCTCCCTCACCACCCCCATCTATTCAGTCGCCAGGCTCTGTTGAGTCTACAATCTAAATATATCTTTAATATTTCTATTTCGCTCCATCTCCCCAGCTCTCACCTAAGCCACAGCCATCTCTTTCCTGGACCACTATATTTGCTTCCTAATCAGTCTCTCTGCATCCACTCTTGTCCTGCTCTAGCCTCCCCCCACGCAATTCTCTACCATGGAGAAAGTTTCTAAAATGTCAGACTGCTTTTACAACCCCTAAGTCGCTGGTAGGATGAAGATCTTCATGGCAACCTCTCCTCACCTTTCCACCTTCATTTTGCCACTTTCCCTGAACTCTCTTGCTCCAACCTAGTGGTTTCCTTTCAGTTACTCAATTGTGCTAAGCTTTCTTCAGTCTCAAAACCTTTGTCCAAGATGTTCCTTCTGCCTGTAAGACCCTTCCCTCCCTCTTCAGCTGACCAGTCCATCTCCTGACCCTCCCCCAACATACAACACTACCTCCATGTGCCTCTTGGTGTCATATCTGTCTACTTTTAGGTGCTTATTATAAATTGTAATCTAAATTGTTACTTTTTTTTTTCCTATGTAATGTCTTTTTCTCCCCTACAATGAAGTTCCATTTGGGGGCAAATTGTATTTGTCTCTTTCACCTCTATATCTCCCAGTGCCTGGCACATAATAGGTGCTCAATAAACAGTTGTTGAATAACAGATCATGGATATGAACTTTGTAAAGACATTTAAAAGATATTATCACATAGTATTTCAGAAAGTTTGAATGAACCAATTTATAAGCCCACCAACAGTATAGGAGTGTTCCTGCGATCACACCCACCCTGACACTGAGTGTTGTAGTTCTAAATAATTTTTAAACATTTTTACAGGCAAAATTTTACCTCATTATGATTGAAATTGCCTTTCTTTGATTACTAGTGAAGTTGAACACTTTACACAAATTAATAGCCTCTCATATATTTTCTGTGATTTTTAAAATTCATGACATAATGCTTCTATTGAACCATTTTTGTTACAATAAACAGTGTCACCAAACCTGCTTACCTTCATCTGAAGGTCTGGACAGATCTAGGAAATACTCCTCCACAAGGTTTATGTTTAGTCATTGATGATTTCCCCTTACCTGGGATGCTCATGTAATTTATCATGGAAACTGGGACACTTTTGAGAGTGAGGGAGGGTGCCATTAATAATTATGCCAAGACAACAGGTACAAATCAGGACTGTCCTGTACAAGACAAGATGTTTGGTCTCCCTAACTCATTTTCATATAGACTTAGAACTCTAAGGATGTAGGGCTCAGAGCAGAGGTCCAAGTGGTGATCCAGGGATAAACTGAGGATAAACCTGCTTTTTGTTCTGGATTTTAACCCAGATGGCCCTGTGCTGCGCTGTTCAGTGATTCAGTGGCACACCCTGTGACTTCCTGTTGTCCCTGCTGCCAACTTCACTCATTTACCTCACCTACCTGACCCTTGGAGGCATCTGATAATTTCATACAACTCTCCTTTCATGATGAGGCCAATGGCCCAAAGAGCTACAGGCACCACCTTGCCCATAAATGCAGAGCTGGTCAGAGGCAAAGCCAAGTCTCTTGGAAGAGTTCTCTCCTATCCCACCTCACCGCCTCCTTCTTCACTTTGAATGAATTCCTCCTGCTCACAATGCACTGACAATGCCAGCAGCTATTTTTCTAATTTTAGAGTGCTTCCAAAGTTATGCCAAGAAGTGACCAGAACAGAGTTTTCACTTCCTGGAGCATCCTTCGAGGATGTTCCTCTTTGACAAGCATCACACATCAGAGTACAAGGCACGCAGTTTCTGAGCACTTCGTCCCGTATCGGGTAATGTGCACGTGCGCTTCAGTTCCCATCACTTGTAACGCTTCCCTGAGCTCATTCAGTGTGTCTACAAACTTTCCAGGCTTTTCCTAAATGTCTTTTAATACCCTTCAATAAAGCTCAAAAAATAAATTCAGAGTTGCTTGCAGATTGCACTTTTAAGAATTGCGAGGAACTTAAGGAAAGTAGAACCTGATGACAGAAAACTTCTGGAAAAAGATGGAGAGTTTAGACAAGTTGAATTTGTGTCAGTGTCATCCAATCTGAAGTATGACTTGATTAGGAAAAGAACAGCAGCCTTCCTCTTCCAATCTTGTCAACAGAGAACAAATTTCCTATCATTGGAATTCCTAATAGAGCCTACGTGTACTGTTGTGCACTGAACAACTCCAGGGGGCGTCATTTACATTGCCATCTATGCGAATGGTGCCAAGTGGCCCCTCCTGGCAAGGACCTGTGGTGCAGTTCACAATCCTCCTGGCACTGTACAGGGCACATTCTGTGCAGCCATATGCTAAGGTCCTGACTGACATCCTCTGTGTGACTTTTCTCTGATAAAGATGCTGTCCCTTTGTCACAGTTAGAGTTGCTTTCTTCACCAATGCCTACAGATTTTTCAGGGTAATCTTCATTTCAAACATGCATTCACCTAGTTTCTGTAAGTGCTGTAGTATTTGTCAAGCCAAGTGTCCTGGTTTCAGGTTTAGAAAATAGGTCATTGGAGCTCTCTTTGAAGGGCTGAGTTTTACCCACATTTTGCTATTTCATTTTGATTGAGGAAAACGTAGGAAATAAATGCGATCTCATGGTTTGCTAGAGAATCAAAACATTTCAGATGTTAATGTTTTTTTAAAGTTTGTTTTCATTAAAATATAGCTCTATAAATGGAAGAAAGAAAAAAAATATTTTAGGTGTGTATAGGATCCATCTCCAAAATATCTACACATACAGACTAATAAGTTAAGATCAACCCATTTGCTCTACAGAAATAAAGGAGAAACACCATGTATTCAACCTACCTAAGGGAGATAGACCTTGGTTTTGAACTAGTAGAGGAACCAACTTTGTATCTCCCAAGAAGGAAAGTGATAAAATGACGCAGAGACATTTCCAAAGGGTTTTTAAGCTAGAAGAAGCCTTTTAGTGCATTCCCTTATTCATTCATTCAATCAATTCTTACTATTTGCTTAACACCCTGATCATGAAATCCAGCCCCTTCATGAGGAAACTGAGGTCACAACGGCGGCTAGAGACACGGCTGGAAAGAAAGTCCAGATGTTCTATATCAAGGACACTTCACCCCATAGTCCTGTTAAATATTCCCAGGTAGTTATACTCAGGTGATGAAATAGGAGAGCATCTGTGTACTGCATGTGACTTGCATGTAATTCATGTAATAAAGATAAAATACAAACCCCTCTGCTAACCATTTCTTTATGACTCTAAATGCCACAACTTAGAGAAGGTTCAGCATTAGGGCTAATATCTTTAGAATTCGTTTGGGAATTTTGCAAATATAGTAAATCTTTTTTTAAAAACATCTTTATTGGAGTATAATTGCTTTACAATGGTGTGTTAGTTTCTGCTTTATAACAAAGTGAATCAGCTATACATATACACATATCCCCATATCTCCTCCCTCTTGCATCTCCCTCCCACCCTCCCTATCCCAGACCTCTAGGTGGTCACAAAGCACCGAGTTGTTCTCCCTGTGCTATGCACTGCTTCCCACTAGTTAGCTATTTTACATTTGGTAGTGTGTATATGTCCATTCCACTCTCTCACTTCGTCCCAGCTTGCCCTTCCCCCTCCCCATGTGCTCAAGTCCATTCTCTACACCTGCATCTTTATTCCTGTCCTGCCCCTAGGTACTTCAGAACCTTTTTTATTTTTATATTCCATATATATGTGTTAGCATACGGTATTTGTTTTTCTCTTTCTGACTTACTTCACTCTGTATGACAGACTCTAGGCTCATCCACCACACTACAAATAACTCAATTTCATTTCTTTTTATGGCTGAGTAATATTCCATTGTATATATGTGCCACATCTTCCTTATCCATTCATCTGTTGATGGACACTTAGGTTGCTTCCATGTCCTGGCTATTGTAAATAGAGCTGCACTGAACATTGCGGTACATGACTCTGTTTGAATTATGGTTTTCTCAGGGTATACACCTAGTAGAGGGATTTCTGGGTCATATGGTAGTTCTATTTTTAGTTCTTTAAGGAACCCCCATACTGTTCTCCATAGTGGCTGTATCAATTTACGTTCCCACCAACAATGCAAGAGGGTTCCCTTTTCTCCACACCCTCTCCAGCATTTATTGTTTCTAGATTTTTTGATGATGGCCATTCTGACTGGTGTGAGGTGATACCTCATTGTAGTTTTGATTGGCATTTCTCTAATAATTAGTGATGTTGAGCATCCTTTCATCTGTTTGTTGGCAATCTATATAACTTCTTTGGACAAATGTCTTTTTAAGTCTTCTGCCCATTTTTCGATTGGGTTGTTTGTGTTTTTTGATACTGAGCTGCATGAGCTGCTTGTAAATTTTGGAGATTAATTCTTTGTCAGTTGCTTCATTTGCAAATATTTTCTCCCATTCTGAGGGTTGTATTTTCATCTTGTTTATGGTTTCCTTTGCTGTGCAAAAGTTTTAAGTTTCATTAGGTCCCATTTGTTTATTTTTGTTATTTCCATTTCTCTAGGAGGTGGGTCAAAAAGGATCTTGCTGTGATTTATGTCATAGAGTGTTCTGCCTATGTTTTCCTCTAAGAGTTTGATAGTGTCTGGACTTACATTTAGGTCTTTAATCCATTTTGAGTTTATTTTTGTGTATGGTGTTAGGGAGTGTTTAATTCCATTCTTTTACATGTAGCTGTCCTGTTTTCCCAGCACCACTTATTGAAGAGGCTGTCTTTTCTCCACTGTATATTCTTGCCGCCTTTATCAAAAATAAGGTGACCATATGTGCGTCGGTTTATCTCTAGGCTTTCTATCCTGTTCCATTGATCTATATTTCTGTTTTTGTGCCGGTACCATACTGTCTTCATTACTGTAGCTTTGTAGTATAGTCTGAAGTCAGGGAGTTGGATTCCTCCAGCTCCGTTTTTCTTTCTCAAGATGGCTTTGGCTATTCGGGGTCTTTTGTGTTTCCATACAAATTGTGAAATTTTTTGTTCTAGTGCTGTGAAAAATGCCAGTGGTAGTTTGATAGGGATTGCATTGAATCTGTAGATTGCTTTGGGTAATATAGTCATTTTCACAATATTGATTCTTCCAATCCAAAAACATGGTATATCTCTCCATCTGTTTGTATCATCTTTAATTTCTTTCATCAGTGTCTTATAGTTTTCTGCATACAGGTCTTTTGTCTCCTTAGGTAGGTTTATTCCTAGGTATTTTAGTCTTTTTGTTGTAGTGGTAAATGGGAGTGTTTCCTTAATATCACTTTCAGATTTTTCATCATTAGTGTATAGGAATGCCAGAGATTCTGTGCATTAATTTTGTATCCTGCTACTTTACCAGATTCATTGATTAGCTCTAGTAGTTTTCTGGTAGCATCTTTAGGATTCTCTCTATATATAGTATCATGTCATCTGCAAACAGTGACAGCTTTACTTCTTTTCAGATTTGTATTCCTTTCATTTCTTTTTCTTCTCTGATTTCTGTGGCTAAAAATTCCAAAACTATGTTGAATAGAGTGATGAGAGTGGACAACCTTGTCTTGTTCCTGATCTTAGTGGAAATGGTTTCAGTTTTTCACCATTGAGAATGATGTTGCCTGTGGCTTTGTCATATATGACCTTTATTATGTTGAGGTAAGTTCCTTCTATGCCTACTTCTGGAGGGTTTTTATCATAAATGGGTATTGAATTTTGTCGAAAGCTTTTTCTGCATCTATTGAGATGATGATATGTTTTTTCTCCTTCAATTTGTTCATATGGTTTATCACACTGATTGATTTGCATATATTGAAGAATCCTTGCATTCCTGGGATAAACCCCACTTGATCATGGTGTATGATCCTTTTCATGTTCTGCTGGATTCTGTTTGCTTGTGTTTTATTGAGGATTTTTGCATCTATGTTCATCAGTGATATTGGCCTGTAGTTTTCTTTCTTTGTGATGTCTTTGTCTGGTTTTGGTATCAGAGTGATGGTGGCCTCGTAGAATGAGTTTGGGAGTGTTCCTCCCTCTGCTACATTTTGGAAGAGTTTGAGAAGGATAGGTGTTAGCTCTTCTCTAAATGTTTGATAAAATTTGCCTGTGAAGCCATCTGGTCCTGGGCTTTTGTTTGTTGGCAGATTTTTAATCACAGTCTCAATTTCAGTGCTTGTGATTGGTCTGTTTATATTTTCTGTTTCTTCCAGGTTCAGTCTCAGAAGGTTGTGGTTTTCTAAGAATTTGTCCATTTCTTCCAGGTTGTCCATTTTATTGACATATAGTTGCTTGTAGTAATCTCTCATGATCCTTTGTATTTCTGCAGTGTCAGTTGTTACTTCTTTTTCATTTCTAATTCTATTGGTTTGAGTCTTCTCCCTTTTTTTCTTGATGAGTCTGGCTAATGGTTTATCAATTTTGTTTATCTTCTCAAAGAACCAGCTTTTAGTTTTATTGATCTTTGCTATTGTTTCCTTCAGCAAATATAATAAATCTTTTCCCCACTTCTTCTTACTCTTTATGATTTACATATTTCAGTCATGCCTTTTCTCAAATGTTGCCTTTACAGATTAAAATCCTATAAATAGCACTGACCCCTAAGGAAGATGATCTCATCCATACCTTTAGAGTGTTATTCCAGACAGTTTCCTATCCATGTCAAAATGAGTACCCCAATCTCAGGGTGGCTACCTTCTTAAAGGATTTGTTTTGCAGGGAACTTAAGGCATCTAATTCATAACAATGTGAAATTCATTTTCTGAGGTGTCTATACTCTTCCTTTGGACAATGAAATCCCTCAACTTGCTGATTATTGCTGAACTTGTTGACAGTTGAGGAGGTTGACTGGAGCACCTATGAGCAGAGGGGAACAGCTGCTCTTGCCAGCTGCCTTTTCCTCTGCATAGACATAAATACTGCCCAAGGAGGCTCTGCAGGGCAGGAGACAGAGAACTCACTGAGGTTGCTGCAAGGAGACCCTGTCTGATATTTTTGCTTAATCAGAACATCTGTATGCATCTGGACCAAGGGATGCTGAGCTCTTAGTTCACTGACTAAGAGCAAGGATTCTGAAGCCCATCTACCTGGGTTCAAATCCTGGCTCTGCCACCCGGCTTTGACATTAGTTACTTAACCTTACTGTCTTCAGCTTCCTTATCTATAGATGGAGATACTAATTTTTTTAAATATATATAGGGTTTTGGAGGATTAAATGTTGCTATTAATAATTCCAGCAACAAATATCAAGTTCCTATTCCATTCCAATTACCATGAAGAAGATAGAAATGGCCCCTTCCTTCATGGAATTTAGAGTACTTTTTCATACTAGGAACCCTGACCCATTTAAGGGTTGTGAAATCAATGGTGAAGTGTGACCACATTTTGTTTTCAATGACTTAGGATAGAATTTTACAAAATAAGAGTTTTAGGAAACTTCTAAAATATTTTTATATGTATGTGTGGCCTGGGTCTTGATATAAAATGGATTTCTTGAGTCTAGTAAAGAAGATAAGAAATTAAACAGCAACCTGGATTCAGCATATGTGATAAGTTCAGTGAATGTCATGGGAACACAGGAAAGTCACATGATCCCCTTTGGGTGGGTACAAAGAATCAGGGAAGCCTTCCAGGAGGAAGTGGCATTGAAGCTGAGACTTAAGGGATGAGTAGAAATTAACCAAAAGAAGTTGGGGGAGGTTGGGCAGGAAGCAGTTCCTTTAAGGGCAGTGAGGAACCCTGGTGTGGGAGGAGGCATGGGGGGTGGCAGTTGGTTAATGAAGCAAGGAGAGACTTGCTCAGATTTGCATTTTAGAAAGGCACTCTGGCTGCTTGCAGAGAATGGGCAGAGAGAGTAGGGAGACTGTTTAGTAATTTCAGGTCACAGTGGTCTAGACTAGGGTGAGGACGGTGGGTATTGACAGGGACAGGACCCTGGTGATTGATGGGGAAAGGTGCTAGTCTGGGATGACACCCATCTGACTTACATGTCTGACATCTAATTTACAGAGGTTGCAGGGGACAAATCTAAGTCTGTAAGCCCCAAGCCCCTGTCTTGAGGAACTGTTCCTGTAAACAGGAAGACAGGGCCTTTCAATCACTTTGCAAATCATCTCTCCATCCCGCTGGACATATCTGTAGACTATTGCTGGCCTAGCAGTTGGCAGGGCTTCCTGTTCCAAAGTGGGACGGTTCTTGGCAGGAGATGGAAAGCTGGAAACAGAATGCGAACTGGGCTAGCCAGGCACCTTGCATAAAGAGAAAAGAAAAGAAAGGAAACCTGGTACTTTCCCATTTGATCCAGAATATCTGGTCAGAAAATAATTTAAAAGGACGGATAATTCAAAGATGTTTCTATTTGGCTTTGAAATGCCATGCATTTTTGGCAGTGGATTTACCTTGCCAAATGTTTTTCTAAGGCGTCATTTTGCATTCCCTGAACACAGACCATCTGGGCAGCAAAGGGCTGAACCAGAGCCCAGGAGGGAGTCTGGGTGGCTGGCTGAGGAGGTTCTGATACTTGAAAATTGGACGGAGACCACAACTCTCCCTTATCACCCCAGCTGATCAATACTTGCCTGTCTACCACTGTCCTGCCACAGAGCAGGGAGCTTTTTCTGACCTAAGCCTTGCCAAGTCACATGGTGACTTGAAAAGCAGCTATCTAGTTCCCAGGACGCACCCAATGCTTTCTTCCCATATCTCTGAACACTCACAGGGCCACCTCTACTCCACAGGGGGGGAGCTAGCTGACCCAGGGCTCCACAGCAACCTCAAAATCAAACCATATTTGGAGCACGGGGCAGGCTGTTTACAGATGTCACCATAAAAGATATTTTAAGTTATAATCAGTCCTGGTTTATAGAAGGGCTGTAAAGGGGCCAGACCAGAAGGCCCCCTTTCCTGTTATTCATAAGATAGCTGCTTCCAGACAAGTTAAAAGATTAGTTTATCTTCCCTGGCTCAAGCCTACCTAAGAGAGGAAAGGGTCACACTTCACAGAAATCACTTAAACAAAGGGTCTCTCCCATTTAGGACCTAGAAGAAATGTCAGGGTGGCAGCCACTCCCTACTAAAAAATTCCAAGCATTCCCCCATTCCTCCATCTGGAGGGTGCCAAGCCAGGGTAGTGGCCTGGTCCAGACTAGAATTCACTGGGAATAATGAGTAACAGGCCCAAATCTGGAAGGTCAAGGAAACTGGTTTTCCCCAATCTGTAGTAAAATTAAGCAGATTTTTTTTCTTCATTTTCTTAAAAAAAATTTTTTTGGCTTTATTGAAATAGAACTGACATATAAAATTATAAGATATTTAAAGTGTCTTTGGGGCTTCCCTGGTGGCACAGTGGTTGAGAGTCCGCCTGCCGAAGCAGGGGACACGGGTTCGTGCCCCGGTCCGGGAAGATCCCACGTGCCGCGGAGCGGCTGGGCCCGTGAGCCATGGCCGCTGAGCCTGCGCGTCCGGAGCCTGTGCTCCGCAACGGGAGAGGCCACGACAGGGAGAGGCCATGACAGTGAGAGGCCCGCGAACCGCAAAATAAATAAATAAATAAATAAAATATTAAAAAAATAAAAATAAAGTGTCCACTATGGTGAATACACACACACACACACACACACACACACACACACACACATATATGTTGTGGAGGGATTCCCCCCATCTAGTTACATCCATCACCACATATATTTATCTTTTTTTGCCTGTGGGAGGACATTTAACTTCTAAGTGCTGTTTTTCATAATCAGGGAAGAGGGCATTTCCTACTTCCCCAGCGTTGGGTAACAGTTTCTTCACAGTAAAGTCTTAATCCTTAAAAGGTGCTCTGTGACCCATATCCGTTTTCCAAGTGTTGGTTATCTTTCCCTTCATGGAACCTTGTTCCTAAAGAGGACGAGCTGCCAAACTAAGGCCGTCGCTGTGCTTTGAAAAATACAGCAGAGGTTTTTTTCGACTCGGTTTCCTGAAAATTTTAAGGAAGCCAAGCCAGCGTCTGTGCCAGGAGCTTGTGACCTGACACCCACCTCTTCCCCTCCTTTAATGTCCCCTTGATTGGAGGTGGCCAAAGGGGACTTTGGAGGCTCGCCCAAACCTTTAGCTCAGATTCCCCACCTCCATGCCAGACAGCAATCCCATCTCACACTCCTCCATTCCTCATACACACACCTCTCATAGGTCATCCTCGGCGTGCAGCCGGGAGGGGAAAGAAAACGTGAGCTAACGCAACAGGTTCCACCCACAGCCTGAACTTACAAGGGGAGACGGTCAGGCGACTGGAACTGGGCGGTGGAGGGAGAGGAAGCGGCGAGGAGGAAGGTGGAAGGGAAATGATGGTGCATGACCACCAAGCACACGTCACTCGGACTCCCACATGGGCTTGTGTATGTGCGCATGTAGCGGGAGGGAGGTCCTGCAAGGGGTCACTTGGGGACTTCCGCGCGGTTTGGGAGGCACCGGGCCTGCGCTTTGGGATGCGCGGGGCTTTAGGCGGGGTAATGAGCCCCGCAGAGAGGGCTTGAGGCTCTCCCAGGAAATATGAGTGTGTCTGGGGGTTAAAATTCACCACCCTCCCCAGGGCGCCGCCCCTACTAAGTGGTCCTGTCTGCGCCCCTAAAGCGCCGAGTCCCCTTCCCTCGATCCTTTTCCCGGCCCCTCCAACGCGATCCCCGCCCGGCCTCCCGCCCCAGCCTGCTTCCGAGAAAGCCGGGAGAGCGGACTGCGCCGCGCCCGGCAGCCTCTGGGCATGCTCGGTGGCGGGACCGGCTCCGTGCTGGCAGAGCGCGTCCTCCCTCCCCCAGGGCGGCGGCGGCGCCTGCAGCTACGGCCGCCGCGCCCCGGGCCCGCACACCTTTGGGGGCCGCGGGGGCCACCCTGCCCGGCGGGAGCCGAGAGCGGCCCCCACCCCAAGCCTTCCGGCGAGCCGAAGAGGGGCCGGCCCGGGAGGCGCGGAGGCGGGAGTGGGACCTCCGAGCTGCCTGCGGTTCCTTAGAAAGTAAAGCTCGGCTCGCCAGCGGAGCCGGGCTCCCGGCCGCCGGCTGGGGCGGGGCGGGGCCGGGTAGGGGGTGGTCTCGGCGCCCTGCGCGAGGTGCGAATTTAGTAGCCGCCCACCCTCTTCTCGGTCCCCGCCCCCAGGGAATTATAATTCTCTGGGAAAGTGTGTGGTTCTCGGAGAATCCCTGGGGCGGGGTGCGGGGGCGCGCCCGGCGCAAAATGGTTAAAACAAAGTCCATGCGTGCCCCGGGGTCCCTCTTATGGAAAGTCTACGTGCTGGTGGCTGGGCACCCCCTTTGCTGATTTGAGGGTTAGTTACCCGGAGGAAGTCTTCCTGTCGCAGGGGAGGGGATGGGATGAGGAAAGCCTCAGGCTGGTGCCGGCTCCCCCCCCCGCAGGCCTCTTTGGGGGGCGCACCTCCAGCCAGGGGGGCGCGGGGCCCTGGGCCGGGGCGTTCGCGGCGGGCGGCGGGCGGCGGCCGGAGCAGGCTCGGCCCGGCGGCTCACTCTTTCTGCCTCCTCCCCCCAGGATTACCGAGAGGATGGGATGGATCTAGGCAGTGACGCCGGCAGCAGCAGCAGCAGTAGCCGCGCCAGTTCGCAGTCCAACTCCACCAAAGTGACCCCTTGCTCAGAGTGCAAATCCTCGTCGTCGCCGGGGGGCAGCCTGGACTTGGTGTCTGCCCTGGAGGACTATGAGGCTCCCTTCCCGGTCTACCAGAAGAAGGTGATTGATGAGTGGGCGCCGGAGGAGGACGGCGAGAAGGAAGAGGAGGAGGAGCGCAGCGGGCGAGGGTACCGGCATGACCGCTGTCCTGCCCAGGAGCCGGGGGACGTGAGCGCCAGGACCCGCAGCGGCGGCGGCAGGGGCGCCACCACCGCCATGCCGCCCCCCGTGCCCAACGGCAACCTCCACCCGCACGACCCCCAGGACCTCAGGCACAATGGCAACGTGGTGGTGGCCAGCCGGCCGAGCGGCTCCCGGGGCCCCCGCCGGGCGGTCCAGAAGCCTCAGCCGGCGGGGGGCCGGCGCGGTGGCCGGGGCCCGGCGGCCGGGGGCATCTGTCTTCAACCCACGGACAGCGGGACGTGCGTCCCGGAAGAGCCCCCGGTGCCCCCTATGGACTGGGAGGCTCTGGAGAAGCATCTGGCTGGGCTGCAGTTCCGGGAGCAGGAGGTGCGGAACCAGGGCCAGGCGAGGACCAACTCCACCTCGGTAAGTTGCCCGGGGTGCGTGCCCACGCGCGCACACACGTACACACCCCGCGCACAGCCCGCACGCGCCCTACCCGCGCTCCCGCCTGGCGGCGGCCCCATTCATCCTGCCCCGAGGGTGGGTGCCGGGCAGGAGAGCCTGATTTATGCTCTCCTGGGCCACCGTTGCTCAGTCTCTGAGCTGTCTGGGTTTGCAGGATGGGCGGAGAGGAGGGAGGGGCAGCCAGAGGGCAGCGGAAAGTCGGGTTAGTGGAACCAGCGACTCATTTTAATGGAATTACTTATGGAGACGAGGTTGTGAGTCACTTGCCTGAAAATAAATCCGGGGAGATTTTGGCACCGAAGTCGGTGGCCTGTGTGTGGGTGATATTTCAGGTCGTAATAGTTGTGGCTTTGTCAGCCGTGGTGGGTGTCCCTTCGTTGCCACTAATGTCTCGTCCATACACAGGCTGACCCTGCGCACATGCACGCATTCGCCTGCCCACACCTCCGGTGAGGCAGCAAGGATTGTTCGCTCTTGGCGTTTGAGCGGATGCTCCAGAATTGTAATGGGTTGACCGCCCTCCTCTGAGATTTTTTCCTTTCTGAAACCCGATCTATTGTTGACCTGAGGGAACGGGTGAATTGACCTGCTAGGATGAGGGAGTGGTTCTTTCCTCTGTGGGCTGACTCACCCCCTCTCCGCCGAATCCCTCCTAGTTTTGATAAGCAGTTCCTCACAGGAGGCTTTTGCTTCAGTTCAGGAAACCCAGAGAGGGAAGGGTGCTGGAGTGGAAATGAGAGAGGGAAGGAAGGAGGGATACATCTATAATAAGAAGCTCTGGCAGGTTCACACTTGTCTCAATATCTTTTTTGCCCCTGAGAGGAGAGCAGATAAATGACTTAACAGAAAAGCGTCATGAATGTAGCTCCCCTATTTATCACTGTTTTGAGATAAAGCAACAGTTGTAATTTGAAATCATTAATGAACGGATCCTAAATGGGGCTGAAAGGCGTACAGTTTAAATGAGCTGCTTTCTGTGTGTGGCAGTGTGGGAGAATGCTTGCTTGCAGGTGTAATTTTTCGGCTCCAGGGCCCTGGGGCTACTGGAAATTGGGTGCATGCACTTCTGACTTCAGGGGTAAGGACAGTTAATTGGCACAGTTTCTATCAGAGAGAGCCCTTGGCTGACAGAGCCCACTGGTTAGTGTCCCTTGAGAAACTACCTATTAAATTAACACACTCATTTTAATACCAGCTGTTTACCATGGCCACTCGCAGACACGGAATCTTTCCATTACAGCCAGTACTCTGTCTTGTACCTTGCAATTCAAAACATACTTTTCCCACCTAGTGCTGAGAAAAATACCTGATTAAGCTCCCTGGACTTAAAAGAATGACTTGAAGATACATAAGATTCCTTTACTACGGCCTGACATTTTTACATTCCAGGAAAATGTAATAATTGGGTATACGTGCTAAGTTAGGGTTTGATGATGACAATGAGTTCCATTATTCAAAAAGTTCTTGAGCACCCATGCGTTCTGTGCTAAATTAAAGGTGTGATTCCCAGCGCTGCAGTTACACATCTGACCACGTGGGCCTGGAATTAACGGTGAGAGAGGTATGGCTGCAAACTGACTCCCCACCCCCCACAGGAACTTATAATTTAATGGCTAACCTAACAGACCAGCCTACCCCAACACACACACACATCTTCTTCCTTATTGTTGTAGAGACTGAATCTTTCCTTCTTGGGCCATCTTTGAAACCTGAGGGTGTCTTGTCTCCTCACCTAGTGAACAGTTTGCATTGTACGTTCCTCCCCTCTCCTTCCCTCACCCTCCTGAAAATGTCCCCCCCTGGGCATTTCCTCCACAAGTCACACCGAAATTTGGGTTCCATTGATTCAAAGTAAGTATATGTACAAAAAAACGGCAGAAGGAAGTGGCCTGTGAGGTTGTTTAATATTGAAATTTTCCATATTTTGGTTTGTATTGGAACAAAATTACTAGCTGCTGTTAGTTTAGAATAGTGTTTTTCAAACTGCAAGTTCCCCATAAAATCACCTTATCACTTTTTTAAAAATAAGATAGAATGTACTGCAGTGTGTTGCAGGTAGTCACAGTAAGATTGTTTTTCTTAGAAAGTTTTGTTTCAGTTTTATGTAGGCGCTGGATTACAGTGTAAGATTTCTTTCCCACTGTGGGTCGCTGTCATAAAAGTTTGGAAAACACTGGTTAAAATCCTGTTTGCTTCTGCCTGGAATAAGTGCAAGAATTTATAACCCTGAGGACAGAAGTTTTAGAGTAACAAAGGAGTTGGTGTAAAAGAAAAAGTCTGTCCTGAAGGAGTTGCTCAAATCTAGTGATATTTTTGCTCCTCCTTAAAAAGTTGTGTGTAAATACATTTAAGTGAAATTAATACATAGTACTGGGAGGAAGGGTATAAAATGAAAAAGGCAGGTACAGCTCCTTCACCTGTGAAGAGACCCAAATAAGCTATTCCCACCACATGACTTTTGCCTGTGCTCTTACCTCTGCTTGGAATCCAGTGGCTGGTTCCTCCTCATCATCCCAGATTGTGCTCAACTCACCTGAGAGAGGCTGTCCCTGGACCCCCTCCCTAATACAGAGTAAGGCACTCCACCACCTACCAAGGCACTCCTCGTGTATTTTCTTAGTGCTTATCGCTGCCTGACATTATCATGTTCAGTTCTCCTTCATTTTTGGTTCTCTAGAATCGAATTGGAGTACAGGAGTCTTGCCTGCGTCGTTTAATTGTTGTAACCTAGTGCCTGCGATAGTGTCTGAGAAGTAGTAGGTTCTCAAATACTGAATAAATGAAGTGTTTATAAGACTCACACAGCCCAGACCTAAGCCAGCCCCCTTATTGTACAGTTGAGAAAATTGAGGCCTAGAGAGGTTAAGAGATTTGCCGAGGATCCCAGTAAGAAAACTACGAAAGGGCTTTTGTCCTTCCTTCTGATGCCAGACTAGGTTTTTTCCTTTTGATGCTCAAAATTAGTTGAAACAAAAGGAAAGGAAGGAGCTTCCACCTTCCTGAAATAACTTAAAGGGTTTCCTAATGACAGGTCCTCTCTTGGATTTCCTTAATGTTAAGGACAGAAGTAAAGTAGGAAATAATCAAAACCCCATGACTTTACGAGTCTCTTCTCACAGACAGGGTTTGGTTTGGTTTGGTTTGAATGGAAACACGTTGAGTTCTGCCCAGCAAAGCAGCGACAGCCTCCTCGCCCCTTTCTTCCTCTAGGCTACCGTGATACACTCAAAATGAAAGACTGAGATCGCAAAGATATGTTGACGATCAGCTGTCTCTAATCCAGGAAAGATTTAGAGGCACATTTAAAAAACACACAACGTTTGGGTAGGACTTAAAACCTAGGGCTGACCTTTACCTTGTGAAGTTGTGAGCAGCTCATCTCTCCCTTGGTGCCAGTGGAGGGGGATGAGCTTGGAGGCTCCTGGGAACCACCTTTGGTGTCACAGCAGGAGGTGCCTGGGGAGTCTTGAAGGAAGCTCTGGTGGCCTGACTTCCTGCTGTCTTCTCAGGGCTGCTCCATCACACACCTGCATCGCCTCAGGCAGCCCACCCCCTCCTCAACGTCCCAACCCCTCACCTTGACGTCAGAGCCTTGAGGTCAGCGAGGTCACTTTATTCCACTGCCTTATCCCCAGTAGCTCCCTTGTGCCTGACACACTCTTTGGGGGAGGGGGGGTGCGGAGGGGGAGGGGAAAGGTTTCACCCAACAACCAGAACTACTCCTGGAAGTGCCCCCTCCGGTTGGCCAGACCCCTCCCTGCCCCCATCCCGTGTCCCTGTGTTTCTCATGGTCCTGCCCTGGGGCTGCAGGTGTGTGAACGCCCCTGGTAAACTCAAGGGCCACACACAACCCAGGAGTGAGATTTAGAACCAGGGTGCCAGGTTACGTGAGTCCTGCCCCCATAGGTTTGCGTTCATCCTAAATTCTCTTCTCCCTGCGTGCTCTATGGGAACTGGCGCAGACAATCCCGAGGGACAGTCCTGAGGGAAACCTGGAGCTTCTCTTCCCGTTTCCCTCTTCTGAGCACAGCCCCAAGCCTCTGTCTTCGTCCTGCTTCTCCAGGACCTTAGTGTGTCACAGCATCATTCTTCTGCCTCCCCATCTCCAAGTGGAGGGAAACAGGAAGGGGGGGGTGCCCACTGCCTCAACCTACTCCTCTTCCTAAGTGGAGTATAACCTCACCCTTTTTTCTCCACGGTCCTTCTGTGAGGTTTTCTTTCCCTCAGAGTCTGTGATGCTCCATGCTGAGCTTGTTCTGCTTCTGGAAACTCACCCCTTTTTTCTCCTTCCTACTTCTTCCTCCTTTTGATTCTTTATTTTTTAAAAAAATAGCTCCATTGAGGTAGAATTGACATACAATTAACTGCACATTTAAAGTCAAGGTGATGCATCTGTCTCTCACCCGCAAAAGTATCCTCCTGCTGCTTTGCAGTCCTTCCCATTCTGTTCCTTGGCAACCACTGATCTTATTTCTATCACTATAAGTTAGCTTGCATTTTCTAAAACTAATGTAAAAGGAATCATATAATATGTACTCAATTTTGTCTGGCATCTTTCAGTCAGCATATAATTATTTTGTGATTCATCTGTGTTATCGTGTATGTCAATAGCTCATTCCTTTTTATGGCTGAGTAGAGTTCCATTTTATGGATATACCCTACTCCCTGGTTGATGGACCTTTGGGTGGTTTCTAGTTTTTGTCTATGACAAATAAAAGTGCTGTGAACAGTCACGTACAAGTCTTTGTATGGACATATCCTTTCATTTCTCTTGAGAAAATACCAAAGAGTGGAACGGCTGGATCCTATGGGAGCTGTGTGTTTAACTGTTTGAGAAGTTGCCTGTTTTCCAAAGAATTTACACCATTTGATGTTGGTTTCCTCTCCCACCTGTTGGTGTATTCCATTTGTGTCCTTGGTGATTTGCAGGACATCTCTCTTCAGGTGACTGGGGTGACTGATCCCCTATCTCTTAAGAGAAGACAGCAGCAAAGTACCAGGATCACATTTCATAGCCAACCAAAGTCATTACACCCATTGTTCAAAAAAAGGAAAGGACTCTTTTTTAAATTAAAGAGGAGTTCTAGTTGTAGACCTGACACATTTTCATTGCAGTTTTATTATTTTTTCCTGCCTGTGACAGATGCATTTTCCTCCATTAATGAGAAGATAAGAATAATTTTAATTAACATGTTAATTGAAAGCAAATTCTGATGAAGTTATTTCCAAAGTACTTGAAAGCAATTTGTCTTTTTATTTGTTTGTACTATTAACTAGTAGCAAACTTTAAATAACCTACATTTCATCCGAGAATGGTACTAATTACAGGTTATTTTCAATGTATTATTCTGAAAGAATTACAGCCTAGTTACACCTTCTCTGTCAATGACACTACTGAAGTAGCTTGAATGGCTGAGTAGTTTGTTTCCTTAGTTACTCAGGCTATGTTTAAATTGCATGAATTCCCATTTTTACAGACTGAATTAAGAGGTCTTTATTACTCCTGCAAAATATAGTAAAGTTTATAAGTTTAATAAATTATGTGATTCATCAGCCTGGGATACCACAGTGAAAACATTCGGAGTGGTTTGTAGTTATCACTTATCCCTCTTAGAGAGCGTGACATGACAGTGTTAAAATCAGTTTTTTGGGTTTTTTTATACCATAACCGGAAATTACCAGGCTAGCTATATTCTTTGCTTCAACCTTTACCTTGAAATGTTTAGTGTGATCATTGTCTGCTTTTCTAATTTATGTTGATTTCTGTTTAAGATCTGCAAAGGCTGCTCTTTGCATTAGCATGTACTCAAGACTTTTGGTTGGGTTTTCCGAAAACTTAGGTTGCAGGTAAACCACAGGTTCTGAGGCTCTCTTTGTGTATTTCAGTTACCATCAGATAGTTCATCCTACTGCAGAAGGAGCCTTTTGAAAATATTGTAGTTGGATTAAAGGAAATCTTTGCCCACCGAGTGGTTTGCACATAGTGGTCCTTTAGAACATTCTAAGGATCACTGTCGTGCCATAGACCTGAAAAACAGATACAGATATTCTCGTCACACATTCATTGAGCTGTTTGAACATCTCACCACCAACATCACGTCACCTTCCTCCATCCATTTCTAGCTCAGAATGCACTTTCAACTCTAGAACCTTTGCCTGGCATTCCTTGTGACTTCACTCCCAGGAAGGCCCAGCACGACCCCTTTGCTCTGTAACAGGTCCAGACGCTACTATCCACCAAACTGCCCAGCACTCTCTTCCCCAAGGCGAGCTCTGATTCAGCTTCTTCGGGAAGCTGTACCTGATCATCTGGGCTCTAAGCAACCTCTCTTCCGAACTTCTTACTCCACTTGTGTTCCACTTCCTCATTCTTCGGTTTTAAAAGGCTCATCCCTGACAAAACTCAAACCAGACCTGTCAATCTCTGGTTCCAGGCTCTTTCAGTGACATTGTTTGCATTCTCTTTTTGTGGGTATGTCTCTTATCTGCCCAACTATTTTAAATTCCTCCTCCCCTTCAGACACATACATGTACAGGCTCGGGCATTTCCTAAGGACTGGACGTTTGATGAATGCTTGTTACCTGGTTCATGTATTTTGTACCACCTTTCTGTTTAGTTTTTAAATTTGCTCAAAGCCGGTATACTACGAACTTTATTAATGCTAATAATAGTAATTACAGATCCTTCCTTAAAAGTTTATCTGAACTCTGTGACATTACATCTGCATTTTAAAATAGAAATTTGTTTTTACTCCTGGACCTTTGACCCTGAAGACATGAATGGTTTTGTTTCCTTACCTCTGAAACTCAGTCCTAAGTTGTTGTTGTTGTTGTTTTTTAACAACAAGGACCTTTGCAAATGCTTTTCTTGAGCTGCTTTTTGTTCCCTGAGCTGTTGGGAGAGGTGACACTTCATACTGTTGCTGCTTTCTACTGTCAGTAACTGGGAGATTATTTTGCACACAGCTTTTGTAGAAATTCAAGTGCCAGTTATGAAACTGAGCATATTTTTCATGGAAAAGTAATAGGATTTTAAAGATAGAAAGGATCTGAGAAGTCATCTCATCAAACCCTCACCACATTCAAAGGAGGAAGCAGGCTTATGAAGATTAAATGTCTTCGCCCACCTTCCTCAGCCCAGGCCTGACCCAGCCTCAAGTCACCTGACTCACAATTCCCACTTTTAATGAACTCGGCCCCCTTCAGCTACCTTTTTTTTTAAAAAAAATAAATTTATTTATTTATTTTTATTTATTTTTTTTTTTTTGCGGTACGCGGGCCTCTCTCACTGCTGTGGCCTCTCCCGTTGCGGAGCACAGGCTCCGGACGCGCAGGCTCAGCGGCCACGGCTCACGGGCCCAGCTGCTCCGCGGCACGTGGGATCTTCCCGGACTGGGGCATGAACCCGCGTCCCCTGCATCGGCAGGCAGACTCCCAACCACTGCGCCACCAGGGAAGCCCCTATTTATTTATTTATATTTATTTTTGGCTGAGGAGGGATGATGCTCCATTTGCCGAGAGGGATGGGGTTGTTTTCATGGTGCTTGAGGAAGAGCAGAGAACAAAGCAGCATCTCTACAGCCTCACAGTCAGGCCTCCAACAGGCAGATTTTCTACCGGCGCCTTCTGGACACACACCAGCCAGGCTGGTAGGTCGTTGTCCCCGTGGCAGCACATACCCATTGCTTCCTCCTCTCGGATCCCCCCACTGTGATCCTCAGCCTGCCTCTGTTTCCCGTTTGACTCCTGTGGGGGTGACCTGTCTGTGCAGAGAACCAATACAAAGTCCATAAGAAAGTGGCTCCTCCAGTACTGGGCACCTCTGGTGGCCAGAGCCCCTGGCCAGGCTCCCTCATGGGCCTCTTAGTGATGGAGAGCTGAGGACAGGCAGCCTCCGAGGCCAGCTAGCTGTGGCCAGGGACCGCTTGCTCACTAATAGGCTGTAGACATGCCCCTAACAAAAACAACAGGTAAGTCTAGACAGGTACTTGGTTCTGAAACTTCATTCTGTTTCCTTCTTGGTTTGCCATATATGGAAAGAACTTCTCTGTCTAAAAAAGTTTAAAGGGAATGAGGTAATTTCCTCGTAATTCCTGAGATCTCCGGCCGTGTTTTAAATTTAGATTTGAGGTTAGAGCATTAAAAAAACAAAAACAGAAAAGCTGCTGTGTTATGAAATGCTAGGGCATTTTAAATGTCAAGTCCATCAGCATGATAGCTTGTACCCCCATTTTCTCCATCCAAAGAAAGAGTAGTGTTAAACTTCTCTCTAAAATAAGAAGGGTCTGGACCTCTGGGAACCTGGCACAGTGTCTTCTTAGAAAAGAACGTAAAGCCTAATCTCCACTCCTATAAAAATAACATGTTTTCAAATAGCTTCAAAACCAACTTAGCCTTCTGTTTTTCTCATCGTGGCACCAGTGGCTAAAAATTATGCCACTTATGAAAATTACAATTTTTTTTCTTTGTGCAGTCGTATATAATTTTGGTCCATTTTGACCGGGTCTGACATTTTATTATAAGCAACAACATCTTAAGTGCTCTGTCCTTTTTTTTTTTTTCCCACTCAAAAATTGCTTCTGTGAGGAGTAAGACAAGACCACTGGGATTTATTTTTGAATACTTAAATTATGTAAATTATGTAATCAATGATCTCCTGTTACAGTTGTTATCCGGCCAACAGTGACCCCAACGTCTGACCCAAATAGCCCTTAAAGTAAGATCTTTTTCTAGAAGAACAACTTTAGGCAGCAGTAATTTTAAATTTTTCTGAGTACTGGTTCTACTGTGGTATGGTGATTTCAGTATTAGACGTATTTTTCTTGTGTTTCATATGGAAACTTTCAGCAAAGCAAACATACAATGGGTTGTGCTTAAACTAACATGTAAGACCTCTGCAGAAAGTCCAGTGCACTGGAAGCAAATTAAAATTCTCTTTTACCAGTAAACGGTCACACTGAGAATGTGAATATTAGAGCGGGAAGGCACTCCATAGCAAGGGTGGCAAACTCAGATGCTTCCAGAGGCCACAGAGGAAACTAATGAGAGGAGTGGAGGACAGGTCCCAGGTACAGAAGACAGCTGTTCTTTCACACTGCTGACTTGTTGCTGTGCCAGAACAGAGTCTCAGAGTTATGATGTGTCAGGAGAAGCCTAAGACCCAGGTTTTTATGAGAAGTATCTTGGATACTAAATACACTGCAAATAACTTTAAATAAATACAGTTTTGTGGAGCTCAGAAACAGGTCTGTGGTTCAGAAGATGGCCTTGGGCTACCAGTTTTCCATCCCACACTTAACCCAAACCCTTCATTTTACAGGTAAGAAAACTGAGACCCAAAGGTGTTAGATGACTTACCTGAAGTGGGGATGAGGTGGGCATGACTTGCTAAGAGGTTTGGTGAGAGTCTAGAAATGAGAGATCTCAGGGAGGAAAACTCCTGAAGGAGTGTTGGTTTTATTTACTGACACCAGCATAACATTTTTCCCCCTTTCAATGCCTAAAGTAATTTGAAACAATAACATCCAGAGGAAAAAAATAAGAGATGCCTTACGTACACACCTTCCTCTATTTCACTTTATTTTTATATACATTCCATTACTTGGAATTTAGTTTTCTCTTTCATCTTCAAAGCAGTTCAAAAATTGATTTGTTATTTGGATTTGGGGTATTTAGTTATTTATGAAGGATGAAAAGGGAAGGGCTCTTTAAGAACAGATTGTCTTAAACATAAACATGCGTGTGCACACAGACACACACACACACACACATACAATGCAGGATATGCGGCCTCGGTTCTTTTATCTGCTGGAAACTCATCTGGGACCATTTAATTCCAAGGGGTGGTGGTAGGGGCGAGTTCTAATAAAATTTATTGTTATATAGAATCTAATGAAACTTTAGTATTGATGAATTGTATTGTTTTTATTTAACTAAATATATAGTATTTAGGAGGACTTATTGAAAGTATAGAGATTGGGAAGGTTGTTTTTCTTCTTTAGAACTATTGGCTATAAGTCCAAAGTCAACAGATTTCAAACAAATGAGACAAGTTTGGGGTGTTAATTCACTTTCCTTTGGAAAAATGGGAAACGTTCACTTAGCTTTTTTTAAAAAATACTTTTTATCTGGGAATAACTTTAGATTTACAGAGGTGTTACAAAGATAGTACAGAAAGTTTCTGAATATCCTTTACCAATCTCCCCTGATATTAACATTGTATATAATATGTATATTATATATAATATACATTATATAATTATTAAGAGAAATATACTTGTTTTCTGATATTTCTTCAAATATAATAAACAGTTTGAGTATATGTAAGTGTGTGTGTGTGTTATATATAACTGTGGTACACTTGTCAAAACTAAGAAATGAACATTGGCACAGTATTATTACCTCAACTGGAGGCTTTAATTGGATTTATATTAGCTTTTAAAATTAAGAAGGTTGTATTAAAACTACCCAACAAAGGTAATAAATAACATACAGGCTGTGGCTTGAGGAGAGAGGGGAGAGTTTGATCCTTTGTATTGTCTCTCGGCTCCCACAAAGTCATCCCAAGCGAACTTGAAACTGGAACAGAAATTTTGCTAGTGTGTTTGCTTTGTAAATGCATTTTGAAGACTCCTACCTCCTCTTCCGATGAGGTTGGCTTCCCTCAGTCTTTCCCCTGCAGGAGGAAGCATGTGTTGTGAAGGAGCAGGAGAGGCAGGTGAAGAGAGAAACTCCACAGGCCTGTGGAGGGCAGGCTCCTCCAAGCAGGAAGGAAGGAGTCAGGGGGCTGCGTTGTGAGCCATCGTCTGCTTTCAAAGTCTGCGGCCAGCCACAAATTGTCACTGTCCTTTGGAATGGTATTTGGCTCGCCAACATCTGAATCGTTTGTTTATTTGTTTTTTAATGATTTTTTAACATCTTTATTGGAGTATAATTGCTTTACAGTGGTGTGTTAGTTTCTGCTGTATAACAAAGTGAATCAGCTATACATATACATATATCCCCATATCTCCTCCCTCTTGCGTCTCCCTCCCACCCTCCCTATCCCACCCCTCTAGGTGGTCACAAAGCACCGAGCTGATCTCCCTGTGCTATGTGGCTGCTTCCCACTAGCTATCTATTTTACGTTTGGTAGTGTATATATGTCCCTGCCACTCTCTCACTTCGTCCCAGCTTACCCTTCCCCCTCCCCGTGTCCTCAAGTCCATTCTCTATGTCTGTCTCTTTATTCCTGTCCTGGCCCTAGGTTCTTGAGAACCATCAGAAAGAGAAAAATAAATACCATATGTTTATTTGGTTTTTTAATGAGAAAGCAGCATTTTGGCCTGGGAGTCTCCTTCTTTATAGTTAAGGGTCTGGTGGAATTGCGAAGGCTCTGTGAGCCTGTGGCGTGAAAATTCCCGCAGACGGGAGTAAGTTACAGTTGACTAGAAAGAGCTGTAAGTGGCCTGGGGGACAAAGCCCACTCAGGCTGTGAAATGAGGGCTAAGTCATGAGGAACGCATTTGGGAGACTTCACAGACTAGAAATGGTGAGGAAAGAGGTTTGAGACTCGTGAAAATGGAAAAGGAAAGGAACTTGGCATATCAGAATGTTCAGTATTTGCTGACTGATTGAATAATCCGAACTTTCAAAACTAAACTGGTTGTGGGCTCCAGGCATAGTTTTATCAGCAATAGGAGGATGTCCCTGTGACTCAGTGACTTCTCATGAGGCGCGTTCCGGTTACTCATTCCCTGCCTTTGGGTGGCCCGGTTTGGCTGGCGGGATCAGTGATTTCCTCTTAGGACTTCTTCAAATTTCCCAGAATTCTTTTACTAATTACATGTTCAATGTTTTGTGGATTATGATACCACTAAGTAAAGGTTTCTTTCAGTAAAACCCATATAATCAGGTTGAAAACTGTGTGTTCTCCAGACCAAAAGGGTTTTTTTCTTTTTTTTTTGTATTGAAGCGTAGTTGATTGACAATGCTGTGTCCATCTCTGCTGTGCAGCAAAGTGACTCAGTTATACACATACAGACATTCTTTTTTAATATTCTTTTCCATTGTGGTTTATCACAGGATATTGCAGACCACATGTTTTGACTAGCTGCTTCAATTTACATATTCCTTTGAAATTCACTAGGTGCTATGCTCTAAGATGGGGTGTATGCATGTCACTGACATCTATATTCTTAGGTTCTTCCTCCTGCGGTGGACGTGCATGGGGTTTCTGCCCAGCATGGGTTTACCCTTCCTAGCAGCACCCAGGTTCTTTTTAGGGAATTACCTCTTTTCTGCTGTGTGCGATTTTGGTGAGAGGGCAATTGCAAGTGGCTGACTCCTGTTCGGGCAACCTTAGCCTAGCCTTAGTTCAGGCAACCTTAGTCTCCCTCCCCTGACTCTGCCACAGGTGGAAGAGCTCCCCTGGGACTTTGGGTCTAGAGCATTCCCTGTGAGGCCCTCAGGAGCAATGGGAGGCCTCCTCGCAGTAGTGACTGCAGCTGAACCCTTCCCATAAGGGGACCACGGCCGTGGCTTCTGCTTCCCAACCTTCCCCGCCTTCCCTGGTTCCTCAGTGCCCACCTCCTGTTGATTCTCTGAGCTTAAATCAGCCAGGGCTGGTTTTATTGCTTTCAAATCAGGAGCCCTAACTAACAGCAGGCAGTCTCTCGACTTATGGCTCAGATTCAAACATGACAGTTGTAGGCCCAATAGCACTAAATAGAGGCCTTTAAGGTTTTTCGAGTGTTTCACAGAATCATTGAATATCAAAGGTGGAATGGGGACTTCCCTGGCGGCGCAGTGGTTAAGAATCCGCCTGCCAATGCAGGGGACACGGGTTTGATCCCTGGTCCGGGAAGATCCCACCTGGCGTTGAGCGACTAAGCCCGTGCGCCACAACTACTGAGCCTGCGCTCTAGAGCCCGTGCGCCACAACTACTGAAGCCTGTGCTCTAGAGCCTGCAAGCCACAACTACTGAAGCCCATGTGCCTGGAACCCGTGCTCCACGACAAGAGAAGCCACCGCAATGAGAAGCCCGCGCACCGCAACAGAGTAGCCCCTGCTCGCCACAACTAGAGAAAGCCCACGTGCAGCAACAAAGACCCAACGCGGCCATAAATAAATAAATTTATTTTTTTTAAAAAAAGGTGGAATGGACCTTAGAGCTAGAAGAGTAACATGCTGGGTGCAGTCCCCTTCTTTCTTATTGGTGAGGAAATAACCACACAAAGTGAAAGTGACTTTCAAGGTGTCATAAACAGAACATGCCACATTGACATCCTACGCTGAGATCTCCTGATTCATCTGCCCAGGGCATCTTGACCTCACACCCTCCTTCTACTTCCCTGACCCTGTGAGCCATGGTACCCATTTATAGGGTGACTGGCCAGAAGTAAAGAGAGCCATCTGTGGCCTTGGAGAAGATCAGTGGCCTTGGAAAGGAGCAAAGCTAACTGGACCACATAGGACTTCAACCTATGGCTGGTGGTGTTATAACCAATATTCAAACACTGAGCTGAAAGGTGCCCTCTGACGCCAGTCCAGACGTGTCCTCTTGATGCAGCTCAGACTTTGTATAAGGAAGTGATTATTAGCAGAGTCTCTGGAATCAGGTAGACCTGGCCCAAAACAGCACCAGTAGCATCCTTATGATTAGGGGCATAAAAACAACCAATATTATGGTATAAATCTCATGGGTTTTGAATGTGGATTCAAGATTGTCTTCTAGACATCCCTTATTTTATAGAAATTGTGCTTTTATGTTGTAAGCGTAGCAAGTCTCCGAGCTTTGAGAGGGTAAATTTTCTGAATTCATTTTGGAGCAAAAGCAATATTTTTTAAATTGCTTATGTGAAACTTTTCAGCAAAGTGAAAAGTCTGCAATATGATGTCTGCATGATGTCTGCCAAGACTTTCCTTAATATATGTCATTATTTTTTCTTCTTAGCTTTATTCAGTCAGTGACTATGTATTTGCATATCTGCTATGTGTTAGGTATGGCGGATAAAGATGAGCAGAAGCTCACGTGCGGCTGTCATGTCGTGGGGCTTCTTGCCCTCATGGAGCTTGCGGTCAAGCAGGGGAGACTCACATAAATCATCTAAGGGCACAAATGTGGCAGGTGCTGCCAAAGAAGGCCATGATGCTGTGAGAGCTGCAGAGACATGCCCTAAACCTGTTTTAATGAGAGAAACAAGCTGTTGCTTATTGAGTACCTACTGGGCACACACTGATCTGGCTGCTTTTCATTTATTTGCCTAATGCACGATGGGGCAAGTTGGATGCTGTTACTCCCACTTTATAGACAAAAAAACTGAAGTGTGTGGTGGGATCACAGAGCTAGTGCAGGTCCCTCTGGCTCCAAGGGCCATGTGCTTTCCACTTCTCCTAGAAACCACTACACCAACTATTTGGAATTTAGCCCCTCTGACTTTTCATCGCACAATAACTGCTTACTTTTCCGGTGGCTATGGCCACATCTGAATATCTGTGATCTCTTGATATATAATATCCACTTACACCCACGTGCTTCTATTTGAGAATTTTTCATAAACAGAAACTTGAATTAATAATTAGAAATTCCTTTGACCATAAATGTGTGGCTTTCTGTTTGTTTTCTCTGTTTTGGAGGTCCCCATCACCACCCCTGTGCTTACTTTTAATCATCAAATCTATCCAGTTGTTAAGGCTCAGTCAAAAACTCACCCTACGTATTGGCTTGAAGGGAACATAAGGATCCTCTGGTTGGGTGGAGGCACACGGAGATAAAACTGTGCATTCTCACTCCCTTGACGCCCAATCTGGAGCTGGCTGCACCTCGTAAACTGTTTTGTGCATCGAATGGGACAATGGGTCCCTGAGGTTCCAGGCAGCCCTGAATGGATGGAGCATGCCTCGGGAGCCCTAACCATCCAGTGGGCAATGCACCCGGAGAGCTTTCCCCCCCAAAGTCCTGGGACCACATTCAGCAATGGCTTCATCTGTGCCAGTAGGTCTAACAAAAGAGACTGTCACCTGAGGGACCAGGAGGAGGGACAAGGTTGGGTAGGGTGAAGCAGAGGGGCTCAAGCTGCAGCTGAACCCACTGCCTTCTGTGATTTTTTTTATTTTGCCCATTCATGTACTTACTTCATAGTCATTCCCTCCGTAGCTGCACTGTGCTAGACACTAAGGAGACAAGATAGCTGTGATCTTGCCCAAAGGACATAGTTATTCTGGTGAGGGAGGTGGACATTAAACGGCTTCCTCAGTTATTTATTGAATGCCCGAGGTAAGTGCTGTGAAGGAGAGGTCCAGGAGGCAGAGGCAGCCGGGGGGAGGACAGCGGAATGGAGATCTGGAGAGGAGGGAGCCCGGCGCAAGGTGGGATGGCAAGAGTTTCCTGGGGCGAAAGGGCCGTGGGGCAGGAGGGAGTTTGGAAAAGTTTGTGGAAATCAGCCAGGGGATCCCCGACCAAAATCACTCTCTTTCTCAGCATACACTTTCCAGGCATTTGAGTCTGTACTTCACTTTGGGAACTTTCTACCACCACTCTTAAGCCATCTTTTTCACAATAAAATCACCTTGCAATTTTCCTATAGTAAATTTTTAAAATGTTTATGCTGCAAGGAGTTTAATAATAGAGGCAATGCTTGGAATGCCATTTCCTTGTACCCAGAGAACTGGGGTACAGTGGGGAATACAGCCTTTTAGGAAAATAAGAGGGAAGAAGCTATTTGAATTCAGAAGTGAATTCATGTAAAACTTCTCAGGCTCCAGGAACTTCTTGAGTGTTTTGGTTTAAAGGAGTTGGCATATTTGTTGAGTTTTCTGCTCAGGTCTCCTGGATGCTGTGGGCTGGGAATATGTTAAAAACAGAAGTCCCAGCCTTTTTCCTAATGAGCTCTTTGTGCTTTAGACACACTAACCTAGGATGGGGCAGAGATGTCGAAATGCCAGATGCTGACAGGATTGGGGACAGAACGTCAGGCATTCTGATGCCGGCCATGTGAGCGTTCCATCCCGGGGACTTCCTTTCAGAAGCACCCACAATGCTCTGTGGGCAGGTCCAGGGAGGTTAGAGAAACCCCTCACCTCCCCCATCCATCCAATTCGAGATGATTGGATCTGAAGTTTTGGTTAGGAGCTAAAGGGTAATTTCTGGGTGAGAGCTGGACCGTGTGAGCTGAGGTAAAGCTTAATCCTCTCTTCTACCCACCCACAATGAAAAGCTGTTGAACGTCAAATAGGGTTTGCAACTTTGAAGTGAAGATGTTTCCTGCCACATAGCATCGAGTTGAACAAGTCCACACCTGTTGGTCTGGTCGTTGATTAGTAGAAGGAATGAAAGAGAACTGTGTGCCTTTGAGCTAAGGCATTTTAAATACTTATTACTCTGATTCACTTTCTACCATTCACCTTCACTGCAGTTTTCCTTTCATCTTAACATTGTAAGTAATGCATCAGCCTTCCCTATGGAACAGTGCACATCTCATTTCAATGGTAAAAACGTCTCCAACTCAGGGCCATTTGCTACACAAGAAACGGGAAATATTTCTCTCAGGTTGGAGCCTAAGGATTCCCTGTAACGTGGGTACCTCTCGTTGGTTTCCATCACTATATTCCTTTAACCAATGGTTTCTGTTCTTTCAGTTATCCTATAGACTAAATGGAAAAATAAACAGCTTCATAGCATTGTGCTGGGTCTGAGAAAATTGTTTATACATCTCTATCAAAAACAAAACTAAAGGGCTTCCCTGGTGGCGCAGTGGTTGAGAGTCCGCCTGCCGATGCAGGGGACACGGGTTTGTGCCCCGGTCCGGGAAGATCCCACGTGTGGCAGAGCGGCTGGGCCCGTGAGCCATGGCCGCTGAGCCTGCGCGTCCGGAGCCTGTGCTCTTGCAACGGGAGAGGCCACAACAGTGAGAGGCCCGCGTACAGAAAAAAACAAAACCAAAAATACTAAGTAAAAGTCAAAAAAACAATCGGAATTTTCTCCTTAGTATGGCTTCTTGGCTTTATAACCTAGAGACTGAACTAGGGCCTAGAGGTTATGAACTCGACAAGTATTGCATGGTTTTTGGATTTTTTTCCAAACACCCTTACCCGTTAAAAAAGCAAAAAAGGCTTTAGGGTGAACTCTAAGGTCTGTATTACTTTTTTAAAAAATCACAACTATGTATTATTCGGGTCATCTAACTACCAAAGGCGATACACTTAAAATGCCATATCAGAGCGGTTGTACAACTTCTCAATTTGATAGCTTTTCTGAAAAGCATAACCGTGCATCCATAAATGTAATGAGAGCTTTTTTCATATTAAAGGCATGTTATTGGGAGATGGAATGTTTCCTTCTCCCTACATAATGGCACAGTGATTAAATATTGACTAAGAGCCAGGAGCTGACAGCCCTCGGCCTCACACTGGTAGATGCTGATGTGTGAGGCTGAATGTAAATACAGAGCCATCCCCAGCAGGGCCACAGTCTTCTGCTGGGAAGTGGGGAGCAGCAAATTGTGAGTTATGCACGCCATGCGGTGTCAAAATTCAAGTGTTCAACAGAAGGATGCAATTTGAAACAAGTAATCCCTTAAAAAGCAGCCCAACTCTGTCAAAAGAAAAAGATATTTTCCTAATCAATCTGAATGATAAAGAGGATGTTAGAAGTTTTAACAAAACATCCAGGGTATCCACTGAACACTGCTGTTTGCAGAAACAAAAGAGCTGTCTGTCACTGGAACGGCTTATTCTTTCACAGACAGTGATTTCTTGGTTTCTATGAAACAGACTGGTTGAAATCATCAGATTTATTTCTGGGATACTCACTTGATTAGGAAATTTCAATACATCGTCTGTAGCTTTCTTGTGTGTATATTTTCTTATTTATTGTTGTTTTAAGCAGTCTGACCACAATTAGCTGTTTCTCTCCTTCTGTGGGGGGGAGGGGAGGGGAAATGCGATGTTCTGCTTGGTTTCTGAAAGAAAATAGTTTTCATTCCATCCTTCTGTTAATAAGGTTCATTATATATCTAATTATTTTTAGTCTAAGACTTTTAAACACTGCAGCAAATACCTGGAATTTGTTTCAAAATAGCTCCCGTCCAGGCTGAAGGTAGAATATGAGCCTCAGCCTAACCTCCAACCCGTTTTGTTTGTTTTGGTTTTGGTTTGGGTTGTCTTTTAAGCACTAGAAGTTGCTGAGGCAACTTCCTGTAATTTTGCAATCCCTGTTCATCCTTCACACATTCACACCCACTTGGCTCAGGCCTGTACATTCCGACTCCAGAAGCTGAATGACAGTGCCTGCCAGGGCCTTGCCCCAGAGTCTACCCCTCGCTGAGCACTTAGCGTGCTGAATGGATTCATGGCGAAATGATGAATCCCTTTCCTCAAATTCCGTTTTTAAGGTGAGTGGAGGGCAAATCCAACAGACTAATTCTTAGTGTTTTTTCCCCTCCGAGAAAACACCTTTGTGGTTGAACTGGGCTTTCAAAGATCCAACCCAAGGACTGACTACTGTGTTGGAGGGGTCAGCTGTCAGCCTTGAGTCCTCCTTTCTGCCGGCCTCTGCCTCTCCACTGCACTGGGACCAGCTCCCCTCAGCCCTGCCTGAGCCGGTCAGCCAGCACAGAAAATCGGCTGTGGTTTCCACGAACCTTTACTTGGGCTTCAGTAGGTGGAATGGAGAAGGTGAGCCGAGGAATGTTTACTTTTTCTGATTCCGTGTGGCCGATAGAATGACCATCCCTGAGGTTTCAAGAGAGCTTAATGACGATGACTTGACCCATGCTCCGAGCAGTCCCCTGCACCTGGAGACCAAGCCCTGCCTTTGTTCTTCGTTAGCTGCCCCACTGAGTGGCTAACACGGAAGGGAAGGGGAGCGTCCTTGTCCCTGAGTTCTGTTTCTGTCACCCAGGAAAGCACATTTTTTTTAGATTTTTTTAGATTACCGTATTGGGGCAGACATTAAAATAGACAATGTTTGAGACTAAGTTTTCAATTTCACTCTTTCCAGAAAAGCAATGTACTGATAACAGAAGTGACAAGATGCAGTCACCATGCTCATGACACTGAAACCAGTGGGTCCTGTGGATAGAACAGAATCTTAAGAATAGCCTGCTGAGTGCTGAGCATGCTTTCACTTGTAAGAAATTAAATTCAGAAACACTAAACACAATTCCTTGATGTGATTTCCTGTTGGTTCATCTATATACTCTGGAAGATTCCCGAGGAGAGGTTTATGGCTCACAGGAATTTAGTGCAAGTGTCCTCCAACAGTGTTGACTGTTTTCCAAGAGCCCCCTCCCAGGGCCAAATTATCCACTTCCCTTTCTCAGTGAGTTTACTGCAGATCATACATTTATCAAAAATACAGAGAGAGCCTATTATATCCTGGGCACTGAGCATACTGGAAGAAACCGGTAGAATCCTAGTCCTTACGTAGACACATACATTAAACCTATGAACCCACCTGTGTTAGTGAGGGTTCTCCAGAGAAGCAAAACCAATAGGATGTGTTTGTGTTTGCCTGTCTGTCTGTCTGTCTATCTATCTATCGAGAGAGATTTATTTTAAGGAAATAACTCTTGTCCAGGCTGGCAAGTCTGAAATCTACAGGGCAGGCCACCAGGAGTTGATGCTTCAACTTTAAATCCAAAGGCAGTCTGGAGACAGAGTTCCTTCCAAGCCAGGGAACCAACCTCAGTTTTTTTCTCTTAAGGCCTTCAGCTGATTAGATGAGACTGACCCACATTGTGGAGGGTAATCTGCTTTACATAAAGCCTATGTAAAATCTTAATCACTTCTAAAAAAAATATCTTCACAGCAACATCTAGACTGACATTTGACCAAGCAACTGGGCATCATGGCCTTGCCAAGTTGACACATAAAATGAACCATCAATCCCCTACCACCCCCCCCAGATAACTATGTTATTGCAATTTAATGGCTCTCAAACTTAAGCAGGTATCAGAAACCCCTGGAGTGCTTGTTAAAACAGAATGCTGGCTCCTGTTCCCTTGACTCAGGAGGCCTGGGATTGGGCCCAAGAATTTGCAATTCTCACAAGTCCCAGGTGATGCTGATAACTGCCGATGCAGGGACCACACCTTGAGAACCACTGGTCTGTGTAATCCAGGAGCTGTCCCTTAGCCTCATGGCTCAGAAACTGATTTTGTGATCATAAGAAAGGTTGTTTTATTTCTCAGGGATGGACGCAAACAAACCAAGATTACAAAGCTGCTGTGTAAAACATCAATGCAAATTTATAGATTTATATTAAGAACTAAAACTACCACCGTGAGCAGAATAATCGTATCAGCTTGGGAGGGATCGTCTCCCCTAGGGCCACTCCACAGAATGCTGAGCAACAAATAGAAGCAGCTGGAGAATCAGAGCCAGGGAATGGGGGTGATTGACTGTCTTCTGCAACTACCACCCCACAAGGTCGGTCCTGTTCTCAGGGGCCCCTGGCCAAGGCCCTCTCTCCTTGGACTTTGTGCATGGATTAAGACAGGGAGATGCAAGAGGGAAGAGATATGGGGACATATGTATATGTATAACTGATTCACTTTGTTGTAAAGCAGAAACTAACACACCATTGTAAAGCAATCATACTCCAATAAAGATGTTAAAAAAAAAAGACAGGGCTATCGTTTGGGGAATGGATGCTCTAAGTGGAAAACTTGTTTGTACTGGTCTGAAAGAATGCTTCTCTCTGCACTGCAAACTCTACTCAGCAGTGGGGCTCAAAGTCCACAGAGATTGGAAATACTTTCAGTGAATCATTAAAAATTTAGTTTTTATAGTAACTTTTCATTAGGTGTAACACATACCGTTTTTATGAAAGTGGAGATTGGGCAGCATTAGAATTTGTTAGTGTGTGCCCTTTATATGCTGGGTATCCTTTCTTGGTTGTAATTTGAGTGAATTTATAATCTCCCCTTCAAAGGCTGTTTTCATCTTTCTTTGCACATTAAGGGGATTTGATTTGGCTTTGAAAAAAAGTTATACATTTCATATTTTCAAAATGTTCCATGTCCGTTTAGAAGCCATTTTTCTCTGAGTTTTGGCTTTCTGCCTCCATTGTGCTATTTTTAGATTTTTACATTAAGAATGGGATTCGTAATACAGACCTTTGAACCAAATTGTGTGGCAAAAAAGTTATATTATTTGTTTCAGTGTTCTTTTTTTAAGAATCCTGCAGTTGCCTTCCTCAGTATGAAAAGTTTGGCCTTTTGAGTAAAGATAGACCCTTAAAACTGGTTCTGAGAAATTTGTGGGCTATCAGATACCGTCACCCCTCCCACCTGGCCTGCCTTGAACTTCTTGTGAAAGACAATTGAATAAATAGCCTTCGGACATAGGCATAGATGGCCGTGGAGCTGCCCCTGGGTTACCGTACCCAGACCTCAGTGCCGATAAGAAGTAGATCTACACCAGTCTCAGTGACAAGGCAAAGGCAGGTGCATTCTTACTCTTGAACTTCCAGTCTCATTGTCCTACCAGTCCAGGGTCCAGTCAGCAAACAGAAGCCATTCTAGGAATTTCAGGGAGCTGATTTAATATAGGGAACTTGTTACACGAGTGAAGGGAGGCTGAATGAGCAAAAAAGTGGACACGGAGGTAACCTAGAGACATGTAACTGCAAGAAGCAGCCACCACCCCTAGAATTGAGGCAACAAACGGGAAGAGATGATATGAGCAGAATCTTCCTCGTGTGGTTAGGGCACAGCCCCTGGAGGACATGGCAAAGCTTGGGGAGCATCCTGGGGGTTGGGCATCTGGCAGCCACAGTCAGGTCACAGAAGGGTCACCCCAGGGCTGGCGCCCTCTGCAGCTGCTGAAGGAATGGACCTCACAGAGCACATGCCTCTCCCCTCCACTGGCTCGTCTCCCACTGGTGCTTCCCATGGACAGGATCTAGCGAGGAGCCAGGTGGCAAAGGAGCCTGAGTGTGGTTTGCAGAGTCCCAGCCTTGGCATCGTAGAGCAGAGATCTTCCTTGGCTTTCTTTGCTTTCCTTCCTTCCTAGGTTGGTCTTTGCTCTCAGTTTTATTCACTTATTTCTATTTATTTATTTATTTATTTGTTTTGCGGTATGCGGTCCTCTCACTGTTGTGGCCTCTCCCGTTGCGCAGCACAGGCTTCGGACGCGCAGGCTCAGCGGCCATGGCTCACGGGCCCAGCCGCTCCGCGGCATGTGGGATCTTCCCGGAGCGGGGCACGAACGCGTTTGCCCTGCATCAGCAGGCGGACTCTCAACCACTGCGCCACCAGGGAAGCCCTAAGTCTTGTTTTTATTTAGGGATAAAAGTACGTCCTCATAATAACCATTCTTATGTGCATGCCTATCTTGCTTCTAGAAAAATTGATTCATTTTTCTCCTAAAGATTAGACTTTCATGGGCATCACTTTTTGCTACAATTCCTTTGTTTGTTCATATCAGAGATGATGGAGTTGGCAATGATAATGCCCTCCTTGTATTGGATTCAGCTCAGTTCAAGGAGCCTTTTGAAGGGCTTGTCCAATGCCCGGCTGTGCCCCGAAGGCAAGGGGGAGACCATGGCTTTGGGCTTAGAACAGACTTGGCTTTGAGTTCCAGCTCAACCACCAAAGTTTCTTACCCTGTCAAGCTCAGTTTCCTCATCTATGATATGAGGATAAACACTAGTGTCACAGGGCTGTTAAAGGATTTTATATGACAAAGCACTTGACATCATGTCTGGGACATAGTAAATGTTCTATAAATGGTAACATGTTTTTACTGTTATTATTATTGGCAATATTTCATAGTTTGGGTGGGCTTTGCAGATATTGTTAAATTTAATAGTAAATTTTTCATCGCTTAGATATTTGTGTTTCATCTGTACAGTTAATCAGCATTTTAGTTGTCATTGGCCTAGAAGGGAATTTTTCTTTTAAAATTTTAAAATCTTTAAACTAATAAGTTTGTTTAGGATTTATACAACTCACTTTCCTACCTTCAGAAAGTATTTTAGGTGGCTGGCTTGTCATTTATAAGGTTTTAATAAGAGAATTAAAAATAAATAACTCACATGCTTAAATCATTTTTTAGGTCTTTGGCTTTCATACTTACTTACAGGTTGACAGTTTGTTAATCAGAATGGAGATTTGATGTGGACTTGGGTGGGGAGATGTATTCTATTCCAGTGACTAGAGCACTGAATTGAAATTTTAGAAAGAAACTTGGATTCTATTTTTAACCATGTCAGAGATTTGCCCATAACTGCAGGCAAACTATTTTATTCTCTCTGCTTGTTTTCATTTTGTATTTGCCATCTTCTTGATTCACAATGGTCTTATAAGAATTAATGAGAATGTTTATAAATAGCATATAGCATATATTTACCTTGGATGAAAAGGGCTGTGTACAAACTATATCTTACCCTTCTTTTGTTGGTATGGGGCAAGGTTCTTAGCTCTCCCTGACTATCAGATCCATTAGAGCCTTCAATATATTCAGATCCAAGTCATCACCCACCCTACCCTAAGATTCTGATTCAGTTGGGACCCTAGCATTAGCGTGTGTGTGTGTGTGTGTGTGTGTGTGTGTGTGTGTGTGTGTGGTCTATCTATCTATTATCTATTTATCTATCACCTATCTATTTACCTATCTATCTATCTGAGGAGGTTCTGACCTGCCACCAGGGTTGAGAAACACTGGGGTAAAGGATCAAGCTAAACTGTGTGCTTGGTTCTTTCTCTTATGTTGTATCTATTGGCCATTTCATTGCTTATTGCACATGGGCAGATGCATTAGTTTCCTCCTGCTGCTGTGATAAATTACTAAAAACTTGGTGGCTTAAAACAACACATATTTATGATCTTACAGTTCTGGAGGCCAGAGTCGGAAATGGCCTTACAGGGCTAAAATCAACTTGTTGGCAAGGCTAATTTCTTCTGGGGACTCTAGAGGAAAATCTATTTCCTTGCCTTTTCCAGCTTCTAGAGGCTGCCTGCACTCCTTGGACATCATTCCTACCTCTGCTTCTGTCATTACATCTCATTCTCCAACTCTACCTGCCTCTCTCTTATAAGGGACCTTGTAATTACATTGGGACCACCTGGATAATCCAGGGTACTCTCCCTATCCCAAGACCTTAACTTAATCACATCTACAAAGTCTCTTTGGCATGTAAGGAAAATTATATTAGGACATGGACATATCAGGAGAGACCATTATTCTGCCTACCACAGCAGGAAAAAATTCAAATCCCCCCTTTTTTCTTGAGTACAGAAATCTCTGAGTTAGTCACAGCTTGCCTTCTCTACACTCTTGATAGGCAAGAAAAGAACACTTTATAGAGGCTGGAAGAGATGATACCATGTTTAAAAATTTGATTTTATTGATTTTTTAGAATGCTACCAATTTTTTGGGGGGGAGGAATTGAGATTTTTTTTTCTTTTTAACATCTTTATTGGAGTATAATTGCTTTACAGTGGTGTGTTAGTATCTGCTTTATAAAAAAGTGAATCAGTTATACATATACATATGTTCCCATATCTCTTCCCTCTTATGTCTCCCTCCCTCCCACCCTTCCTATCCCACCCCTCTAGGTGGTCACAAAGCACCAAGCTGATCTCCCTGTGCTATGAGGCTGCTTCCCACTAGCTATCTATTTTATGTTTGGTAGTGTATGTATGTCCATGCCACTCTCTCAATTTCTCACAGCTTACCCTTCCCCCTCCCCATATCCCCAAATCCATTCTCTAGTAGGCCTGTGTCTTTATTCCCATCTTACCCCTAGATTCTTCATGACATTTTTTTTCTTATATTCCATATATATGTGTTAGCATACGGTATTTGTCTTTCTCTTTCTGACTTACTTCACTCTGTATGACAGACTCTAGGTCCATCCACCTCACTACAAATAACTCAATTTCATTTCTTTTTATGGCTGAGTAATATTCCATTGTATATATGTGCCACATCTTTACAAATTCATCCGATGATGGACACTTAGGTTGCTCCCATCTCCTGTCTATTGTAAATAGAGCTTCAATGAACATTTTGGTACATGACTCTTTTTGAATTATGGTTTTCTCATGGTATATGCCCAGTAGTGGGATTGCTGGGTCATATGGTAGTTCTATTTGTAGTTTTTTAAGGAATGTCCATACTGTTTTCCATAGTAGCTGTACCAATTCACATTCCCACCACCAGTGCAAGAGGGTTCCCTTTTCTCCACACCCTCTCCAGCATTTATTGTTTCTAGAGTTTTTGATGATGGCCAATCTGACTGGTGTGAGATGATATCTCATTGTAGTTTTGATTTGCATTTCTCTAATGATTAATGATGTTGAGCATTCTTTCATGTGTTTGTTGGCAATCTGTATATCTTCTTTGGAGAAGTGTCTATTTAGGTCTTCTGCCCATTTTTGGATTGGGTTGTTTGTGTTTTTTGATATTGAGCTGCATGAGATGCTTGTAAATTTTGGAGATCAATCCTTTGTCAGTTGCTTCATTTGCAAATATTTTCTCCCATTCTGAGGGTTGTATTTTCATCTTGTTTATGGTTTCCATTGCTGTGCAAAAGTTTTAAGTTTCATTAGGTCCCATTTGTTTATTTTTGTTATTTCCATTTCTCTAGGAGGTGGGTCAAAAAGGATCTTGCTGTGATTTATGTCATAGAGTGTTCTGCCTATGTTTTCCTCTAAGAGTTTTATAGTGTCTGGACTTACATTTAGGTCTTTAATCCATTTTGAGTTTATTTTTGTGTATGGTGTTAGGGAGTGTTCTAATCTCATACTTTTACATGTACCTGTCCAGTTTTCCCAGCACCACTTACTGAAGATGCTGTCCTTTCTCCACTGTACATTCCTGCCTCCTTTATCAAAGATAAGGTGACCATATGTTCATGGGTTTATCTTTGGGCTTTCTATCCTGTTCCATTGATCTATATTTCTGTTTTTGTGCCAGTACCATACTATCTTGATTACTGTAGCTTTGTAGTATAGTCTGAGGTCTGGGAGCCTGATTCCTCCAGCTCCACTTTTCGTTCTCAAGATTGCTTTGGCTATTTGGGGTCTTTTGTGTTTCCATACAAATTGTGAAATGTTTTGTTCTAGTGCTGTGAAAAATGCCAGTGGTAGTTTGATAGGGATTGCATTAAATGCTTTGGGTAGTATAGTCATTTTCACAATGTTGATTCTTCCAATCCAAGAACATGGTATATCTCTCCATCTATTTATATCATCTTTAATTTCTTTCATCAGTGTCTTATAGTTTTCTGCATACAGGTCTTTTGTCTCCTTAGATAGGTTTATTCCTAGATATTTTATTCTTTTTGTTGCATTGGTAAATGGGAGTGTTTTCTTAATTTCACTTTAAGATTTTTCATCATTAGTGTATAGGAATGCCAGAGATTCTGTGCATTAATTTTGTATCCTGTTACTTTACCAAATTCATTGATTAGCTCTAGTAGTTTTCTGGTAGCATCTTTAGGATTCTCTATGTATAGTATCATGACATCTGCAAACAGTGACAGCTTTACTTCTTCTTTTCCGATTTGGATTCCTTTTATTTCCTTTTCTTCTCTGATTGCTGTGGCTAAAACTTCCAAAACTATGTTGAGTAAGAGTGGTGAGAGTGGGCAACCTTGTATTGTTCCTGATCTTAGTGGAAATTGTTTCAGTTTTTTACCATTGGGGTTGATGTTGGCTATGGGTTTGTCATATATAGCCTTTATTATGTTGAGGAAAGTTCCCTCTGTGCCTACTTTCTGCAGGGTTTTTATCATAAATTGGTTTTGAATTTTGTCAAAAGCTTTCTCTGAATCTATTGAGATGATCATATGGTTTTTCTCCTTCAATTTGTTAATATGGTGTATCACATTGATTGACTTGCGTATATTGGAGAATCCTTGCATTCCTGGAATAAATCCCACTTGATCATGGTGTATGATCCTTTTAATGTGCTGTTGGATTCTGTTTGCTAGTATTTTGTTGAGGATTTTTGTATCTATGTTCATCAGTTATATTGGCCTGTAGTTTTCTTTCTTTGTGATGTCTTTGTCTGGTTTTGGTATCAGGGTGATGGTGGCCTCGTAGAATGAGTTTGGGAGTGTTCCTCCCTCTGCTATATTTTGGAAGCGTTTGAGAAGGATAGGTGTTAGCTCTTCTCTAAATGTTTGATAGAATTTGCCTGTGAAGCCATCTGGTCCTGGGCTTTTTTTGTTGGAAGATTTTTTTTTTTTTTTTTTTTTTTTGCGGTACGCGGGACTCTCACTGTTGTGGCCTCTCCCATTGCTGAGCACAGGCTCCAGACACACAGGCTCAGCGGCCATGGCTCACGGGCACAGCTGCTCCGCGGCACGTGGGATCTTCCTCGACCGGGGCACGAACCCGTGTCCCCTGCATCGTCAGGCGGACTCTCAACCACTGCGCCACCAGGGAAGCCCTGTTGGAAGATTTTTTATCACAGTTTCAATTTCAGTGCTTGTGATTGGTCTGTTCATATTTTCTATTTCTTCCTGATTCAGTTGCACGTTGTGCATTTCTAAGAATTTGTCCATTTCTTCCAGGTTGTCCATTTTATTGGCATAGAGTTGCTTGTAGTAATCACTCATGATCTTTTGTATTTCTCCATTATCAGTTGTTACTTCTCCTTTTTCATTTCTAATTCTATTGATTTGAGTGTTCTTCCTTTTTTTCTTGATGAGTCTGGCTAATGGTTTATCAATTTTGTTTATCTTCTCAAAGAACGAGCTTTTAGTTTTATTGATCTTTGCTATTGTTTCCTTCATATGTTTTTCATTTATTTTTGATCTGATCTTTATGATTTCTTTCCTTCTGCTAACTTTGGGTTTTTTTGTTCTTCATTCTCTAATTGCTTTAGGTACAAGGTTAGGTTGTTTACTCGAGATGTTTCCTGTTTCTTAAGGTAGGATTGTATTGCTATAAACTTCCCTCTTAGAACTGCTTTTGCTGCATCCCATTGGTTTTGGGTCATCGTGTCTCCATTATCATTTATGTCTAGGTATTTTTTGATTTCCTCTTTGATTTCTTCAGTGATCACTTCGTTATTAAGTAGTGTATTGTTTAGCCTCCATGTGTTTGTATTTTTTACAGATCTTTTCCTGTAATTGATATCTAGTCTCGTAGTGTTGTGGTCGGAAAAGATACTTGATACAATTTCAATTTTCTTAAATTTACAAAGGTTTGATTTGTGACCCAAGATATGATGTATCCTGGAGAATGTTCCATGAGCACTTAAGAAAAATGTGTATTCTGTTGTTTTGGGATGGAATGTCCTATAGATATCAATTAAGTCCATCTTGTTTAATGTATCATTTAAAGGTTGTGTTTCCTTATTTATTTTCATTTTGGATGATCTGTACATAGGTGAAAGTGGGGTGTTAAAGTTCCCTACTATGAATGTGTTACTGTCGATTTCCCCTTTTATGGCTGTTAGTATTTGCCTTATGTAATGAGGTGCTCCTATGTTGGGTGCCTAAATATTTACAATTGTTATATCTGCTTCTTGGATCGATCCCTTGATCATTATGTAGTATCCTTCTTTGTTGCTTGTAATAGTCTTTATTTTAAAGTCTATTTTGTCTGATATGAGAATTGCTACTCCAGCTTTCTTTTGATTTCCATTTGCATGGAATATCTTTTTCTATTCTGTCACTTTCAGTCTGTCTGTGTCCCTACGTCTGAAGTGGGTCTCTTGTAGACAGCATAAATATGGGTCTTGTTTTTGTATCCATTCAGCCAGTCTGTGTCTTTTGGTGGGAGCATTTAATCCATTTACATTTAAGGTAATTATCGATATGTATGTTCCTATTCCCATTTTCTTAATTGTTTTGGGTTTTTGATTGTAGGTCTTTTCCTTCTCTTGTGTTTCTTGCCTAGAGAAGTTCCTTTAGCATTTGTTGTAAAGCCGGTTTGGTGGTGCTGGACTCTCTCAGCTTTTCCTTGTCTGTAAAGGTTTTAATTTCTCCATCAAATCTGAATGAGATCCTTGCTGGGTAGAGTTATCTTGGTTTTAGGTTTTTCTCCTTCATCACTTTAAATATGTTCTGCCACTCCCTCTGGCTTGCAGAGTTTCTGCTGAAAGATCAGCTGTTAACCTTATGGGGATTCCCTTGTGTGTTATTTGTTGTTTTTCCCTTGCTGCTTTTAATATGTTTTCTTTGTATTTAATTTTTGATAGTTTGATTAACTATTTAATTTTTGATAGTTTGATGTGTCTTGGCATGTTTCTCCTTGGATTTATCCTGTATGGGACTCTCTGTGCTTCCTGGACTTGATTAACTGTTTCCTTTCCCGTATTAGGGAAGTTTTCAACTGTAATCTCTTCAAATATTTTCTCAGTCCCTTTTTTTTTTCTCTTCTCCTTCTGGGACCCCTATAATTTGGATGTTGGTGCATTTAATGTTGTCCCAGAGGTCTCTGAGACTGTCCTCAGTTCTTTTCATTCTTTTTTCTTTATTCTGCTCTGCAGTAGTTATTTCCACTATTTTATCTTCCAGGTCACTTATCCGTTCTTCTGCCTCAGTTATTCTGCTATTGATCCCTTCTAGAGTATTTTTAATTTCATTTATTGTGTTGTTCATCCCTGCTTGTTTCCTCTTTAGTTCTTCTAGGTCCTTGTTAAGTGTTTCTTGCATTTTCTCTATTCTATTTCTAAGATTTTGGATCATCTTTACTATCATTATTCTGAATTCTTTTTCAGGTAGACAGCCTATTTCCTCTTCATTTGTTAGGTCTGGTGGGTTTTTATCTTGCTCCTTCATCTGCTGTGTGTTTTTCTATCTTTTCATTTTGCTTAACTTACTGTTAAGCTCTGGGGAGGGGCGGTGTGGATAGTGACCTGTGCTCGCACACAGGCTTCTTGGTGGTGGCAGCAGCAGCCTTAGCGTCTCATGCCCGTCTCTGGGGTCCGCGCTGATAGCTGAAGCTCGCGCCTGTTTCTGGAGCTCCTTTAAGCGGTGCGCTTAAACCCCTCTCCTCACGCACCAGGAAGCGAAGAGGGAAGAAAAGGTCTCTTGCCTCTTCGGCAGCTCCAGACTTCTCCCGGACTCCCTCCCGGCTAGCCGTGGTGCACTAACCCCATCAGGCTGTGTTCTTGCAGCCAACAGCAGTCCTCTCCCTGGGATCCAACCAAAGCCCGAGCCTCAGCTCCCAGACCCTGTCCGCCCCGGCGGGTGAGCAGACAAGCCTCTTGGGCTGGTGAGTTTCGGTCGGCACCGATCCTCTGCGGGAATCTCTCCGCTTTGCCCTCTGCACCCTGTTACTGCGCTGTCTTCCGTGGCTCTGAAGCTTGCCCCCCCTCTGCCACCCGCAGTCTCTGCCCGCGAAGGGGCTTCTAAGTGTGTGGAAACCTTTCCTCCTTCACAGCTCCCTCCCACTGGTGCAGGTCCCGTCCCTATTCTTTTGTCTCTGTTTTTTTCTTTTTTCTTTTGCCCTACCCAGGTACGTGGGGAGTTTCTTGCTTTTTGGGAGGTCTGAGGTCTTCTGCCAGCATTCAGTGGGTGTTCTGTAGGAGCAGTTCCACGTGTAGATGTATTTCTGATGTATCTGTGGGGAGGAAGGTGATCTCCGCGTCTTACTCTTCCGCCATCTTCCCCCTCCTCAAAGACTACCAATTTTTAAATTTTCAGTTGCCTTAGGAATTGTTTCAGAAATAGATTGCATAACATTTGAATTTCATCAGCTCTGCAATGGTGCATTGCTAATGTATCCCTCAGGTGGGGTACTTTTCTGATACTAAAACAGTGATTCTCAACTTATTCTTGAATTTATTCCTCCAATGAGCAATTATTGAGCCCCAGGTATGTATGTGATCTCTAGACACAAGAAGACTGCATTCCTGACCTCAAAGTCAGGGTCAAAGAAGTCACCCCAAGTGACTTTTTAAATATAAAATTATATTTTCATATAAGTGATTTCTCTGTAATCCTATGGGTTTTTTTTACTATGTGCATGTGAAAAACATTGTTCTGAGAGGGGGTCCACAGGCTTTGCCAGAGTGCCAAAGGGCTCCTCTTGACATAAAAATGATTAGCTCCTATGAGAGGCCAACAAATAGGATTCTACTAGAATGGTAGTTCTCACCAAAAAGATGATCATGAGACACAGGAAGCTGCCCAAGGGAGGGGGAAGCTTCTGGAAGTGGTTTTCAACTCTAGCTGCTTATTGGGATGATGGTCAGAAGGTGGGTGGGTAGTGCTGCTTAAAAATACCAGTGCCTGGGACCCACCAACAGAGATTCTGACCTCCAGGGAAGGCTCCGACATCTGACACAGAAGTGATGTTGAGTTCGGTCTTGTAGAAGTGAAGCAGAACGGGGAGACCTGGAGAGTGTGGTAGACGTCAAGGGTAAAGGCTCTATAAACAGTTCCATAGAACTAAGACATGGACACGGCCAGTAAGTCCATTAGCTTATCCCACCACCCGCCCAACACCCCCCTGCCTGGCCCAATTCTTCTGCCAAACACTGTCTGCTGAAGACTCTGTGACCTTGGAGCAAGACAGAACCAAACTTAGACACTTGGCAGCTCAACAATCCTCTGTTCCCCCCTTAGCCAGCGCATTTCCTTGTAGGGAAGACGGGTTTCCAGTAGTTAAGAATGTGGGCATGAGCCAGACTGCTTGGAGGCTAATCTCGACTCCTCCACTTAAATAGCTATGAGATCTTTGGAAATTTACTTAATCTCCTTACCTCAGTTTCCTCACTAATAATAACTTCCTAGGATAGTTACCAACAGCTGAGTGGGGTAGGTACTTTTATTGGCTCTATTTAACAGATGAAACTTCAAGATATTAAGTAACTGGTCCAAGATATCACAGCTGCTGTTACAGCCTGAATGTTTGTGTCTCCTAAAAATTCATATATTCAAGCCCTAACTCCCAATGTGATGATATTAGGAAGTGGGGCTTTGGGGAGCTAATTAGGTTTAAATAAGGATGAAGCCCCAGTGATGGGTTTAGTGCTCTTAGAAGAGGAGTAATAGAGACCAGAGCTCCTTTCTCTGCCATGTTAAGACATGGCAAAAAGCCAGGAAGAGGGCCCTTCAAAGAATCAAATCTGCTGGCACCTTGATCTTGGCCTTCCCAGCCTCCAGGATTATGAGAAATAAATGTCTGTTGTTTAAGTCACCCATTCTGTGGTAGTTATAACAGCCCAAACGGGCTAAGATCGCTAGCAAAGGGGCAGAGCTGGGATTGGAGACCGTATCTTTGATTCCCAAATAGAGATGCCTCACAAATAGGGTAGTCAATGTGATAAAAGTATGCACTAGGCACAGTGGTGGTCCAGAGGAAGGATTCACTTCATTTGAGTGGGTTAGAGGAAAAGAATCTTTAGCTGGGTCTTGAAACAAATGAATCATCCTGGATCTACCAGAAGATGTGGGAGAAGGCATTCCAGGAAAGGGAACAGCGCATGGAAAATTATGGACACATGGAAGAGAGGCTGCATTGAGGGGCATTTGGCCGTGGAGTAGGATATATGGAGGGAAGCCAGAAGCAGTAGCGGGTGCTGTGGAGCAGGGTTTCTTCAGGGTTGTGCTGCATCAGGTATATATATTAGAAGCACTGGATATGCAGAATCCGGGCCTCTCCCGGGAATAATGAATCAAAATCACTGAGGTTAGAGCCTGGCCATCTGCATTTTAAATGAAGCATGTCCTATGCATCTAAGAAGACTAAAGTTTGGTGAACCACACACAGGGATGTAGGGGAAAGATAAGTCATAGAGGGTCTTCTGTGTCATCTGAGGTGTTTGGACTCGGGCAGAGCCACTGCAGGTCAAATTTGGATTTTTAGGAAGCTCAATCTGAACACAGTGTAGAAGAGGAAGGTAAGCGCTGTGCAGGGGGATGGCATCTGGTGTGGCGGGAGTGCATTCTGGCAGGGGGATAATGGTCCTAAGTGAAAACACTCCTGAACTAAGATAGCGGATGGCAGCGGAAGAGAAAAGGGCAGAAATAGAATCCACATAAAGCGTGGAGGATCATCAGAACTTAGTGATAGGTGGTCTCTGTGTGGAGGCGGATGGGAGAGGTGGTGGGGGTATCAGAGAGGAGTCTGGATTGTTGGTGGGCACGAAGTGACTGCTTGGAATCCACTGAGCCTTTGATGTACTACTTCTTGCAAAAGAGACCTGCCAGGGTTGAGTGTCATGCACCCAACCTCCCCAGATTCCCCAGAGGAAAGCAGAGATGGAAACAGCATGACCAGGCGACAGCATCTGGAGGTAACAGGGAGAAAGCCGTTTGTATAACCACCGTCCTCCCTCTGTGTGACACTTGTAGGTAATGATAACCATAGTAAAGGAGATTTGCAGTTTTGATTTGGGATAGAAGTTGTGAAGCAAAGAGTTGAGAGTCATTGTGCTAAAGCAAAGTGCTGATCTAGAGAAATACTTTGGTGACAAAGAAGCCTTAACATTGACCATGGAAAAGAATCACTCTGAGAGCATACCAAGGCCATGAAATCATGAAAGGGAGATTAAAAACCAAAACTATGCACTCTGTATGTCAGGGAGGGAGAATGAAAGTTTCTGGACAAGCACCACTGTGTTTTTCTTCCAGATGATGTCATTCAGCTAGAACAAGGACTTAAACGACCAGTGACTGGATTATCTATTTTTCCATGACTAACTGGCTTCTCCCATTGTGTTTGGTGTTTGGATTTCTGCTCCTCCGGAGATCCACATATACTAGTTCAACCTCATACCCTTCAAAATTATTGACATGAATGGCTATTGTTTAATTCCTCTAAATTGATAGGAGGCAATGGTACCACCCATTTCTGCAGCATGGAATTGATACGTGGTAAGATCATTGCATGCTTTTGACCCTGGATATTTATTTTGCCCCTGTTGGTAACAATTTCCAACAGGTCATTATAAAACTTGATTTTATAAGATGTCCTTAAATTTCTCTTAGGTTAAAATGTGGAGTCCTACAGCCCCTTATTTCTTAAGACCTTCCTTCAGATTTTTCCTCCAAGGGATTTTTCTCTTTCTTCCCTTTTATTGTTACCTTAAAAAAAATTAAGCATTATATCAACTTTGCGAAGTTTCTTATTGTAGACAACACATTTGTAAGATACAAATTAGTATTGAAGTGTTTTAAAAGTAATTCTGTACTACATCGTTCTTAAAAAGGTAAAACTAAGTATTAGAAAGTGTAATTTATATTAGTATTACACAAGCTAGAAAGTTGGTATTGCCTAGAGCAAGTTTTGGAGGCAGCTGGGCTGGGTCTAATCCTTTCTGTCCCATCTAGCTGTGTGACCTTGAGAAAATCACTTGACCTCTCTGTGCTTTGACTTCTGCATCTGTAAAATGGGGGTATTGATAGTACCTAACTTCAGGGCTGTTAGAGGATTAATTTATGATGTGTATACCTGACCCATAATTAAGGTTAGTTATTTTTCTTTATCACCATCATTTACTCCACTTTCATAATAGCTAAACAGGACATATTTTTCCAGGGACCTACTGCAGTTTTCTCTATACCTGGTTGGCTCTTAACAAACAAACGAATCTGAACTTTTGAATTAGAATGAACATGAGATGAAACAGAAAGTGATTTTAAAATCTTTCCTTGATTTCATGAGCCTTTGTTTCTAATGATAGTCACAAAGCTCCTGGAATTTTCCATTTAGCTGTCTTCCACTTGTGGCTTCACATATGCAATGAGAAAAGTTGGGTAATAGAGGGAGACGCTGGGCAGGGCAATTATTTGACCTACATTCCTTTGCTCTAGTGTTCAAGAGGCTTTATTCACAGTCTTGAGTAACAGCAAACATTCCATCTTCTGCCGGCAGCATGCTTTCTTGCTGAGGTAATAGATGCAAGCACCGTGGTGGGGTGCTCCGACACAGGTGAGCTGCCTGGGCTGCTCTCCAGGAAAGGGAGGTGCCAGGTGCCACCACATGGCACAGTGCAAAGGAAGCAGGCTCGGGGCCACAGACTTGCACTTGAACCCTAACCCTGGGTAATGACTTAGCCTCTCTGAGCCTCAGCTTTCTCATCCATGAGATCATGAAATGAAGGATTACCAAGAGCATGGCACTGAACCTGGCACAAAATAAAGCATATTTATCCAGTGAAGGTCTCCTCACTGCCTCCTTTGTGCCAGGCTCTCCTTGAGCCAGGTGCCAGGGACACAGGTGACCCAGGTCACAACACAGACAGCCTGACAGTGTTAACTGGCCAGCAGACAGACTGTCCAACAGAGGGCCATAGTAAGCACAGTGAGGGAATAAAGGATGGTGGTGAGAACACATGGAAGACAGAAACTGAGACCTGATGGATGAGTTGGGAGTGTGCCACCCAACCTGGCGGGAGATGTGAAGGAAGGGTGTGCAGGAAAGTGCTGGGCACACAGAGAAGTTCAGTAAGGCTAGCCAGGGCCTGAGGGATGGGGTGGGTGGGGTCTCATTTAAAAAGTTGGACTTTATCCTAAGAATAATGAGAAACTTACTGCAGGGTTTTAACTGGAGAAGTGATACCAGAGATTTGGATTCTAGAAAGATAACTCAAGGTCGAGATTGGATTTGAGGGGGAGTTGTGCTGAGGCCTGGAGTCCAGTTCAGTTGAGAGGCATTCGAGGTCTTCCAGGTGAGAGACGATGGAGGCCTGGTCTTGGAAAGAGGATGCTTCCAGGGAGAAGAAAGTGGTGCTTTCATTCAATCACTTACCCCACACGTATTAATCGAGCATCTATTATGTACCATGCACTGTTCTAACTGCCTAGGATACTGTAGTGAACAAAGTCCCTTGCTCATGGAGCTGCATTCAGCACATAACACAAGTGAATATAAATGAAACACATATAACACTCTGATTTTTTTTTTTAAAGATGTTGGGGGTAGGAGTTTATTTATTTACTTATTTTTGGCTGTGTTGGGTCTTCGTTTCTGTGCGAGGGCTTTCTCTAGTTGTGGCGAGCGGGGACCACTCTTCATCGCGGTACGCGGGCCTCTCACTATCGCAGCCTCTCCCGTTGCGGAGCATAGGCTCCAGACGCGCAGGCTCAGTAGTTGTGGCTCACGGGCCCAGTTGCTCTGCGGCATGTGGGATCCTCCCAGACCAGGGCTCGAACCCATGTGCCCTGCATCGGCAGGCAGATTCTCAACCACTGCGCCACCAGGGGAGCCCTAACACTCTGATTTTAAGACCAAGTTGATAGCCACCTCCCCGATCCCACTTTAAGGAGGAGAGGTCAAGTAGAGCTGAGCATGTTTCAGACCAGCCTCCCGGTGCACAGGATTACTTCACATCTCTGACCAAGAGAATGGCACACCTGAGTCCCAAGAGCCAGAGTTTTCTGATCTCCTCCGGGAGCCCCCCTTGCAGCTGCCCCTCCCCCAGTAACAGATACAGAAAAGGGACCAATTCAAAGCTACTCAATGCCAGGGTCACAAACTCAAATGCCTTCAGGAGCAGAATATCATTATTGGCTTTATGTTACACAGACGGTGTCTGTTGCTGGAGGGTGAACTTTGTAACGAGTCCGTCGGGTCCAAGGAGCACAGACCGCCATAGTAATCGCTTCTGTGAGACTGCATGACAGTGGTTCTCCACGTGTGGTCTTCAACGACTGGTGCGCCAAGAGGGTCCCAGTGACAGACGGAGAACTGAACATGCCAGACCTTTCTTTTGTTGTTCTTGGCCCATGACCTACAGCTGCATGACGTTCCATTTTCACACAGGGCAGAGGTGCATGTGCAGACCCAGACACCTTAAGTCATATGCGCAAATTCATACGTCTTCAATACAAGTCAGGCAGGTCTCTAACTAAGGGAAGCTCCCCACAGGTGCCGAGAGAGTTGACTTCATCTAAGGGGGCCCAGATAGCGCTGTACACGGCCGGCTGTGTGTGGCTGTGTAGAAATGCTGGTCATGGGATTTTTATGTGAAAATCCTCATTTTTATTTTTATTTTTTTTCAGAATGTAAAATAAGTGTCTTGAAGAAAATCCTCATTTTTAAACTGTTGGCAACTGCGTCCATTTTTTAAGCATGCAATTTGTAATCGTCTGTGGGCTGGGTACTCCCTTGATCTTTTCCAAGGCTGCCCTGCAAAAACCTCCACTTCTGGCAGCTACTCTTCTACCCTTTTCACTCCCCACTGAGTCCTTTAGTCCCTCATTATGTCCAATAGGAGTGACCCAAAATTGGCAAAATGTTCTTGCATTTATACAAAAGTTATATATAAAAAGAAGTTTGTATATACAAGGATTTTATATAGGAAGGAATTTTCAGTTGGTAGAAGTTAGATGGTACTGTTGTAATGTTGTAAATGTTGTTTCTCTAAGGGGAGAAATTTCTGAATTCTAGTCAACTTACGAACACATGTTATGGAACACAAACATTTATTTATAAATAAAAGAGAGAAAGTGCATGCAGATGTATTAAATATATATTAACACACACTACATGTAAGTACATAATACATTTTTCTTAAGAATTGTCAGATACTTCTTCCTGAATCAAATGAATCAAAGGCCTACTTAAAGTAAAAAAGGAAGAAAATCAATATATTCTGTATGGATATTTTATCACTTTTGTGGTGAACAATTAGGTAAATAGGTGCCTCTATTCTGGCCTTACGTAGCTTTAGATTATTTTTTTAATTAAATACAAGTTTTAGGAAGGACCAGATGTTTTGTGCCTCCTTTTATGATTGAAATCTTTTTTTTTCTAAAATTAAGGTATTTTCTTCTAAAAGAAATGATCCCTGTAATCAATACTACTACTGTATTTGTGTGCACCTTACAATTTCATAAATTTCTTTCATACACAGTATCTTTATAATCACTTTCTCACTTTTATTCACATCCTTAAAAACATCTCTAGGAGGAAGAAAAAACAGGTTTCACTGAAATAATAAAAATAAAAGGTTTAGTGCAGTGCCTAACACTCGATAATCATGCAACATGCCAGCAGTTGTTATTGCTACAATTAATATTATCCCTCTTGTTACAAGCCTGATTGACAGTTGAAGAACCTGAGTCTCAAGTAACAAGTCCAGTAGGGTTATAAAACTAGTGAGTTTTAGAGACTCAACTTATTAAGATATGGTTCTACTGATCTAAACTTTATAGACTTTCATTTATAACAAATAAAAACTAAAGAACAAATGAAAAGAAGCTTTGTTACTAGAGCACCTATTTATGTCCTGGGTGCATTGCACATATTCTTTTCTTTGATTTTTTTTTTTTTTTTTTGCAGGTACTGTTTGGGGTTTCATTTTATAGATAAAGAAACTGAAGCTAGTAAGGGGTTAAATTACTTACCAAGGTCACATTGCAAGTAAGTGACAAAGCCAAAAAGTGCTTTTAGGTCTGAAGCCAAGGCCTCTGATTGCCTTCCAGAGTACACTGTCACTTACTACACTGTATCTAATTGATGCTTGCAAGTAACAAGTATTTTATTTTTAACTGATAGTAAGCATTTGTGTCACTATAAAAGTAGTCTTCATTTCATAAAATTGCCAGCTAAAGTAGGAGAAAGCAGTCATCTTGAATAGATAGGGTTTTCTGTAAAATAAACGAAAAGGTTTTGTTCTTGGTTTTTTTTTTTAAAGAAATCTTTATTTTTTTCCCTGTCTGGGAGATGACCTTTCTGATGTTATACCGTGGATAGAATTCATTCTGTAGGACGTGAGTGATCCCACTCACGTGGGAGTATGACGGAAATAACTGATGAATCCATATCCCATTTGTAAGTGGCTTGTCACGTTAAAAACAGTGCCATTCTGATATCACAGATGCATGGAGAAAACATAAACAATGGATATAGGGAAGTATCCATTCAGATTAGGTTTTGCAATGAGTAACAAAACAAAACAAAAAAATGCCAGTGCCTCAAATAAGATAGAATTTTATTTCTCATGCATGTAAAAGAAGTGTGGAGGTCAGGAATCTCAGGCAGTTTCAAGATGACTGAAGATTGTTTTCTGTTTTGCTGCTCCACCCATCCTTAATTCTCAGTACAAGGCTTTCTGCCTTGTGGTCCAGGCTGGCTGCTTAAACACCTACTACCATGTCATAATCTGGCCAGTGGGAAGGAAGAAGGGCACATCTCCCTACCTTTAAGGACACTTTCCAGAAGTCATACATGACATCTTTGCTTAGATCCGTTTAGCCAGAATGTAGTCCCCTGGTTGTGAATGCACACACACCTGGTTGCAAGGGAGGCTGGAAAATGTGGTCTTTTGCAGGGGGAGGACAGGGGGGTGCGGGGGCATATGTTATCAATCAGGAAGAGGGAGAGAACAGATATTGGGGCACTAGTAAAGTCTGCCACAGAAAGAATGGAAAAGAGCTATAGAGAAAGATTGACTCTGATCCAGCCTGTGCTCTAGAATACCTTATGTGCACTTGCCTTAGGACAGGAATCCTAGAACAGATGTGCAGATGTGGGTCCTAAACTTTTACTCTTTGAATGAATGATAGAAATCTTTAGGAGCCCGTGTCTTAAAAAAAGAATCAAAGATGACAATAATCTTTATTTTTTTAGTAGTTCCTTTGCACGCTGCTTCACCACAGATAAGATCTGCCTGGGGAATTACATCATTAATGAATCACTAGCTCCAAACCTACCATGACTATCCGAAGCTTTCAACTTCCATTTCAAAGTCTCTGCTGCCTGACACAGGTACAGACTGTGTACAAGGGACATGGATTTCAAAGTTCTTGGCCAACCGCTCTCATCAGTAAACATTCACCCAGGGAATCTCATCATGGGTGGGAAGTCAATACAGCTGTGCCTCCATATCTGTGGGGGATTGGTACCCAGGACCTGCCACGAATATCAAACTCTGCAGATGCTCAAGTGCCACAGCCATTTACAGTGAATCATAAACGTAATACAAGATCCAAGGATGTGGACCCCATGGATGTAGAGGGCTGACTGACCACACTGGGAAGAATGTTAAGGGAGCTGGCTGCTTTTCTGCCAGAGTGCTCCTGTCCTCTCAAGGAATATTGAAACAATAAAGCTAGAAACTATTCTTTGAATGCCAAACCCATTACATGTTACTACACTTAAACTTCAGAGCAACTCTGAAAGGTAGGGTTTTATTCATTCTCACTTTACAGACATAGAGGCTCAGAGTCACATAGCTTGTATGGGGAGTTACTGAGATTTGAATTTGGGTCTGATGGACTCCAAAATCTATACCCTTTATCACCAAGAAGGAACAAGGACCCCTTCAATGTTTTTTGTGTGTGTGTGCAATAGCCTAAGGAAAAGTACGGACATGCGGTCAACTTTTCCTGGTCCCTGGAGTTGTGTTAAGGCTCCCTCGACCCTCTCATTGGTTCTTTAGTGAACCAATGGACTATAGGTAAAGCCTCAATACAGTCAACTGTAGGAAATGCCACTGTTTTAGAGCTGTGAGGGTATAGATTGCTTAGGGCTGAGCAGGTGAGAAGGTCAGTATCAAAGAGCTGGGGCTCTGTCTGTCCCCATTTTTTTGCTTTTCAAATGGATGCTTTCACCACTGTACCCTTTTTTTTTTTTTCCAGTCACCTTCATCTTATAGCTGTTCCTCCACACCTGGTGGTTGCCAGATGACTGTCTATATCTCTAGAGCTTTGGGTTTCTTCATCCTAATCCTCGGAGAGAGAGGGAGAGAGAGGGAGATTTACAGAAGCTCTCCCAGAAGAGCAAGGAAACTACTTGCTGCCATCCTCAGAAAATTTCTTCTCCATCTCTATTGGCCCACATAGGGTCACCTGTTTATCTCTGAGCCAATACTGGGGAGTGGGGGGGTAGGATAATGCAAATTAACTTAGGCGGAGCCACAAATCCCACTCCCAGATCAACTTCCCCCAAGAACCTGGACTTTTGCAAGAGCAGCTGAGGGTAACCAAAGAAAAGTTAAGGCTGTTATTAAAAGACTGGGAGTGGGGTTTGGGAAAGCATACATGGTGTCTTTTAGACTCTCCTGTTGTGAGAATCATCCCCCACCCACCCCTAGCAGCACCCCAGGAACTGGGGCTCTTAGCTGACTCTCGACTTTTGGAAGGCTGCTGACCCCTAGTGTTTGGAGTAGAGCATTGGAGAGGGAGAATCCAGAGATTTGAGTTAAGCTGCAAAATGAGAATCACAGTAGCTGTGCCACCCGCTCCCCTTCATGCACAGTGAGGGTGTGAGCAAAATGAAACTTCTAGAAGGAATTTAATGAATCTGTGATTTTAGTTAGAACCTTTCCAAAGACCTTCGAGACCCAGCACACAGGCCTTCCCTGACCTTGCAGACCTGCGCCTTCAGAGCACACTCTGGAACCCTTGTCACACCTGTGAATAGTCCTCCAAAGTACTTCTTCCTAAATGGAGGCTGTGCTCTCTGAGGTCAGACCTGGCTGCGAAGCCCCCAGCCTTGAGCACCCAAGCCTCGAGACTTAGTGGAAACTTGTATATAAGTAGATGAAGAGCCCAGATGTTGCTCAGCTCTCCTATCCCCTATCCCAGCCACTACTTTCACTTATAAAGATCAAATAGATCAGCCTAATTGTATTCACAATAATAAAAAGTAAATAAATAAATAAGTAACCAATTGTGTTTGGAATATGTACGTATAAATATGAAAATATGCCAACAACCCAAAATACACGTGCTTTGTGATGGTAGGATAGCCGACAAGACTGATTTGACTTCTGTGCAAATCAGCAAGCACCACTGCTGTCAGCTCTCCTTTGATCTGTAGACAAGCCGTGTTAGATGGGGTCCTTCTTTGGTCTGTGCGTTTGGAGTAACAGGACTTTTCCTGCGTTCCATGCTTTGGCATAAGGGTGGAAAGGAAAAGCAAGAACATGGTAATGATAATATAGGATGGCTTTCAAGAAGATAGAATAAGGTTTTGTTTTGTTTTGCTTTTAATTGACTTCTAATTCAAGCGTAAATGTTACGGCTCTCAAGATAAGAGAAATTTTGCACAAACCCGTGAGTAGAATGAACTTCCACTAAGCCGTGGAGGGCACCAAAGGGCAGATAGGATTTCTCAGTCGGAGTTCAGGGAGAGAGTTCTGGGAAATGGTGACAGCCACAGCTGTAGAAGCCCTAACCGCTGTTTGGTTCTGTTTGTCAGGGCTAGCTGCTGTGCAGAGAAGGAGCTGTGCTGGCCCAGTCCAGGGCCCTCTCCTGACACACAGCCTGCGAGGTCCCCTCCAGGAGAGGAGTCCCACACTGTCCTTCTCTTCCTTCCCCTTTTCACACGGAGAAACAAAATGGGAAAATGGGTTATGGGATGGGGAAAATTAAATCACTGATGCAAAGTGACTGGAAAAACTGAACTATATCATTGTGTCCTAAAGTATTATATCCGTTTTGCTAGCCTGCTCTTATCTCTTAATTAAGTAAAGGAAATGCTGTTCCTTGTCAAGACTGTTACCATTAATACAATTTGGTATTTTGGAGAGAATGAGGATAGGTACTAAATATTTATTCTGGTGTTCAGTTGACAAATTTCACCATTCCGCTTTGGATTCATTCTTCGCCTTTGAGATAGATACTTAGTGACAGAAATATGGGTGTTATTCAGTCAGTGTTTCACTGACTTCTAAAAAGCCGCTCAAGTTGCAAACTAATCCCAATCAGCTAGTTTGAACAGCCTCCTATCTTACACTGTATTTGTGCTTCAGGGAGAAAGTAACGGAAAAGGGTCCATGTTGGCTTTGTCAAACTGATATATGAATAATGGACAAGCAATGGATGACCGGGGTTCATGCCTGCAGAGCCACTTGCACACCTGCTTTCCAAAGCACTTCACATGGTCCCACACTTTTTAATGTGCCAAGTACATAAATTTAGTTGGTGTGTTCTTCTAAGTGCTAGCTCTGATTCTGTGTGAATTACATTCCTAATTCTGTTAGGAAGGTTGCAACACTTTGGGTATGAAAAAAGAAGGGTTTTTGGAAATTTGTTCCTTACAGGTTAACTTTTATCTCCAGGGTGTTTTCTTTGGTTTTGTTTTTGTTTGTTTTATGTGTGTGGTTTTTTGTTTTTGTTTTTTTTGCTGTTCCCCTCCCTTTCCCACCTCCCCCCAATGCCTTGCAGATAGAATTGTGTGTGTGTGTGTGTGTGTGTGTGTGTGTGTGTGTTTTGGATAGATGATATCTAATTAGGAATTCTCTTGAGAAACATTTTCAACCTGAGAAATATGGAGAAACCATGGCTGAAGAACTGTAAGGCAGCTGTTTAATTTTGGCAAGAAAAAAATTAGGTCTTAATCTTCTTTGTTAGGTGTGTGAGGCACCATGTGCCACTCTGAATTGTGATCTGTGAGGAGAGAGGCTAGTGTACAGGCAAGTGCTTTACATCTGCAGTCTGGTTACATCCTCCCAGTAGCCCTTTGAAGCAGGTATTAATCACTCTACTTGTACAGGTGAGGAAATTGAGGCTTAGATAAATTATGGGATTTGCCCAAAGCATAGGCGCTAAAGGGTGTGGCCATGTGAATCCACGAGTTTGCAAACTCAAGAACTCTGTTCTTTGTACTATTCCAAGTGGCTCAGCTCTCAAATTTTTGTCTTAGAAATAAAAATACAAATAACAACAAACATTTGTTCAGCTTTAGTGTTTCTCAACAGAGTAACAGACAGTTTCTCTGGAACCCTTATGTTTTCACTGGGAATATGATTGTTTTTGTTTTCATTTGGGTAAGAAACCATTAATTATAAGCATACTCTGGATCATCTGGCTCATCCCTTTATAGCAGAGTACTCCTCTATTACGTAAGCAGTGCTGGTTTTATCTGTGTTTCCATTGACCCCAAGAAGTGTTTCTCCACCCCAGAGATTGCTAGCTGCTTTACCCAATATCCACTCTTTCTTTCTTCCTTACTAACAGGACCCTGATTTGACAATATTCCTACATTTCCCAGCCTTCCTTGAAATTAAGAATGGTCACATGACACTGTTCTAGCCAATAATATGCAAGAGAGTTATTGGATGGGGCTTCCCAGAAAATTCCTTAAAGGTGGCCGATTTAGCGGGCTAATGCCTTTTACACTCTGTTCTTTCTCCTTTTGTAGCTTGGACGAAAGTCAAGCTATGACCAAGAGGGCAAGAACACGTGCTAGGGATGGCTGAAGATGAGAAAAGGCTGGGTCTCTAATGACTACAAAAAACATCATGACAGCCCCGGACTTGGCTATCTACAGATACCTCATTATATGGAAACACTAGCTCCCTAATTTTTAAAGTAGCTTTATTGAGATATAATTTACATACCATAAAATTTACCTCTTTTAAATGTACAATTCAATGATTTTTAGTAAATTTTCAGAGTTGTGCAAATATCACCACAATCCAAATTTAGAACATTTCCGTCACCCTCAAAAGATCCTGCCTGCCCATTGACGGTCAATTCCCAGTCCCACTCCCAACCCCTGGCAACTAATGATCTGCTTCCTGTCCCTATAAGTTGGACATTTCATATAAATGGGACCATACAATATGCAATCTTTTGCATCTGATTTCTTTCACTTAGCTTATTGTTTTTGAGATTCGTCCATGTATCAGAAGTTCATCCCTTCTTATTGCTGAATAAGATTCCATTGTAGGGCTGTCCCATGTTTTGTTTATCTATTCACCAGTTGATGGATATGTGATTGTTTCCACTCTTCTGATATAATGAATAATGCTGCTATGAGCACCTACAGGTCTTTTGTGAGATATGTGTTTTTATGGCTCCTGGGTAGATACTTAGGAATGGGGTTGCAGGGTCATATGGTAAATTTATGTTTAATTTTTTTTAAAGAAACTGCCAAACTATTTCATAGTGTTTGCACCATCTTACATTCCCATCAGCAAAGTATGGGGGCTCTAGTTTTTCCATATCCTCACAAATAATTATTTGATCTTTTTGATTCTACCCATTCTATTGGGCATGAAACGGTATCTCATTGTTGTTTTAATTTTCATTTCCTTAATGACTAATGATGCTGAACCTCTTTTCATGTGCTTATTAGCCCATTTTTAAATTGGTCTGTTTGTCTTCTTATTGACTTGTAAGAGATCTTTATATATTCTGGATATCAGAAATAATATTTGCACATATTTTCTCTCAGACTGTGGCTTATCTTTTTTATTATTGGTAATTTTTTAAGCACAACAATTTTTAAAAATATTTATTTATTTGTTTGTTTGTTTATTTTGGCTGCTCTGGGTCTTAGTTGTGGCACACGGGATCTTCGTTGTGGCATGCGGGCTCTTAGTTGCGGCATGCATGTGGGATCTAGTTCCCCAATGAGGGATCGAACACAGGCCCCCTGCATTGGGAGCGCAAAGTCCTACTCACTGGGCCACCATGGAAGTCCCTAAGCACAACAATTTTAATCTTGGTGAAGTCTATTTTTTCTTTTTCTTTTTTGTTTTTCTTTTACAGATCATGCTTTCGGTGTTGTGTTTAGGAACTCTGTCTAACCCTAGCCACAAAAGATCTCCTATATTTTCTCCTAGGAGTTTTATAGTTTTAGCCCCTACATTGGTCTGTGATCAATTTTGAGTTCATTTTTATATATGAGTGGGGTAAGTGTGTAAATTCATCTTTTTGCATGCAGATATCCAGTTGTCCCAGCAGCATTTGTTGAAAGACTGCAGTTTCCCCTACTGGGTTACCTTGGTACCTTTGTCAAAAATTGGTGGGCCATAAATGTAAGGGTTTAAGACAAATATCATATGATATCACTTATATGTGGAATCTAAAAAATGCTACAAATGAACTTATAAACAAAACAGAAGCAGACTCACAGACATAGAAAACAAACTTATGGTTACCAAAGGGGAAGTGGTGGGAGGGATAAATTAGGAGTTTGGGATTACCAGATACAAACTACTATATATAAAATAGATAGACAACAAGATCCTACTGTATAGCTCAGGGAACTATATTCAATATCTTGTAATAAACTATAATAGAAAAGAATCTGAAAAAGAATATGTATAACTGAATATATGTATGTATATGTATAACTGAATCACTTCTCTGTACACCAGAAACTAACAGAACATTGTAAATCAACTATACTTCAAAATAAATAAATAAATTAATTAATTAAAGGGTTTATTTCTAGATTCTCAATTCTGTTCCATTTATCTACATGTCCATCCTTATGGCAGTGCCACACTATCTTGATTAATGTACCTCTGTAGTTAAGCTTTGAAATTGTAAGTTCTCCAACTTTGCTCTTTTTCCAGATCGCTTTGGTGTTTCTGGATCATTTGCTTTCCCATATACGTTTTTGGATTAGCTTGTCAATTTCTGCCAAAATCCTATTGAAATTTTAATAGGAATTGTGTTGAATTTGTAGATCAATTTGAGGAGAATTACCATTCTAACCCATGAATATAGAATGTCTCTCCATTTATTTAGGGTTCTTTAATTTCTCTCAACAATATTTTGTAGTTTTCAGTGAATAAATCTCATATTTCCTTTGTCCCTTAAATTTTAAGGTCATTGTTTTATGGACTTTCTTCTGCTAAATTGAAATCCTGCTGTATGTTCTGATGGCCAAATAAAATAAAAAATTAAAGGAATAGAAGTGGACTTAACATACATAAATGATATTTTTATGTGAAGGTCAAATGATGTCGTGGTTCATTGTATAAATGACAGGTTTCACAGTGGATAAAATGGAGACAAGTGTTGAGAAAATGGAATTATTGCATGGCACACAGAATTTAGGCATCTCCAATCCAAATGAACCTTTGCTTAAAGTTAGTATTGTATATGTAAAAGCCAGTAAAGCAACATCACCTGTCACAACTCTGTATTTGTTCATTGAAATTGATTGTATATCATTTTTATTTATATTTGTTTATAAATTTGTTTGTATTTTATGTTATCAGCATAAAAAATTTATACCTAGTTTTACATTTATTGGCCCAATATTTTTTCCCTTTAATAAGTATCTAGTATGCAACACTGGAAAGCACTGGTTTTAGTTTATTAGTGTACAAAGCATTTCCAGTTCACCATCTTACTGTTCTCACAGCAACCCTGGAGCTTGGGTAAAATAAGGATTCTTAGTATCCCACATTATAAATGACTAAACTAAGATTCACAGAAATTAAATGATGTGTATAATTTTATACCTCTATACGTGGCAATTCTGGGATTTAAAATTAGCATTTCAGGCTCCAAATCCCTTACTCTTTTTGCTACATATACCATTGATTATTGATCACTTTCTTAAACCCTGCCAAGGATACAAGAGAAATATAAAATTTAGGTAGGGAAGGAGATAAAAACCCATGAAACATGCTAAAAGTAAAGTTAGTATAACAGAGCCCACAGCGCAGACACAAAGTTCTTTTGGCAGCTACAGAATGCAGACAGGTACGTGGACCTGAATAATTGAGTAGCAACAATGCAGAGGATACCTTCAGGCAACCCAGATCCAGGACACCACCCACCAGCTTCAAAAGTGAAGCAGTCATTCCCTGCCCACCCCCGACACTGCTGGGGATGTTGGCGGCTGACAGATCTCATCAGAGACCCTCTTTGAGGATTGCCCTAGGTGCCTTTGGCCGAAGACAGCTGCCTCGCCCAAGGTCATACCTTCCTTAGGGCAGCCCATATCCAGTGTCTGGTTGAAGCTGAGACCCGATTCTCCCAGCTTGGGTCAACTGTCAAGGGCCAGCCTGGCTCCGAGCTCCCTTACAGGATCAGTGAGGCCCTTGCTGCAGCTGTGTCAGAATTCAGCCTCTCCTTCGGCCCTGTGTTGCTGCCTTTATTCCTTCACGGGGGTTGATCCTCAGCGTGTTCCTCAATAAAGGTCCTACCTGCTGGTGAACTTCACCTCAGAGTCCGCTTCCTGGGGAACCGACCTGCATCAAATGATCTCTTGAGGTTTCCAGGCAGCAGAAACAACATGAACAAAGGCCTAGAGGCTGCAATTCCTCTCAAGGATGTAGGAGAGAGAAAATGGAATAGTGTTTTTAAAAGCCTAGAAAAAAATGGCCAGATGGGGGAGGACTTTGAAAAACACGAGGAAGTATCAGCCTTGATAGAGAACGCTCCAGAGAGCCTGGCTGACCCACCCGCTATAGATGTTGCTCCATGAGAATATTGGAGCTCACCCTGACATTGCTTTTGAAAGGTGAATGTGTAACCCAGATACATCAGCCCTGGCCTTGGGGCAATAAGCGCTAATCTGTCAGTGATCCTGTGAATCGGGCCCTGAAGCTGGAGAGGGAAGATGTGAATTTAAAATCTCCCTTGCCAGCTTTCTACTTGTGTGATTTTAGAGCTTCTGTTCCTCATTTGGAAAATGAATATGCTGTGAGGATTGAAATATTCCTAATTTCACTGGCATTTCATTGGTGTCATGTGAGAGGAGGCTTCCCTGACCAAAATAACTGGATGATACTAGGCTAAACTTCGTTCAATGGATTTCTTTTCTGTAGGATTTCTCAGTCTTGAATATGCTGCTGCATCTTGTGATCTCAGAGAGGGGCATGAAATTCAAATCATCTTACCTTAACTTAACAGAAAGATCTTTCCCCACTCCTGACACTTTCCAGGGAGCATCTAATAGGCTTGTGTCCTACTGAAGTCATATTGAGAAACTGGCCCCTCACAGAGCAGGCAGTCAATAAAGGATAAGCTGGATTCTACTGATCACCATAGTCTGCCCTGCCTTGGCCTTAAACTAAGTTAGGAATCTCTCAGGGATATATTAAGACTTCTCAGTGACTCTGGTACTCAAGACCAATGTGGTCTTGGCTTATTTAAATTTGGTAAGGTATAATTCACTTCAAGGGTACCTCCAAATCATGACATGTATCTTTTAAAGAATGATACTCTCTCAAGGCTTTAGATTAGGGGGATTCATGGGTTTCCAACGCATGCAATCTCCATTGTACTGGCAGTGGCCACCATGCTGTGCTGAAACATGGTGGCTGCCTCGTGGGGACAGAGCAATTTGTTGAGAACGTTGCTGAAGCTGTGTCTGGGCTGAGTGAGCAAGGATGCTCTGATGGATTAGTGATGTCATCTGTTGTCACAGCCTTAGTTACCTGTATTTCAGACCATAGTTAAATTTAATGTACACATTCCTTAACTTTTTGAAGACAGTGGGAGAATAAAGTATACAAACTATCTCAAGTGTGGCATGTTCCAAACCAACTCATCATCATTTTCTCCTCTAACTTGAGTCAGTGCCAGTACCTTTCATCTCAGCTAACGGCAATGGCCACCACCAAGGTACACGTGATTCCTCCCTGCTCCTCATTTCCTATAATCAATCAATCACCAAGTCTTGTCAATTTTACCTTCTAAATATGTCTCAAATCATTCCCCTCCGCATTGCAGCTACTGCCCTAATCCTACAAATGCTGTTATCTTTCACCCCAACTGCTACAGCTTCTTGCATCCTGTCTCCCTGCCTCCAGCCCTGCACCCTTTAAATCCTCCCCCAATCTACCTGTCTACCTGTTCAGGTGGGTTTCCTTCTCAAATCCTTTAATGACTTCCTCAGGGTAAAGCCTAACCTAAATGTGGCAGTAGAGGCCTCCCATATCTGGGTCCTTCCCTGGTCTCATTTCATGCTACTGTGTGATGCTCTAAGAGAGGAATCTCTCTGACCTGCCTGATTCACATTGTTTCTAGCTTCCATGCCTTTGCTTCTGCTGTACCCTCTGCTTGAAATGTTTCCTCCACCCTGTTCACTCTGCCCTTTACTTGCCCAGTTAATTCCTACTTATCGCTGAAACTCAGCTCAGCCATCGCTAACTACAGAAAACCTTTCCTGACCTCTCCTTCCTCCAGACTTGGTTAGGTGCCCTAACCTGTGACATCTATTATGTATAAATAGCATAAATCTGTAATGTATAGTATGATTGTCTGTTTATGTGTCTGTCTGCACTTTGAAAATGGGGTTTGTGTTATTCCATCTCTGTTCCTTGCACCTGTTAACATGACTGCTTTATCTAAAACATTCAGTAGATAATATGTGGACCAAGTCAAGGAACTAAATATCTATGATGAATAAAACTAAGCTAACAGCAGCCCATGTACATCAAAAATATAACCCATACTCAGGTAAAAAATTTTCTTTGTGGATTAAGAACGATTGCCATGCCTGACTGGTGAGGTTTGAGAGAGGAAAGCGAGCAACGGGTTTCACGAGAGAGAGTAGCAGAGTCTAATACCTTAAGCGTCACATAAAGCAACGTGGACACTGAATTGCATCTGGTTTCCAGGGAAAGAAAGTCACTCTGAGAAGTGCTTAGCCGGGTTTAAAGTAATTTTCCCACTTTCGTGTGGCCATTTTAGAGTTGGACCCTATCTGTACTTCGTGGCTGACTTTTTAAAAATGCCTACAATTCGGCTCATTTTTCTCATGGATTACTATAAAAAGAACACCTTCTTACTACTGATTAGATCAGATTTAAGTTAACTCGTGTGACCCTACGGTGAATGACCGAGTGGATTAAAACGTGTTTTCAACTAAAGCATTTTTTATGACAACAGAGGAGGAATTGAGTGTAGCCTGTCACCTTCTGGTTAAATTCCTTACTGTACTTTTGTCACTGTACTTTTACTATGGCCAGGACTTCTGCCAGTGACAGCCTCTAAGCCTTGATTTTTTTTTTTTTTTTTTTTTTTTTCGGTACGCGGGCTTCTCACTGTTGCAGCCTCTCCCCTTGCGGAGCACAGGCTCCGGACGCGCAGGCTCAGCGGCCATGGCTCACGGGCCCAGCCGCTCCGCGGCACGTGGGATCCTCCCGGACCAGGGCACGAACCCGCGTCCCCTGCATCGGCAGGCGGACTCACAACCACTGTGCCACAAGGGAAGCCCAAGCCTTGATTTTTGAATGGCTCCGGGAATATGGACTTCCAGACTCTCTCTAGCACCCTCATTTGTTTTGATTTTCCTTTTTACACGCATACACCCCCAATATGCCACAGTCCAGGAACTCGAATTTAAAATAAACATTCAGTCCTCTCACACTTGTCTGATGGTGAGACCCTCAGCAACTGTGGTCGACTGAAGCCTAGACACACATCCTAAACTCAGACAACCCACTGAATGGTCAGCAGCAAAAGAGGGTTTACAAAGTCGTATATGTCACACTCAAGTAGGACAGAAGTGCGTAAAGAGATAAGCTAATTGTGTGGCAATTTCACTCATCCTCAAATGATGCTAAATGAAAAAAACACTTTACACCAAGGTAATAGTTTCAGTGCTCTTATCACGTGGCCCCCAGGCAGAGCACTGTGTCTCATGCTAAAGTTCTAGGGATAAAAAGCAGTTGAGGGCTTCCCTGGTGGCGCAGTGGTTGAAAGTCCGCCTGCCAATGCAGGGGACACGGGTTCGTGCTCCGGTCCGGGAAGATCCCACATGCCGCGGAGCGGCTGGGCCCGTGAGCCATGGCCGCTGAGCCTGCACGTCCAGAGACTGTGCTCTACAACGGGAAAGGCCACAGCAGTGAGAGGCCCGCGTACCGCAAAAAAAAAAGAAAAAAAAAAGCAATTGAATAGCTGTAAACAATAGCTGGGGCTACTTTCAACTGGGGACAATAACACTCTGAGATTCAAAATCAAAGTGGACAGAGTGTGCAAATAGTGCAACAAGTCTGATCACTCTTACGCCTCCTGAACATTTTGTCATCAGCATGTCTCCCTGCTCCCTTCCTGTTTCCTAATCACCTCAGGTTTGTGTCCTCTTCCCCAGGAAGGGGCAGCATGGCGCCATGGGCAGAGCACTGTCTGGGAGTCTGCTGGGCCTTTGTGTGTCCCTAGGGCAGCCTGCAGTGGGGAAATCACTGCCACCACCATCAGCCTCCTCAGCGCCAGGAGCTGTGCCAGGTGCTTGGCACTTGTGATCTTGTGCAGCCCTCATAACCACACTGCAAGGAGGCATTGAGGCTTGGAGGAGCCATGCTACCTGCCCAAGGACACAGACAGAGGATCAGGCATGGCTGGCCCAGAGGCCTGCTCTGGTCTGTGCTAGCATCATAGATCCCTTTCCTTCCTAGCAACTGAAGACTTTTTTTACATTAACAAAATTATATGTTATAGGCTCATAATTTAAACATGAAAAAGGTTTAATAGTGTGGTCCTTACATGTCCTTATCTGTCTTAGTTATCTATTGCTTTGTAACCATCTACTATAAAATTTAATAGTTTAAAACAACAAACATTTATTATCTCACAGTTTCTGATGGTCAGAAATTTGGGAGCTGCTTAGCTGGGAGGTTCTGGCTCAGGGTCTCTTGTGAGGTTTAGTCAGAATATCCGTGGGGCTGTAGTCATCCAAAGGCTTGACCGAGGCTGGAGAGTCCTCTTCCCAGATGGCTCACTCACATGGCTGGAGGCTGGAGGCCTCAGTTCCTCACCATGTGGCCCTCCCCATAAGCTGCCTGGGTGTTCTTGCAACTTGGCTGCTAAGTTCCCCCAGTGCAAGTGAATGGGGAGAGAGAAAAGAGAGAGAGAGAGAGAGCAAATGTATCTTTTTTAACCTAGTCTCTGAAGTAGCTGGTGTGTCACTTTTGCTTTTTTTCTTTTTTCTTTTCTATTCTATACTAGAAAGTCACTAAGTTCAGCCCACATTCAAAGGAAAGAGAATGAGACTCCACCTCTTCAAAGGGAGAGTATCAGACAATTTGTGGACATATATTAAACCACCCCACTCTCTCTAACCCATATCCATACATCTTTTAAGGCAAGCAAAACAGAAGAAACCCCCATCACTAAAAAAGCAAATTGCTTTGCTCTTTCTCTGTTTAACTTTGTCTTGCATATTCTGACCACCCAGTGCCTCCTGTTTCCTATGCCTAAATTGCTATCTAAGGAAATGGTTGTTTCCATAGCAGAGAAATCTTTACTTTTCCAAGGAATTTACAAGGACTGGGAAATACAGAGATACAGCTTATGCTCTTGATTAAGCCCTGACTTTGGGGGCTATCTCGAATCTTTCTCCCACTCTTTGTCCTGCAGGCCAATGGCGTAAGGGGGGCTGAGCTGGTGCCTGGGGCACCCCACGGATTATTCCCCACATGACTTTCTCTTCCTGTCTCCTAGGTGAGGCCTGGGGCTCAGGGTGGGGCTTAGCCATGACCGCCCCATGATCTGGTACCCCCCCCCCCCCTCAGGACAGATGGCTCAGGTAATCAGGTCCTGGGAACCATCTCTCTCTGGGCCAGTTGGTCTTAGTTGGGATTGGTCAGTTATTTCCAGGTTTGAATGAAGGCTGTGTTGGTTACTGGGGTCACACGCCAGACAATCTGGACAGCTCTGCTGATGGCCATTCCCAGCTCTCTGCCCAGAGTCCAGGTGGACATTCCATAAAAAGACGTGGTTCTAGGACGGAAACCCCACGGTTAATTCTGTATTTTAAAGTGATTTTCTCAGAGTAAGAGAGCAGAACCAGTTCTAGAATCAAGTTGTTTTTACCTTTCCCCTCTGCACCTACCTTAATCAGAATAAGTATTAGGAACTTCTGCCACTTAAAGGTAAATCAGACACCAAGACTAAACACTGCCTGTGAGAGGAAATGATTAAAATTTCTTAAAATTATAATTACAGACAAGTTATTCTTAAAGAAACATGTATATGTATATATTTTTTCAAATGAATTTATCCGTAGAGTATAGCCTATTTAAAAATCTTTAGCTTTCATTCTGTCTGAAATTAAATGAATCTTACCCTAAAGTGGTACAGGCAGTTACTAGAGCAAGGTAACCGAAACCTGAAGAAAAGTAAGAAAAGAAGGAAAGCCTGATGAACTAGAAGTATGGAGTTGTCAGTTACTAAAATGGGGAAGAAGAGGTAGACGAGTTGCAGGAGTTCAGGGTTGGGAGAGATCAGGGGTTCGTTTTAGGATTGATAAACGTAAGATACTTATGAAACGCACAAGTGGAAATGGCGAGTGGGCAGTCAGATAAAGGAGTCTGGAGTTCAGGAAATGGTCCAGGCCAGAGGTGTAAGTTTTGGAGTCACCAGTCAAGAGACTGGTTGACATTTCCAAGAGAGTGAGTTCAGATAGAGAAGAAACCCAAGGACTGAGCCTTGGGAATTCTAGTGCAGCACTGCCCAATAGAACGTTCTGTGATGATGGAAATGTTCTCTATCTACTCTGTCCAGTACAGTAGCCACTAGATGTGGCTATCGAGCACTTAGGAACTAAGGAACTAAAATTGTAATTTAATCTAATTCAAATTTAAATTGCCACACATAGCTGGTGGCTACCATATTGGACAGTGCAGCTCCAGTAGGTTAAAGTGGAAGAAATGAGGAGGGATCCGCAGAGGACAGGTCTTTAATGTAGGAAAAGAACCAGGAGAGAATGTTGTCTAGGAAGCTGACAGTGTTGACTACTGTTCATAGATCTAGTATGAGAAAGACTGGGACTTCTTCTTGGGATTTAGGAAGGTGTAGCCATTTCAATGGCACGGGGAAGACAAAAGCCTCCTCACTGGAGAGTGTTCAATAGAGAATAAAGGGCAGAGAGAAATTGTAGACAGGGAGTCTGGACAGCTCTCTGAAGGAGTGTTGTGGTTGTCTAGGAGAGTGTGGGAGTGAATGGATGGAGAGATATAGAGGAGACCAGGCAGAGCTGAGGGCGCCCTTGGGGTTAGTGGTCATGAAGTTAAAGTGAGATCAGTTAGTATGGTTGTGTATTTTTCTCCAGCCGAGCATATCAGCCTGGGAACAGGCACGGAGTAGCAAAGAGCTGAATTATCCACAGTTGGACCTTAACCAGAGGAGTGTGAAGTGAGAGGGGCAAGTGAGAAGCAAGAGAGAGAGTTGTGGCTGCAGCGATGGGCCATGGAGTCTTCGATGTTGTAGAGAGAGAGAAGGGAGGACATGATGGGAGAGAGGGATGGTAGAAAGGTGGGCAGGAAATGGGGTATAGGGCCCAGTGCAGTTGAAGAATTGTCGGAGTTAGAATACTAGGGAGAGTTAGGCGGAGTGATGAGGCCAGATTGACAGAGAATAGGAGGCTTGGTCAGTGATGACAAGGTCAGGATAAGAGCATGGGAGCAGGTATAACTGAGGTAGGATGGAAGAAGAAGGGGTCAAGGAATTTACAGGCCAGGTTATTAGAGGGATTGTCTAGCAAACATGGAAACTCCTTGGAATTATAACAGGTCTCACATCGGAGAGGGACTCCTCAAGGCATGAGGCAGAGTAACCTGGGGAGGAATAGGTGACTGTAACTAGGAGGGCTAGCTAGGGGTGACTGAGGACTCTGATGGTGGGATAGTCAGAGCAGGGTGTTAGGGAGAGCAACAGTGGTCTAGAAGCAGGAGATGAGCAGGAAGACACCTCCCGTCCAACAGGCCCTTTAGCAAGAGGGAGGTGGGAAGGAAAAGAGCCACCACTTGAAAGAGCTGTAGGGGAGACAGTGCCTTCAGGGACTGTTAGAGCAAGACAGTGAAGCGGGCCCCCTGGAAACGCCGTGGAGGACTTTGGGAACCGGAGGGGGGTTTCCAGAGCCATTGAGGGAACGTAACTAGGAATGAAAAGACCTTGCGGTAAGGTTGATGATGTGTCTCCAAGACAGACAGTGAGGGGAACGCTGCTAGTGTTGGAAGCAGGGGGAGGGTTCTTGCCCAGAGCACACAGACCTCTGGGGTCTTTGGGCTGATAGCAGCGGAGGATGAGTGGTCTTAAGCAGAGGATGTGGGTCAGGAGAGAAATCCCCTCCAGAATTACAGTACAGCCCCAGGTGTCCTGTGGTGTCTGCATCCCTTACCCCGGCTCTTTCTAAACTTAAGGCGGTTAAGCTTAAACTCATCATTGACCTTGGTTAGCTTCTGCTTCTGCAATGTGGACTTAATCCCACGCTGGAGCAAGAAAGAATAGCGCCAGTGTCAGGGCCAGCTCGGGGCCCAGCAGCTGGCATGTGGTGGGTGCTTGGTAAAGGTCATTTTCCTCTTCTCCTCAGCAGCCTCTGAAATTCTATTTCCTCTCCTACTGAGGGAAGTTACATCTTTCCATTGATATTCGCATGCCAGAATCAAAGATACTTTTTCTTTGTATCTGAGAACCCATGTAATTCTCAAAGGAAATGTCTGTATGTCTGGTTCTCTCTCCTCCCCGATCTGCCACCCAGGACGGGTGTCGTGGGCATGTAACCTCTGCAGTTAGCAAAGGGCCCTGGACTTCAAGGGGACCAGCTCTTGGCTTCACGCCCTGCTGCTGCCATCCTGAAATTCTTAATAATTTTTGAACAAAGGGTCCCCGTTTTCATTTTTCACAGGGCCCTGCAGAGTATGTCGCTGGCCCTGTACTTATTCCAACCCCTAAAAGAACAAATAACAGGTAAAAATGACCATGGAGGGGTCAGGCCATTGGATTTATCATCCCATCCACATGTCAACATTTCAGTGATGAAGGGTCATTTGCAAATAATTAAAACACCCTAACCATATCATTTGTAAATAAGAAAATAATTGAGTGTATCTGAAATCTTATGAACGCCCAAATTTAATCATCTGTTTTTTTCAACATTAAGAACAAGCTTCACTTTCAGAAGGATTCTTCATTTATTGTCATTACCCCCATGTATTAATACATTAAAAATCTGAAAGTTATTCTTAACTCCAAGTGAAGCATGACTGAATTATTATCACGCCAAACAGAGCATTGAATCCTTCCCTTGGAGCCTTTCTTAACCAGATTCATGATTAATTTATCATCGAGACAGGGCAAGTGAGTGCCTGGAGTCCTAAAACTTGGGTAGCTCTGCTGTGCGGTAGAACAGTAAGTATTTTCTATGGAGATCATGCATTAGGATTAGAGAGACTCAAGCCACATCCAGCATTTCTTCTTCAAACAGTAGAATACTTTCTGGAAAACCACAGCCTAAATTGTAGCTTATTGCTTGTTTTTAAAGCTGTCATTTTTGTTTGTTTTCCTCTAAGAAAATAAATGTGCTAATTTTTTTCTTTTTATGCCTTTTTTTTTTTTTTTTTTTTCAGCCTAAATCTCCATGGAAGGCAGGCAAATTTTTAAATGTCAGTCTTTCACAAACCCAGTTCATCTTCCTACCGGTCATTTTGCATCTTATTCTTTTGGTTAGAAAACTAGTTGGGACTCTTTTTTTTTTTTTTTTTTTTTTTTTTTTTTTTTTTTTTGTGGTACGCGGGCCTCTCACTGTTGTGGCCTCTCCCGTTGCGGAGCACAGGCTCCGGACGCGCAGGCTCAGTGGCCATGGCTCACGGGCCCAGCCGCTCCGCGGCATGTGGGATCTTCCCAGACCGGGGCACGAACCCGTGTCCCCTGCATCGGCAGGCGGGCCCTCAACCCCTGCGCCACCAGGGAAGGGAAGCCCTGGGACTCTTTATCATCCTTAAATATAAGAATTCTGACTTCATACTCTTATCAATATCCTTTTTTTGGGGGGTGTACAAGTTGCTGGTCGTAAATTGAGAAGGGAGGAAAAAAGCCCACTAGGCTGTTTCCTTTTTTTTCTTACTAATTTTGGATTCAGTTGGAGGCTGTAGTCTAGTGAATGCACTTTAGTATGTGTTAACCTTACATGGGGAGCTATAAATGATTATTTTTGCCCTCAGGTCCAGCTGACAGTCAGTCCTGTCCCTGAGGCAAATCTTCAAGGTGAGGGGCCCCTCTGAGCCTGCCAGAGCCTCAGTTCATAGTGAGGAGGGAAATGCAGCCAGAAGGCCTCACCCGGCCGACAGACTGGCCGTCACCCACTTAGCTGTCCAGGTGAGGCTTCCCCTGCTGTCTTGAGATGAGGAAGTGGCTACTTGACCAGCTTTGCCACAGTGATGAACTAATAGCCGCTGATTGCCGGCACTGTCCTGCCCTGGGTCCCAAGGCCTGATATGAAAGAACTTCTAGGATTTCATTCATTCATTTCTTCAGATATTTGTTGGACACCAGCTATATGCCTGGCACTGTGCTTGATGCTGGATGGACAACAGTAGACATGATGGAGGAAGCATACTGTCTAGGGGAGCAAATCAACGTATCCATCGCACAAGTTAACAGATAAACATTGTGGTAAGCGCTAAGAAAGAAAACATAGTGTGCTAAGTGAACCTGAAGCAGGTCCTTATTTAGCCTGGGGGCTAAGGAAAGGCCTCCAACTTGAAGCCAGAGATGTTACTCCCACGAGGGGCGTCCAGGTTGAGAAACACTTCCTAAGAAGTCCCTGAGGCAGCAGCAATCTTGGCTTTTCTAGGAAACTGAAAGGCAGCTAGTGTGCCCAGAGCTAGGTAAGCACGAACGTGAGAGGCACAAAGGAAGCCTAGAGGGTAAAGCAGAAACAACGTCAGGGATTTAGGATTTCAGCCTAAATGTTGTGGGAAACCACTGAGGAGTTTTAAGCCAAGATGTGACATAATCTGACTTATGCTTCTAGAAGTACTTTTCATTCACAAAAGGGAAGCCTGCCAGCGCTTAATTTTGTATAACAACTTGGGAACTAGATCGAGAAAGCACGCAGCTACGGAGACTATCAAATCAGGGGCAGCTGCGTGAGTGAACGAGGCTGAATTTCTTTTAAAGTGACGTTTTATAAATTTATGCCATCTAAAATTAGGGTCATAGGTCTGATCGCCTCAGTTGTAGTGACAGCTCTGCTGAAGAAATCGCTTCGTCCTTTGGAAAACGAATTTGATTTTAAAGCCCTCAAAACAAGACCTAAGTAGCTTAAACCGTCCGTATAAACTTCCGCCACTGTCTGCAAAGCAGACGTGAGCCTTTTCAGCGGGCTGCTATTCCTCAAGTTACACTGGGGGTCAGAGGCCATGAGAGGAGGAGAGGATGCATGGGCGTGTAGGCAAAAATGGATCGTGTTTATTTTCCTTTTCCTCCTGCTCTTTGACTGAATGGCAGGAATGAGAGCAAGTCAACTGTACCTTCCTATAGCGTCATCTCTGATGAGGGGAGAGAGGGGAGAGGAGTGAGGTAAACAGGTATTCTAGGAGGCACCAGACAGCAGAAGGACTGCTAATTTCTCTCTTGGCTTTCTTAGTAAATAATGAAAAAGCCCAGGCACTTACAAGCAGAGGACGTTTTGTTGACCCAGCTTATGTGTCTGAAAGAGGCTCTCTTTGCTATTCCCAAAGGAAAACTGGTTAAATTAGGGAGTCTTAGAACACTTGGGATTAATATGCAGATTAACTTTACTGCTTATGAATAACCCACGACTGATCTTTTTTTAAAAAAAGTATTAAAATATAGTTGATTTACAATGTTGTGTTAATTTCAAGTGTACAGTAAAGTGATTCAGTTATACACATGTATATAAATATATATTCTTTTTTACATTCTCTTCCATTATAAGATATTGAGAAAAGAGTTCCCTGTGCTATACAGTAGGACCTTGTTGTTTATCTATTTTATATATAGTATTGTGTATCCGTTAATCCCAAACTCCTAATTTATCCCTCTCCCACCCCTTTGGGAACCATAAGTTTGTTTTCTATGTCTGTGATCTGTTTTGGAAATAAGTTCATTTATATCTTTTTTTTAGATTCCACATATAAGTGATATCATATGATATTTGTCTTTCTCTGAACCCATGACTGATCTTAACCCTTAATGAGTTCACGCCTTGTCCACTGTTTGGAGTAGCACAATTTCCTAACCAGTACCTTTATATTGTGAAAGAATTTATTTCTAGAAGATGAGAAACTTTCTTAATTCAGTAGCTTTAAGAGAAAGCAAGTTAATGAAATCATTCAATAATATTCTGACATTTTTATTATACTTCAAAATACTTTTTAGACTAGTGTTTTGTCTCCTGCCTTTTAGCAACTAAAATCACCTCTTTTGAGGTGCAAGAATGAGAAAGCTTATAAAACCATTCCAGATTGCTGTTTAACTGGCCCTGGGAAAGCTGGTTAGAGAATTTACCCTAGGAAGCTCTTAAGTACTAAATCCCATTATAACTAGTTGCTTTTCAACACTGCTCTTGTATTGAGGGGGAGAAAAAGATTTAAAGACAACTAAAGAATTTTAATAGTTCCTTAGAGATTATGTTGAGTTTAATCCTAAATTATTATGCCTCTGACCTGTGTTCAATGATAAAGTAGGAATATATGTCACTTGGTGAACAGGTAGTTTTCAGAAGAGATATATACTCATAAATTATTATGTTTCCCTTCTTTTCATTATTTTTGTTTTCTATGAAATAAATTTTTGAAAATAGCTCTAACTTTCATAATAAACTAAAATTTCATAATAAACTAATAATCTATGTGTTTAAGTTTTGAAATACATTTTCCCACAGTCAGTGTAAAAAGAAAAGTTGAAAATCATTGCCTTTCATTACATTTATATTAGGAAAGACCTTAAGTTGAAAGCAGATAGTTTTTGTGGACCTACCAAGTGCTAATATATAATGTGATATTAATTTTGTTTTGTGGTTGATGTTGTTGCTGATTTGGAAGCCTCATCATGTAAAATAAACTTGATTTTAAAGGACAACCATATGGTAGCCTGAAAGAGGGGGGCAGAGTGGGGGTTACAAGGAGTTGAGTTTGTGCATAAACCCATTTTATAGATTGGGAAAAAAAGGCTCTTACATATGAAGTTGCCCAAGAGAATACATCTAGTCAGAGGCACAGTCGAGCCCAGAACCCAGGCCTATGAATCCTGGTTCAAGGCTCCATCCATTCCGGAACCGTCAACGATGGCCTAGATTATAATTTTGGCTATATTAGCATTAGTGTGACTTTTATACTCTTTTATTAATGAAGACTTATGTATTTATATTTATAACTGGTATTAAAAATATCATTGAAATGTCAGTAGGACAATGGAGCATATTTTTAACATTATTTTTGTTCTCTAATCCTATTCAGTTTGAACTGATTGCAAAACACAATTGTCCACTAGAGGTCACCTTTCTTCAAGATGAGGGTCAGTTCCCTTCCCTAATACTCTTGAGTCTGGTTTTAAATCAACCACCACCTGAGAGAGATAAACAGCCTTTTTTGTGGTCAGGGATTTCATGTGTTGCTTTACCTAAATGCACTTACATTGGTAGGTAAGGCTATCAGTGGGGATGAAGGGGAGGTGTGTGCCCTTCTTCCCCTACACAAACACATACACACACACACACACACACACACACACACACACACACTTTGTGTGAGGTCTGGCTTGGCCCCTCTTGACAGACCAACTTATGTTTCTTTGGAAACTCTTGTGTTAGCCCTGGCAGGTTTATACTACCTTTCACTTTTTCTGCCACTGTTCTCTCTGACTACAAAGCCAGAGACTAAATGGAGACTAAAAGAAATGGTCCTTAAACATTGGCACAATTGGGGATGAAACCATGTAGACTTCACCCAAATTTATCTGTGAGTCAGTTACTATTTTTCTGCAGTGTGTGAATTTCAGTCAGGGTTGGCCAGAGAGTACTATGGGGAGAGGACTAGGTTAGTGTCCAATAAACAAGCACTTTGGCAGATTCTATTGAAATATAAACCATCTCAATATTCTAGAGGGAGAGGGAGGCCATGGCTACAGCATTGCCTGATGCATCAGATTTCAAACTATCTGTAGAAACCCAGAGCTGCTGGAGGTATTTTTAGAGGTTCATATGCACCTATTATATGAACTGATAAACACCTCAGCCCCTAAAAAATCAAATTGGAAATTAAAGAGTTCTGAGATGTGAAAGCAATTCAGAATAGAGATGCAAATGAGATTGTGAGGCTCTGGGCATTTGGAGAAGAGTTGTCCTATAAAGCCATGGTGAGAAGCATATAACAACATTTCAGCCCAAACTGTAGGGGTTCATTCCCTCATATCTATGCAAAGAACTTCACTCTGTCCCCTTTTCTGACATCAGCATATTAATTTGTCCTGCCAGGTTAAGTAGTCTTTTACAGTTCTCAAAACTGTACTTGTAAATGTGTCATTGACCGTGAAGGTGGTGGCTCTATACTGGTCTTGCTGAAAGTTCGTGCCTGTGCATGTCCAGGTGGGAAAAATGATCTGGGCCGTCCAAGAGGCCCAGCTGGGTTCAGTGCCAGGTTAGGGGCGGCACATCTGTTTGGTACATTCCACATCAAGCCTAACAGGTGGATTGTGCAAATCACAAGTGAATGCCCAATGTATCAAATGAGGAGGTCTGGTTCCTGGTTGATGATGTATTGTCAGTTTGGGTAGTCTGTCTTTTCTTATCTTGTTTTTAATAAGAAATGTGAGCAGTTGCTGTATGTTATTAGTAAACCGATTTTGAAATAAATTTCTTGTGACTTTGCTTTCAAGCTCCCGGACATGTTTAATGAAGAATATCCGGAGATTGCAGCATAAGCTATTATAAAGGACTGTTACCATTTCCAACCACTTATCTGTGCGAAACAGGATTCTCTTGGTGTGGCACAAACAAAATAAAGACATAAATGTAAAAATACAGTCAGAATAAGACTGTAACTGACTGCTATAAATTCTGTTTTCAAGTGTTTCTGTATAACAAAACAGCCTCATGTTCCCTGTGAGGGATTTAATAAGTAAATAATATCAATTGGAATGAAAAATAATTTTACTTTGATTAAAAACAATTTTGATTGTTTGGTACGTTAGTTTTCATTTGAAAAGCAGAGTCTAATACTTAAAAAGTGACAGCCATTGACTCACAGTTGACTCTGGCAACTGTTTTTTAATATCTGAAAGGATAAACACAGGTGTAACCGTCCGCAGAATGGTCAAAACTTCTGAGTAAATTAGTTGACACATACACTTGTAAGATTCTCAGGTAATTTTGTTATAAGGATAAAAAATTACAACCTATTTTTACCCTTCTCTCTCTTCTCATTTCTGGGGCTCAGATTATGTGGGAAGAAGCTGTGGGACTATACAAATACCAAGCATCCTTTTCTGTGGGAAATGACCTTGGTGCAATAGTAGCCTCCAAGTCCACTACCAGGCACTCCTCCAAGAAGTCTCAGACCAAATTAAGATACTCAAATCACAGCTGATTAAATCAATTTAAAATGTGTGTCAAGATGCAAGGGAAAGAGATGGGATGAGCTGCCATATTTAGTGTGATATTGTGATGTGGTCTTCGTCCCTGCTTCTGGCACAGAGCTCCTAAAACCCTTGGGATTAGAGAGTTGGAATTTTCAGTCCCACCCCCCTGACCTCAGAGAGGGGCTAGAGGTTGAATCAGTCGCCAGTGGCCTGTGATTTAATCAGTCACGCCTATGAAATGAAGCCTTCATAAAAATCCAAAAAGGACAGGGTTCAGAGAGCTTCCAGGTTGGTGAGCACTTGGGGGTTTAGGGAGAGTGGAATGCTCGGGGAGAGGGCATGAAAGCTCTTTGCCTTTCCCCATACTTTGCACTGTGCATCTCTCCCACCTAGCTGTTCCTGAGTTATGTCCTTTTATAATAAACCAGTAATCTAATAAGCAAAATGTTTCTTTGAGTTCTGTGAGCTGCTCTAGCAAATTAATTGAACCCAAGGAGAGGGTCGTTGGAACCTCCCATCTATAGCCTGTTGGTCAGGAGCACAGGTAACAACCTGGACTCGCATTTGGCATGTGAAGTGGGGAGGGGGGACAATCACATGGACTGAGCCCTCAACCTATGGAATCTGATGCTATCTCCAGGTAGAGAGTATCAGAACTGAGCTGAATTGTAGGACACCCAGTTGGTATGCAAGAACCTGCGTTTTCATGTAGGGAAAATCCCACCTCCACATGAATTGGAATTGGTGCCAGAATCCTACTTGGGATATGGTCCAGGAATGTGAAGGACCGCACTACCTGAGTCTTGGGTTATGCACTATTTACATATCCAGGCTTTCTGCCACAGCCGCCTTCCCTGTTGATGATATGGTTACAAGTCAGCCTGGAGGTTGTAGAAGGGAAGCCCAATTAGACAGAAGGTGTCTGCCAATGACACACAACCTGCTTTATCAGAGACACAGGGGCAAGTCCCTCAGGCTCCCTCTGTAGCTTACCCCCTCACCTGATAAGCAGCTATGGGATTGTATTTCTTGGGCAGAGGACACATAGGGCCAGAATGGGTGTCACCAATGGGCAGTCAGTGTACCATCTAATGAATATTGAGTGCCTAGTGGTTATTTAGTGTGTCATGAGTATTAGGTGCTTCTTTAGTCTTTCCATCCCTTTCTATGCTCAGCTTGATCTAGGTCTAAGACATCCAGTTAACTAACTTCTTTTTTTTTTAATTTTTATTTTATTTATTTATTTTTCGCTGCATTGGGTCTTCATTGCTGCACGCGGGCTTTCTCTAGTTGTGGCGAGCGGGGGCTATTGTTCATTGCAGCGCGCAGACTTCTCATTGCAGTGGCTTCTCTTGTCACGGAGCATGGGCTCTAGGTGCGCAGGCTTTGGTAGTTGTGGCACATGAGCTCAGTAGTGGTGGCTCACAGGCTCTAGAGCGCAGGCTCAGTAGTTGTGGCTCATGGGCTCTAGTGTGCAGGCTCAGCAGTTGTGGTCCACAGGGCTTAGTTGCTCCACAGCACGTGGGATCTTCCCGGACCAGGGATGGAACCTGTGTCCCCTGCATTGTCAGGCAGATTCTTATCCACTGTGCCACCAGGGGAAGCCCTTAACTTACTTTTTAATACTTCACATCTCATGAACTCTGCCTCATCGTCTAAATCTTGCACATTTCACTGTGTCTGACGAGTCACTACATATTCATTATCTATGCTTAACACAGCTTATAAGTTTCATCTAGCCCATTTGTTTTTCTTTTTTGGAATTAATCAGCATTACTTGAATATTCTCAAGTGATACAGCAACACCTTCTACAAAATATCTTAGAAGAGCTTCCCCCACACTGGTCCGCCTCTCTGATTCCATTCTAGCCAGCCTCCCAGTCCTTGAAGTCTTTGCCATCTTTCCTCCTTCAAGGACCCAATCAAGATACTCACCCATGTGTGCTCCTGCATCTTTCTCCATCTCCACTACAACCTCCTCTTTACTCAACATTCCTTTGTGATTTCACTGCCCATATCTTCGGTTCCAAGGCTGAATGAAGCCCTGTTACATGATCCTGATCTAACTTGTCCAGGACCTGGCCCTACCAGTTATTTCCCACACACCATAGTCAATTTCTCCCTTCTTGCTGGCTCCTTCCCTGTTGCCCACACAGATGTTTGGATCTCCTTATCTTAAAGACCAAGCACCTCTCTGATTCCATTATACACTCAAGCTACCGCCCCAATGCTCTAATTCATCCACAACCTTCTTTACAGACTGCTCTCTACACAGTCCCTCAACTTCTTAACCACTTGTAACTTGGCTTCCACCCCTGACACACTAGTATTCTCTCAAGGGAAACTGATGACTTCCTCACTGTCAAAACTTATGGCTTTTGGTTGTGTTTCCCTTTCCACCTGTTAGTCTTTTCTGCTTCCCTGCCGTATTTGAAGCCATGGAGCTCTCTCCTCTTGACTCCTCACTCTGTTGGCTTTCCTTCTCCTCTCACCTTGTCGGCCACACCCCCTTTGCTTCCTCATGCCCTCTGAATGCTGGTTTTCACCCAAGGGGATTGTCATTTTCTATTGCAGCTAAAAAAGATCACCCCAAACTTAGTGACTTAAATCAATATACATTTATTATCCTACAATTCTGGAGGTCAGAAGTCCCTAATGAATCTCACGAACTAAAATCAAGGTGTCAGCAGGGCTGCAATCCTTCTGGAGGCTCTAAGGGAAAATCCACTTCCTTGCCTTTTCCCTTTTCTAGAGGCCTCCCACATTGCTGGGCTTGTGATCCTTCCTGTGTCTTCAAAGCCAACAACGCTGGGCATAGTCTTGCTCAGGCTGCCATGTCTCTGGTTCTTCCTCTGCCGCCTCCTCCTTGTACCTTATAAGGACCCTCGTGATAACATTGGGCCCGCCTGGATAACCCAGGATAATCTCCTCATCTCAGGGTCAGCTGATTAGCAAGCCTAATTCCCCTCCCCCACCCCCAGCCCCCGGATTGATGTACCCACCACCGTGATGTCTTTGTTTCTGATCAGTCCTTTCTCTACAATCTCTCCCTTCATCTCATCCATTTCTGCAACTATCCTCTCCCCGCAAAAGACCCCCACGTTCTATCTGTTGACCTGACTTCTCTTTTGAGCCCCAGTTGCCTCCTGCACCTTCAACTCAAAACTTTATGGTGAAAAATAAAAGGGGGGAGGGGTGGGCTGTGACGAAGTGGGGGAGTGGCAGGGACATATATACACTATCAAATGTAAATTAGATAGCTGGTGGGAAGCTGCTGCATAGCACAGGGAGATCACCTCTGTGCTTTGTGACCGCCTGGGGGGGTGGGATAGGGAGGGTGGGAGAGAGGGTGATGCAAGAGGGAGGAGATGTGGGAGCATGTGTGTATGTATAACTGATTTAGTTTGTTGTAGAGGGAAAACTAACACACTATTGTAAAACAATTATACTCCAATAAAGATGTTAAAAAAAAAAAAAAAAAAAACTTTATGGTGAAAAATAAAAGACCTCATTACTGCAACCCAATCCCTCAGAATCAGTTCCTCCTTCGAACTTCCTGTTTCTTTTCACAGCACCAAGTTTACTCTGGCAGTGGTCTCGAAACCTCATGACCCCGTGTCCTATTCACTCTTCCAGGTCAGATCACTGGTTAGGTGCTGTCAGTTTGTTTTTCACAGTCTCATGGAATACATTCCTCTGTCTTTAACTTTCCATTCCCACTATCATCTCCATCCTTCAGGCCTCTCTTTATTCCTCGGACTGTTGATATTGCCTTTAATTAATTAGGAGAAGGGGAAAAAATCCATTTCTGTTCCTTTCCAGGGCACCTAAGAGCTGTTTTACATGTTATTCTCATTTTATCCTGTCATCAACCCAATAAACCAGGAATTAACATCCTTAGTTTATAGATGAGGAAACTGAGGCTAAGAGCAATGAAGTCACTTTCTGAAAGTCATAATCATGTATTCTTTCATTTAAAAATACTGAGAGCCTATTATATGCCAGGTATTATTCCAAATGTTGGGGATAATAGCACTGAATTAACCAACCATGATCCAAGTTCTAAGGAAATTTACATTAATCTAGAAATAGATAAGACAGACATTCAAGAAGGAAACAACCAAATGAACAAGATTATTGCCGTCTCCTGGCTAACCTAGCTAAGAGGTCTCTTGCTCTCCTGAATTCCTAGTGAGCAAACAACAAAATCTCTTTGGTAGCACTTAACTCATTCATCACTCTATGCAGTCATTTGTATACTGCCTTATTTCCCTTACCAAACTCCTTGGGGGCAGACACACTTCCTCACGTGGCACATGATAGGAATTTCTTTCAACCACAAGGTTGTACGAGTCAAAGGAGACGTTGGGAAAGTACTTTGTAAACTGTAAAGCCATTTTCTAAGGTTTGTCGTCATTGGTGACTCTGACTGTGATCTTCTTTGGGCAGGTTATTCAAGGACCCGATTCCCCTTGATGTGAACAGGATTAATTTTCCTCATAATTCCTTTTCCTCCCTTGCCTGGTAAAGAAGCACAACATAACGCTATATAAAATGTCTACCTGCTTTCCACAAATTCCTAAGGAAAAGCTTAAAAGTTATTGCTTAAAACAATGACTTTCTTGCTCATCTTCCCCACCCCCAATAACTTCATTTTTCCCCAATATTTCATTACAAGCTGTTTCAAACTGAAAAGTTTTTAGGTGAATCTCCATTTATGCACCATACAGATTCTGCAATTACTGTTTTACTAAACTCCCTTCATCAGCAGCTTTCCATCTATCCATCCATCAATTCATCTCATTTATTTGATGCATTTAAAGAGTTGCAGACATCCCTCAGCCGTCCCCTAAATACTTCAGCTGCATATCATTAACCGGATCTTTTTTTTATTCTTTTGAGGTAAATTTTACATACAATGAAATGCACAAATCTTAAATGTATTATTCAATGAGTTTTGACAAATGTATACTCCTCTGTATTTTGCGGTACGCGGGCCTCTCACTGTTGTGGCCTCTCCCGTTGCGGAGCACAGGCTCCGGACGCGCAGGCCCAGCAGCCATGGCTCACGGGCCCAGCCGCTCCGCGTCATGTGGGATCTTCCCGGACCGGGGCACGAACCGGTGTCCCCTGCATCGGCAGGCGGACTCTCAACCACTGCGCCACCAGGGAAGCCCAGTAATTCATTTTTGAAACTGTATTCTCAGATGACCTGCAGATGTGACTTTTTAACCCCTATATTTACTACCCCCCCAAAAAAACCACCTTCATTCTGTTGCTATTTCAAAAATTTATTTATTTTAATCTTTTTTTTCAGTGTTTTTGAGGTATAATTGACAAAATTTTTATATATTTAAGGTGTACAATGTGATGCTTTCACATTAATATACACTGTGAAGTGATCACCACAGTCAAGCTAATTAGCATTCATTACCTCACATGGTTACCTTTTTTTTTTCTTTTCACCCCTTGCCCCCTCTCCCTAGCAACCACCTGTTTGTTCTCTGTAGCTATGAGTCTGTTTCTGTTTAGTTATGTTTGTTCATTTGTTTTGTTTTTTAAATTCCACATATAAGTGGAATTTATGCAGTATTCCACAGTGGAATACTGCAGTGGAAATCATGCAGTATTTGTCTTTCTCTGTCTGACTTATTTCCTTAACATAATACCCTCTAGGTCTATCCATGTTGTCGCAAATGTCAAGAGTGCCGTCTTTTTTTATGGCTGAGTAATGTATATATATGCCACATTTTCTTTATCCATTCATCTGTTGGTGGACACTTAGGTTGCTTCTGTATCTTGGCTATTATAAATAATACTGCAATGAACATAGGGGTGCATATATCTTTTTGAATTAGTGTTTTTGTTTTCTTGGGGAAAATACCCAGAAGTGGAATTGCTGGATCATATGGTAGTCCTATTTTTAATTTTTTTGAGGAACCTCCATACTGTTTTCCATAGTGCCTATACCTATTTACATTCCCACCAACAGTGCACAAGGATTCCCTTTTCTCTACATCCTCTCCAACACTTGTTATTTGTGGTCTTTTTGATGACAGCCGTTCTGATGGATGTGAACTGATATCTCATTATGGTTTTGATTTGCATTTCCCTGATGATTAGTGATGTTGAGCATCTTTTCATGTGTCTGTTGACCATCTTCATTCTGTTGCTATTAATTGCCACAAATGAAAAAATATTTTTCTGGATTTAAAGACATAATAGTTTGATTGGTGGCAGAAATAGGATCATTAGCTTAATGAGGAAATGCTCTAATATTTCTTCTTTTAAAACATACCTTGGATTCGGATTTAGATTGAACCACACTGCAACCTCCCTCTTACCTTATGATGGATTTTGATTTCAAGGCCAGCCTACATTGGCTCAGTCAAAGGGGGTTTATTTCTCCAAGTCTAGTGGCCCTCAATTTAGCATTTTTTGTGTGAACACACTCACAAAGAAAATCTGAAGGTTTGTTTTTTTTTTCCTCTTACTTTGAGGCCTTTTTGCTGCTGTTGGACGATTTATGTTCTTGGGCACGTTACAACTCTCTTAGGCCTCAGTTTCCATATCTGGAAAATAACAGTTTATCTCTTGAGGTCCCATCTAAATCTGAAATCCAATACTTTTTATGGGAAGAGAAGTTGTGAAGACCTGAGAAGAAAAAATAATCTCTATGCTACATAGATCACACTTAAACAGTTCATCAATATTTTTTAGTCCAAAAATAACAAATGTCACTGTAGCTTGGTAAGTTATTCTAGCTTAAATGTTCTTGGAACAGCTGGTTTCTGTTTAAAGTTTTTTGTACTAGCAAATCATAGTTTAAATTATAACACAAAGTCCTTTCCAATGAATGACTGTAAAGGGAAGCTTGCTTGACATATTCCTTTTTCTTTTTTCTTTTTATCTTGTTTATACCTCTTGAGAGGTTTTTTGACAGGATTTAGGATACAATTGTCAGAAATCTGTTCTCCCCAGAGCCACCTCTGAGTCACTTCCACTATTTATGGAACAGCAACTGTGAAGAGTGGGATCATGTTTAGGCTTTTTTTTTTTTTTAAAACAACACATGATAAGTGTCTTTAGGAGTTTATGTAATATATCCCAGAGCCTTCAGTTTTCAGAAGAGAACAGAGTCCAGGAAGCAACTTCTTAAGCCTTGTATAGCTTGAAAGCATGTTCCCAAGCCTTAAGATCATAGATTGTCAAAGTAGTAACTTGGATAAAGTTTTAACAGCTTTTCAAGTAAAGCTGTTCTGTCTTGGAAAGTTGGGATTGTGTTTTATGTTTGGCATAAAATTTCCATTTGATCTGATTTGCTACCTTGCAAAAGGAACTTTTACTTCGGCTTACTTTTCCTTGCACATACTTCGGATTCCAGAGCCTTCATCTGGGCAGTTGTATAGCAAGGCACTCCACAAAGAAGTCTGTCTCTGTCTCTGTCTTGTATGGATTACTCAATAAGGAGGGATGAAATTTTGGATGGGGATATGTCACATGTTAATTCCTTTCACTAAAGAGTTTCTGTCCTCTTTTCTTCATCTTCTTTTTTTTTTTTTTTTTTAATAAATTTATTTATTTATTTATTTTTGGCTGTGTTGGGTCCTCATCTCTGTGCGAGGGCTTTCTCCAGTTGCAGCGAGCCGGGGCCACTCTTCATCGCAGTGCGCAGGCCTCTCACTGTCACGGCCTCTCCCATTGAGGAGCACAGGCTCCAGACGCGCAGGCTCAGTAGTTGTGGCTCACGGGCGCAGTTGCTCTGCGGCATGTGGGATCTTCCCAGACCAGGGCTCGAACCTGTGTCCCCTGCATTGGCAGGCAGTCTCCTAACCACTGCGCCACCAGGGAAGCCCTCTTCATCCTCTTTTTAAGAAGACTCATAATCTAGCTCAGGCTTCTGTTTCATTTATCAAGCTCTCATTGTACCACCCGCCAACGAACAGGCCTCAAAAGTCTTGCACATGTCAGGTGGCCTAGCTCTCTCCTAGATTCCAGGGAGAAGGCCCGTGAGCTTTGCAGGGTGCATGTCCAGAGTGCTTTTTCCTTTGAACCCATTGGACCAGTGCTGAAATGCCAGCCTGTGAGATCATCAGCTGGGCCTTTCCTGCCACCTTTCCACTGTCCTAACCAGGAAGCTGAAGCCAGGCTTGTGACTGTGTCTCTGGGGTTGAACTCAGAGGGCCAATTTTCTCATGTCAGAATCTCAAATCACGAAAATTAAGAATATGTAGAAAAATAGGTTTGTTTCTTTCCAAGAAGCAGAGATGTTATAAAATTTAAAATATATCACCAAATATTCCTAACGCAAACTCTCATCATTCCTTAAGATCGAGCTTGATATGAAAACTTGTCAAACATGTTGATTCCATTCATCGGGCAAAAAGTACTTGTTTTTCTCCATTAATAGCATAATGAAGACTTTGCAGTTTTTAGTAAGATTATTTAAGAAGATAGATAGATATAGCTATACCAAAATAGCTTAAGAATAATATCTCTATTGAATTTTTCTTATTTGATGGTTTAAATTCAGTCAAGATTTTATTGAATACCATTGATTTGCTCAGAGCCATTTTATTAAGAAATAGCAAGATGAGTTGTCCTATGGCGACTAAGAAATATAGATAAGAAAATTTTATTGTGTTTAGTTTTTAAATTATCTATCATTAAATTACTTCACGAATTTATAAGCCTAGTCGTTCCTCTTTATATATCCTAAAATCCTAGAACCACCCTGAATTATTTTAGAAATTGGCTCCTCTTTTTACCAGAGACATGTATGGTCCAACTTGTATGTCCTTTGATTACTATCTGAAAGCCCAGAATCCTTTCCATTACTGTCTCTTAGGTGGAATGGTCTGTCTCTAGAATCATATTGTGATATATTGGGGGTGTCTATATATTCAAGTCACAGCATTGACATATATATATGTATATATATATATATATATATATATATATATATATATATAGCCTTACTGTCAAAAAAACACTTGCAGTTTGGTTTCCTTTTCATGAAATGAATGAATTATACTGACTTTAATAAGCTCCCTCCCTAAAAAATTATAGGAAAATTATTTCATCTTATTTCTGTTTGACTTAAAAAGCATGCTGATAAGAGCCAAAAATAAGTGGGAAATCAAAAGAATTACAGAATAATAATTTTTTAAAAGAATGAAGGCCCTCCTTTTAGTTATAAAGTTGACAAACACTTCAGACACTCAACACAGAGAACATCCCTTCAGTGTCAATATTCAGAATGGATTGTTTTCCCTTTCGCCTGTTAAAAGTTATGAAATGATCCTTAAGGCCTCTTGTTTCATACGCACCATGCAAGCAGCATCTGTGGGCAGGATGGATGATGCCGGAGGTTAGAAATGTTCAACTGCAACATTGATTTGTGTCTGTCTCTCTCCTTCTCCCTCGCCGGCCTTTTTCCCTTTAATGAGGATTAGAATGTTTCCACATCAGTTAACTGCCTTCATAAAGCACCAGAAGGTCACACCAGCCCCAGACTGATCCTTTCCTTTGTGCCTATAATATAATTGGCTGATTGTGCCAGTGATGAGCGCGCCCCCTCCCCCAGCCCGGTCCTAGCTCCATGTTTGTAAGCCTCACTGCTGCTTTCCGAGGAGAGCAGCTCGGCTCGCTGCGCGCTTCCCGGCACAGGCAGTGCCACTGCGCAGGTTGATCAGCGAAACAGCATCCATTTTAATCTGCGGGGAGCCCCTGCCTTCCCAGGGCTTGCTCTCCGCCAGTGGATGCTCCGTGCTTTCCCTCCGCAGCTTCGCTGAGCAGTCTTGTTTGGGGTCTGCGCCCTAGGATGCACTGAGATGGTACATCAGGAGAACTGTTCGTATCAGGTAAGATTTAAAGCCTGATTGTGAGGCCGGCATCCTTTGGGAGAGGAGGCCTTCCTCTTCCAAAGCAGCAGGTTGCCTCTTTCCGGATTTTCAGGGGATTTTGCCATCCTCCACTCCTGGCCTTCATCGCATACAGTATCTGAATTGTAATTAGATTTTCTGGGGAGTAATGGGGCAGAAAACACGGCTTCTTTGGCCTTTAAAGCATATGTGAAATCCAATGAGGTGATCTGTGCTTTGCACATTCTGTATGTCTGTGCAAATGAGACGAACTGGTTTGAACTGTAATTGAATTTCAGGGGCTTTGGAGAAGGAAAATCTATCTGGAATTTCACGTAGATAACAATGAAAAATACGATTTTTGCTCATTGCATAGGGTTGCGACTTGCTTCACATACAGTTTTTAGGATTGTCTTGAAGGAAATTATATAAATAGGAAGTAATAATTGATGATCTAAGAATTTTCAAAAATTAGCTGACATGCACTTGACGTTTAAAGTTGCTCTTGTATGTCTCTCCAAACTTATTTTTACTAGTGTGTTGTTTTAAATGACTAGTAAATAAGAATTAAGGTACCAACGTGCATAAAAAACTCCAAATAGAAAAGTTTTAGTAATACGTACTCATCTGTGTGTTAATTTGCTCTCTGGAGTTTTGAAGTAAACACAGATGATTTCAGAAGACCAGTTCTAGAGTGTGGCTGGACTGTGGAGGCAACATTGAAAGTATCCTCGTTGCAACGAGAACGTTCTCAGAGAAATTGCTCTTTGCAGCAGCAAGCATGGCTAGTCCAAGTCCTGGATAGTTAATATCAGGGTATCACTCAACTGACCGAGTTTAGAAGCTCTAAGAGACCATTTCTCTAATCTAACAATGCCTCTTCCTTGTGTGAGGTAGGTTACCTGAGACCAGCAGGTGTTTCTCATAAGGTCGGGTTTCACAGTGGTGAATATATGCAGGCAGAATAGTACATCTCACACGACTCAAGGCAGTCGTTTCTCAGCTAAGTAATGTGTGCCTAGAAAGTGTATTTATCCACTTTTTCTCTGCTTAATAATTGGAATTTTGTAACTGTAGACTTGTCTTATAGTATTTTTATTTTATAGTACATTTAGGGCCATAGATCCTAAACATCAAGACTGTGCTTCGTAGGAATTCTTTCCAAGAGAAAAGGGTCATGAGCTGAGGAAACAACCAAAACTTACACAGAATACAGTTTGGGAGCATAGTGTCAACATCCATGGAGAGCCTAACCTACTTATGGCATGGCTACAGGTGATTAAATTACTATAATAATTAAAATCATTTTTCTGCTCAGTTTTCAGAGATGCTATTTAATTTAATTTTTGAAAAGCAAGATACTATAAGATTATTCCCTATATCTTTTCATTAGGTTGAACATGGAATCACTGGTTTTACAAGTCAAAAATTGGTCAAATATCAGCAACTTCATCTGAAGAGGAGAGATTTTTTAGCCTACTGCTTCCAGAGGAAGACAAATTGACTTTATTTTATATGAACTACAACATATAACAGTTGTTATGTGTTCGATAGTTTTGAAGTATGTATTGCTTATTTTCACAAAATTACATGCATTAAGCAGATAATAATAGGCAATAGATTCTGCATCTCCATGGAGTTTTATAGGACTATCTTCATGTGTATGTTCTTTTGAAATGCTCTCCCTTTATTCATAACTCAGCATAAACAAAAACATTAACCTTGAAACCACGTCTCAATCCTACTTAGAAACCTTAGTTTTAGAACCCACTGGACACCATGTGCGTTTGGATTCAGAAAGGGCAGTTTCTCTAAGTGCTTGGCTTGATGTCGTCATGGTCAGTGGTGATATCGAGAGTTTGATGTTTGTTTGTTTTTTTTTTTTTTTGGTGGTACGCGGGCCTCTCACTGTTGTGGCCTCTCCCGTTGCGGAGCACAGGCTCCGGACACGCAGGCTCAGCGGCCATGGCTCACGGGCCCAGCCGCTCCACGGCATGTGGGATCCTCCCGGACCGGGGCACGAACCCGTGTCCCCTACATCGGCAGGCGGATTCTCAACCACTGCGCCACCAGGGAAGCCCGAGAGTTTGATGGTTTTCAGTAACTTCCCCTTTCCTGATGAAGGCTTATTTATTTATTTATTTACTTGTTCTTAAGGATGATAATGTAGTGGTTAAAGAAAATTCCTCAAGGCTAGCATCTTAGTGAGTAGAAGGAATTTATTTGTAGGACTGATTTCTTTCCTCCATAAATGTGTACCAAGGTTTCTTAATGGAGAGCCCATGAATGGGGCTTCAGAGGCCATTCCCCTCAAACTTACTTGGACATTTTGGTGCACGTGTCTAGATATATATTGTTATTACTCTTGTTACCATCATCGTCATCCTCAGAGCAGTAACGGCCTCCTAACTGGTGCTGTTCCTGCCCTTGCCCCCATTCCATAGTCTGTTTTCAACAAGTATCCAAAATGATCTTTCAAGACCTAAGTCAGCGTTTCCCTGGTGGCGCAGTGGTTGAGAGTCCGCCTGCCGATGCAAGGGACACGGGTTCGTGCCCCGGTCCGGGAGGATCCCACGTGCCCTGGAGCGGCTGGGCCCGTGAGCCATGGCCACTGAGCCTGCGCGTCCGGAGCCTGTGCTCCGCAACAGGAGAGGCCACAACAACAACAACAAAAAACAAACCTAAGTCAGAGCCTGTCACCCATCTCAAAATTCTCCTCCTCGACATAAAAGCCAATGTCCTCCCAGAGCCCCCAGGGTCTTACATCACCTCACCCCTGATTCCTCTCAGAGTCCTCTCCCACATCCCTCTCGCTCCATCCCTTCCTCCCCTCCCCCCCATGCTGGCCTGACCCTGCACTTGCTGCCCCTCCTGCCTCACATGTGCTTCCTCCAGGTACCCTGTGTAGGGTTGCAGATTTAGCAAACCATCTGCAGTGTTTGGGGCATGTTTATAATAAAAACTTGTTCCCTGTTTACGTGCAGTTCAGATTCACGCGGGCATCCTATATTTGTCCTGTTGGTAACCCCCATGGCTTTCTCTCTCACTTTCTTCAGATCTTTGCTCAGATGTCACCTTCTTGTGAAGGCCTTCTCTGGACTCACTACGTCAACTTCCAACTCCCCAGCTCTATCCCAATATTTCTATTACACTTGAATTTTATGTTTGGCATTCATCACCAGCCATCAGACTTTTACTCCCTTGTCTGTTTTCTGTCTCCCTCTCCCCATGGAAGCTCCATGAGGGCAGGGATTTTTAGGTGTGTGTTCATCTGCTCTCCCAGTGCTAAGAACAAGCTCTCAAATAAAATGGATGGATGGGCCTACTGAACATAAAATTGATTAAGAAGAAAGACACTGTAAACATTCTGTAGCATTGTGGTTTGTTACGTTTTGATGGCCACTGGGGTGACTTTACACTATTCCTGTTCTAACCTCCTACCATTAATCTGCCCTGGTTTCAGTGTTTGTGGGTCAGATTATCCCCTTAGTTCTTGTTACTTTTCTCATCTGTGAAATGGGATTTTTCCTAGTTAACATCCTGGCCTGAGAGTTGGCAGGTCCCTGCCAGAGGCCACCTGTTTGCATAAGCAAGTCAGTTACCATGAATTAAGGGCCACTTTCTCCCAATGCACATAAAGGGCTCAGTGAAGATTATAAGCAGCCCAGGAAAACCATGCATCACTTCACTTCCCAATTGTTTATTACTGATATGTAGAAGTATAGCTGATTCTCATGTATTGCTTTTCCAAATAGATGACTGTTTTGAAAGAAAGAGTTTCACAGCTTCCAAGAGCTTGAAAAACCACTGCTTGAGGTGGGTGAATGCACTGTGCTTTGAACAACTTAATCCAAGGAGGGATGATCACAGAGAAATGCTCAGGCAGAATTTTTCATGGTTGTTTTGTTTTTAAAGGTTCTCACATTGTCATCATCTTCGTGTACTTTCCTCCCTCCCAGGGTTTACATTAGCACAGAGGTTACTGAGGCATGTGTTGTCACTTTCAGTTGTAGCCATGTTAAAAGATAGAGCTATCAACCTCCATTTTCCAGTCTTGGGAGGAAGCCAGTCTCTTCAGGAAAGAGCCTTGCCCACAGCTTCAGGCCTGGCAGCCTTCAAGAGGCCAGATTCTTCTAAACGATCTCTGATAGAAAGCTTTGAAATATCATTAACTTGAAAGTACACACTTAGGTCAAAGGGTCCATTTTGCTTAAAAACTCCCAAGTGTTTTCTTCTCTGTTCCTGCAGTTAGTTTTGGAGACGAGATGTGAATGTAAAGCCAATGACACGCTTTTATCCCTTTCTTTCCATTGCTTAAATTCCCTTATCACCACCCCAGATATAAACCACACCCTCACGTTCTTGGCTACCATAGGAATGGAGGAGAAAGAAAGTAAAATGGTATGTGCATGACCCTCGTCCTTTTCCTCCCTTGGGAGCATAAAGAAACTCTTCTTCAAATACACACCTGGTCATGAAAAAGCAGAGTAGAAATCTTTGATGCTTCCCCATTTTCTTTAGGATAAATTTCCAACCCCTTTGTATGGCAGTCAAGGCCTAACCATGATCAGAACCCTGAGCAGAAACACTCCTCCCTCCAAGCCCCATACTTCTGCCCCCAAACTGCCATCAGTCCTTTTTCTTTGCTGTGATGCCTCAGCCTACAAAGTCTGCCACACACACACACCTGCTTCTACCTGTTGCAAGCTGATGTACTCTGAGGCTCAAGTGTCACCTCCTTCAGGAAGCTCTCTCCTTCTCAGTGCATTTTGCTTTTACTTCTGTTAGAACCAATTTACAGCTAGTGACATATAAGTCTGTCTCCCCCATTAGACAACAGGCTTCTTGAGAACAAAGACCTGATTTTCATTTCCTGCCCTGCAAACAGAGTATGTGTTCAATAAATGTGTGTTGGACTGAATTGCGTCTTCTGCAGTTGGTGCTGTTTGAGTCCCCAGGATGAGGATTTTGCATCATAATACCAGAGAGAAGCTCAGATCTGTGCACTGCAAAAGGGAGTTGGTGAAACTGATCCTGGTATTCCTTATACCTGGCTTACGAGCCTCTTGCCCAGTTGCCAGCATCCCATATGCCGAGATGGGAGACACAGTGCAAAGAAGAAAATGAAAGAGACAGACACCCCCGCTTCCCAGAGACAATGCCTTAAGAACACACCTCCATACCTACTTCTCTTTCACCAAGAGAATTTTCCCAAGGTGAACCTCATGGTCCATCCCCAAGTACTTTTTCAAAATACCTGGGGTCATTTGAGGCAAATACTCATCCTCAAGCCACCTTTCTTAATGTGTTGAATTTTGCAAAGTTTTCAGAAATCTTTTTACCATATAGAGGGATAATTTTACCGGCTCCTGAAACACCAGATACCTCTTGGACAAAATGTTTCAGCCCAATTGAAGTGTCATACACAGCACATAGAATAAAAGATGTCGTATATTGGTCTCAAATGATAAAACTAGGGATTATATCAGTTTAAATAGTACATTAAAAATTCTTGCTGGAGAAAGTAGTAAACAGCCCTTCATGCCCAGATTCTAGTGGGTTATTTCATGGTTAACAAAAGAAAGGAAATAGAGTCTGTCCCTATTGACACCAGGGCAAGGGAGGGCTCATTTCCCAATTCCCTCTTCCTGTGAATGAGAAAACAAGGTATCAAATTTGACTTCATTTAAGATTCCACTCAATTTAAGCCTGGTTTCATCCATAGCAGGGAAAAAATATATCGACCTAATGGAGAGGGGACTTTCAAAGCATTTAGTGCACTATTTGATACAGGCTTTTAAATATAAGTTCAATGAAAAATAAATACATAAAGTTCAATGAAGTTATTCTTCTGTCTTGTTCTATAGATTTTTATTTGATTGGGAAATTTTTTCCCCCAGGGTTAAGTGCTGAAGAATACTTTGTTTTCATTGTTTTGCCTGGTTGGGGTATAGCTGTGTTTTGCCTGGTTGAGATAGTGTGTTTGTCTGAGGAGAGAGTTACATATCCATCACCTTAAAAATTAAGAAAATCGTTCTGGATGTAAATTCGTCTGCACTTGTTTTTAGGCTGTATATCTGAAAATCTAATGTTGTATATTTTTTACCACAAAAGGAGCACAGTGATAGGTGCCCAAATGGGGGAAAAAAATCATTTTCACAGGATTTCAGTATGGGCCTGATCTAAAATAGAAATTTAGTACAAGCACATTATTCCTATTTAAAGTAGCACTGGGGGCCTCAAACATCACGTTTTAGACATCAAGCGATTCTAAGAAATAAATGTGCATATGTATATTTTAAGCCAAAAGTCTAGTATTTTCTCTTGGAAAGGGGCTGGGGATAGAGGAGGGGAAGGAAATGGAAACGTCACTATGATACATATCAGTGCATGCATGATTTTTGGAGAGTAGAGACCCCACCTTCACACACACACACACGTGCGCACACACACACACGATCTTAAACTAAGATTTCACATGCAGAAGCTCAACATCAATAGCGCCGTATTCTATCATTTATTTATATTCTCTATACCAGGGGAAAATTTGAAATCTTGGTGTACTTAGTATTCCCCTGGGCACTATCTAGAAGCATCAGAAATTACCAAGCTTCCTGAAATAGAAAGTACTTTGACAAAATTGCTTGAATTCAGAAGAAAACAACCATCTAAAGGCCTAGTGACAATCAGCGTAGGAGAGCCATTAAGAGGGAAAGAATGCTAAGAACACAGAAAAACATAATGAGGGCATTAATCCCGGTCTCCCTCGGAAGCTGTGCGGCCATCATCCAAGAGACTGCAGTTGAGTTTCTTGTACTCAGGTCTTCAGCTGGGCAGAAAGCTTGATGTCTGTGGTGCTCAGTTTTTCTGATGTGGGTCAACGACTGGCATTCTGTCTCCTCCCAACACTTTCACCTCCTCCACTCCATGCTCCCAAGGCCATTAGTTTAACTTTTTAAACCTACACTGAAAAGTCCATTGCAAAATTGCACGCATACGTTTGTGGTTTATCTAGCTATCGGTATACCTTAACTGAAAAGCAAAGCAAATTTAGACGAACATTGCACAGAAGAAAATAGTTTATTTGAAAAGAGATTATAAATCAGGTGTCGGTTTGTATAGCACATGGAATTTGGATATTAAGGTGGAAGGAAAGGCGGTAGGAGGCTAAAAGGTTAATCAGGATGAAATAGTTTCCATCAATAGGAATAGGAAAATCTTTTGACAATGCATAAGTGATTTCCCTGTAATGCGGTCGGTGTTCTCACAGTCAATAATTTCCACCAGTGGCCGATAATGATCATTTAAAAGCATTAGCTCACATGAGCAATGCACCTTGCCGTTCAGATCATGGCTTGACAGGAAACTGAAGCTCTCCATTCTAGTCCTTGAATTTCAGGGCAGGGGGGTGAGGCCCTTTCAACCTCAGGGACTGTAAGTGGCTCTGTGTGTACATTTTCTAAGGGGAAGCATTAGTATCTGGGCCCATGTTTTGCCAGCACAGTTCATTTTAGAGAGGGCAGCCGTAGAGGCAGGAACCAGGAAAAACTCTCTATAGGAAAGACATGCATGACTGTTATCCACTTGTTTGTGCGTAGCTGCTATAAAACCACCAAACATTATGTTCAGCTCAAGCCTTTGGAGGTTGTGTTCTGTTTTGTTTTTTCCTTTCCTGCATTCATTTGGACCTCTTGGAAGTGAAATTAATTACAGAATTGATCCCAGGCCTCTAAAGTCAAGATCTTGCCACCATGCCTAGAAATATGATCTAAAATAATATAATCTCTTATAATGAATTTTTTCAAGGTCTAGAGCTGTGCTTCTAAAATTTAAAGCACTCTCAAAAAAATCCTAGCGCTCTTTTAAAAGTGCATTTTTTGATTCAGTAGGTCTGGGGTGAGAGCTGAGCGTTTGCACTTGCAGTCCGCTCCCAGGTGATGTGGTTGCTCTGGGCGGAGGACACACTTTGAGTAGCAAAGCTCTAGAAAACATCGAAGATCAGTTCACATTTTAGGAAAATAGCAGGTATTTTAAGCCGGCACAAGCCATCCAGATAGAGGTGGTGCAGCTCCTTCTGGAAAGGGTCTGGATTACAAGTCTATGTGCTGAGCACTTCTTTATGGAGGGTGCAAAATAAATTCATCACCACTGGGGACCAAGTTTCAAGAGAAGATGTTTTATCACTTGTCTCTATATAGTACTTATCAGAGAATCACTTACGCCAAGAAAAGATGTAGGGGTAGAGGAGGGGAATGATCTTTAGTACTTTCTTAGTACTAATCCTTGCTGCTGTTGTATGGCTGGGGAATTTCCATCTTGGATTTTGAGGTGCCCTTCTCCAAAAGGTAATATATTATTAATGTATATGCATATATATGTATGTATGTGGTCAATGTATTATTGGTGTATGTAAATTAATTTGAATATGTTTATACATATACATAGTTAATAGTGAGGGTTCAGTCATTTTAACTGGATATTTAAGGCCACCCTGTTAAAATTAAAGTCAAAAGGTGTTAGTAACTAGGCTTATAGTTTTATGTACTTTACTAAGTCTTGTACTCTCTAAGTTTTTATTGGGAATTCCCTGGCGGTCCAGTGGTTAGGACTCAACGCTTTCACTGTGGTGGCCTGGGTTCAATCCCTGGTCGGGGAACTAAGATCCTGCAAGCAGCGTGGCACAGCCAAATAAATAAATAAATTTTTATAGCTGCATCCATGTTAGCTCTTGATTATAGACTGCTAAGTGGGCTAGGATGCTAACCTAGGTAAGAGTCTGAAATAAGTGAAATTCACGGTAGGCCCCCTCCTTCAACCTGAGCAGACCCATGTTTACCTTCTAAATGTATGTGGTTTCCACAGAAGATTTCGGTTGAAAAGCACTCTTATGAACTATTAATGTTTCCTTCTGTGGACAGTGTCCAAGGACAAGGGAGATCTCTACTAGAGAGAAGCCCTTACCAAAAGCAAGTGTGGCTCGGGAGATACAACTTCCATCAAACTGTCTGACAAAGGTACAAGACATTCTCTTGGGAATTGAGGTGGAGGATGAGGGTGGATGGAGTTAAAGGGGTGTTTGGATGTGGGTCATGGGGTGCAGGGAAAATATTTGCTTTAAGGAAGTAGGGCTACTACAGTGAGACACCTTGATGCTACAAGTCTACCACAAATTGAATTTTTTTTTAATTTGTGGAGAGGAAGGGTAGGCAAGTGGATGTGAGCATGTCAGCAAAGGTTCAGATGCCAAAAGCTGTCTTGAGCAGCACTTTTGCTTTAGAACTCTGTTCTTAACAGCATTGAGGTTGGTCAGGAATTCACACTGGAAGAAGTATTGACTGGTACATTTGCTGCTTTCTGTCTAAGCATGTCAGACTGTAACACTGTGCTGCTGAACGGAGCCTTGGCCTTTGAATTCTTCTTTGGCCCATTTCTCCTGCACACAGTAACTTTTAAAAAATACTGGATATAAGTTTTAGTTTATGGCAGTAGTAACTCGATAACGAGGAGTGTGTGTTTGTGTGTGCACTTCTGTTTATCTGCTTCTTGCATCAAAACATCCTCCAGCTGTGGGCCTTTTCCTTCTCTGTGTGTAAAGCCAGTAAACAAAACCAAAAGCCATGGGAAAAGGGTAAAGAGAGCAGCAGAAAGGAACGTCCTCTTTTGTGAAAAAGCCTGCCACCGGCTTTTAGAGAAAAGTTGATGGATCTTTTTCTCTTGCCTATATTAATAGAACAAAGCAGCGATCCTGGAGCAGAAATGAATTTGGAAGTGTGCTGGAAATGAATTTCATTCTTGTGCTGGGGTTTCTCCCTGAAGATGAGACTTTTACATCTGATTTTAAGGAATGGTTGGTTATGGGAAAAAGGGAAAAAAAGGCAAGCATCTGTCTTGCAGGTTAACTTTTAAATTATACTGTTTGGTTTTGGCACGGAAGACCCGGCTTTTAACTCACCAGTGAAGTCTGCGAGGCTGGGCTTTGCATCTATTTTTATCCCATACACTCTACCCCTGGTTCAGAAAAAGGTTGCTGGATTCCTTACGGAACTCCTCTCCACATTCAGCCCTGAAGGGGGGAGTTGGGGAGTTGAATCAGCTTTTCCTCGACTTGGGGTAGAAAAGGTGCTGGGGAGAGGAATCCAGGCAGGATCATTCAGGGTAAGGTGACGGCAGACGTGGAAAGGCTGGTCTCAACAAGTGAGTGTCAGGGCAGAGTTAGTCTCGGAGAACAGCAGCTGCCCCCGTGCTGGAGCGCAGGACAGACCAGGGAGGCCAGGTGGGGCGGTGTCTCTGGGACAGAAGGGGGCAAGGTTACGTACAGCCAGACACTGACTCCTAGCTGGCTCTCCATGTCAGCATGAGCGGTTACCAGGGTCCTGGGCAACTGCACGTCAGCCTATCAGAATTCATGGGAGGTTATTTCTTAAGTGAAATTCTAAACAGTTAAAGGATGAATTTGGACAGTGATGGAATGGATGACATCATCAGTCAAGAATCCCCATTGGATATGGAGGGGGATTATAAAAAGGTAAGGGGGGAGAGCTCTTTTGTTTGTAAACAATCGGACCATTTTTCTAACCGGGGGAAAGATCACCCTTGAGGAGTGGCCAAATTCCACACTCAGTGGCCATTGCCATAATATATTCAGGAAGGCAAAATGCACAGAATCGAATGCATTAAGCTGGGAGAGCTCTTCTTTCTGTGTTTCCCAGTGTGTATTCATTAATATATTATAGCAGTAACTGGAACACACATGTTGTTATTCTGAAGTTGAAAAACATTCTATTATGCATATAGTTTCTAGGCAGACTTTTTATGTAAAGGAATAATTTTTTAAATTACTGACATGTTGACAGTTCACCTGCAAGAAATAATTACTACCATGTTTAATCTATCTTTTGAAGTTTGGCTTTTTTAAACAATGAAAAATATAAAGTTTTACTAAGAGAAGTGTGAGGTTTTTAAAAAACTGATACAGTATCTGCTAATTCTTTGCTTGCCTTTTCTTTTGAAAGTCAGTAAGTATATTTTTGGTATGTTTTTTGTGGTAATTGTCTGGTAATAACAGCCCCAAGTAAAAATAGCTTTAGTTTTATGGGTGAGGTAATGAAATTAAACTACAAGCATATGCTTGTCTGTCCACAGAAGGCTAAACACTATGTCCTTCCCCCTTATTATTTCCCATAAGTCAAGTGTAGGTCACAACACAGCCCAGTATGAAGAATCAGGGACCTTCCGTCATAGACCTGGAGAGAAAGACCTGTTTTCCCTCAAAGGCAAATATCCTAAAACAGTAAAACTTGCTCCTAAATTTTTAATTTGATCAAATACATCACTAACGTTTTTTCCCCTAGATTGAGATAGAAGCTTCTGTCTTGATAGATCTTTACATATAATAATGTAAAATATGGCAATTTAAATCTTATATACATAATTGTGTGTGAGTGTGAGGCCTGTTTTAAGGACATACTTTATTTCGTAGAGCAGTTCACAATAATTTATCTTCTTTCTCCAGGAGCTGAAACTTAAATAGGTTTAAATGACCTGCCTTGTTGCTCTGTGTGGTTTTTGTCCTTTGTGATCCCAATGAAGGAAGTGAGGGCCCAAGGGGATAAGTGCTCAGAGTCTTGAAACCCTGACACCTCTCCGATGTCCCCTCCTGCCGGAAGTGGGTGTGCAAAAGATACTTGGGACACTCAGCAATCAGAGTCGGGCACTTACCCAACCCAGTAGAACAAGTGCACAGTTCTCATGTTGCCTCTATTTTCAGTGCCAAAGGACTAGTCACGGTTTTCTTTGTCACAGCGTTTCTCAGCTAGGAAAGTGTAGGTCAGTTTGCACTTAGGAAAATGAAAGACATACCACTGCTAATGCAATAACAATAAAGTAATGACCACTGTAGTTTCATCCTACTTAGAAACAGAGAGAGCCCAGATGCCTGGAATGACTGAGCCATGGTATGCAGGCAACCTGATACAGCGTTGACTAAAGTGACAAACATGTAAGGCTCAAGTAGCTTTAAAACATCAACAACAACAAAACAGAGTTGAATTGTATAACCCTTAATCTCACTAAGGCAGTAGAACACCCCATGTGACTTCAAGAGAAATGGTATCTGAGAGGTTAGTACAAAAGACCACTAGATGAAACTTTTAGATATGGAGGATGCCCAGAGATCAGTATATATTGTGGTGGACCCTAAACATGGAAGTTGTTCTGTTGTCATTTCAGCTTTTAACTATTTTTCTCAGGCAAAGTGCTTTCAAATGTATGCATATCATGACAACTACAAAGGCTTCCTTTTTAAAAAAACACTATTGATCATTTCTTAAGAACTTCCAGTGAAACAGGGCAACATATGCTTTCTTTAAAATACAAAGGATAGAAAATAATTAGCTAATATAAAAATCACTTTTCCTAATTAGAATCTTTCTTTTGTACGTTTTTTTTCTCTGTTTTGTTTTTGCTGTTTGGCTGACTAACTAGAAAATTAAATTAGATGCCATAAAGCAGTGGTCTGTAGGGTTTTTTCACTTTGTATTCATCAGTAAAATGTTTTTGAGCCCAAACCTTTAATATACATATATTCTATTCATAAATTACACATATATACCACTGTAAAAATACATCTTGTGTGTATAAAACATATACAGTTGTCCCTTGGTATCCACAGGGGATTGGTTCCAGGATCTCCACAGATACCAAAATCCCAGGATGCTCAAGTCCCTTTTATGAAATGGCACGGTATTTGCATATAGCTCACACACATCCTCCTGTATGCTTTAAATCATCTTTAGATTACTTACAGTACCTAATACAGTGTAAATGTTATATACTATGTAAATAGTTGCTGGGTACATGGCAAATTCATGTCTTGCTTTTTGGAACTTTCTGGCATTTTCCCAAATATTTTTGATCTCTGGTTGGTTAAATCTGCAGATGCAGAACCCAGAGACATGGAGGGCTGACTGTATACAAATAGATATTTTTAAGAATAAGATGTTTAAAACATAAATCAAAATAAAAGTTTTAATAATTTCTTCTTTCATCTCCTGTCACTCTGAGGTCAGTTGTCCAAAACACCTGGAAAATTGGTATATCCCTGCCTGGGTACAGTAGAATTTTTTATACCAGTTGCACTAATAAATACCTCATGTATATAGGGATTATTTTACAAGGTTGTTTCAAAGTCAGGCAAACAGCCTTCAGGGGAAAGGTCACTTTATGATGACTAAAATTAGATTCCACCCAGGCAAAGGAAGGAAAAGAGTACACATCTGTTCCATTTCCTTGGGGAAGGTCCTGATGTTTCATTAAGGACCTCTGGTTTGTTCAGTAATAGTAGTAAGACTGTACTCAACAGAAAGCACATCTTATTATCGGGGAAGGAAAACCTGCACCTTGGCAGAATCCTAGGTGTGAAAGTCCGGTCTATCATGGCCCTGCCTTGCTCTGAGCAACCTCTGACCCTCTGGGTCCCACAGGCCATTGTCTTCAGGACACGGAGGCACATAGCCTGCCAGTCAGTGTCCTGATCCCGTCAGGCGTTACTCACCAAGAGCCTTCCTGTGTCCCTGGCATTGTGTGTGGGGCCAGGATCACGAAAGGGAGGCTGGGCTTTCCCTCAAGGAGCTCAGAGTCCAAATGGGGAGGCGTACAAACAAATAAGCTGCCGTAGAATTGATGCCACCTGGAAGGATGTTCGGATGGTCAGTGTGGACCTAGAAAATGCACAGCCTGCACCATATCAGGGCTGGGGAATAGATCCAAATTCTACCAGTGGAGAGAGAGAGGAAATCAAGAAAATGTAACATGAAGCACGGTAGAGGACTGGCTCCCACTTTGTCCCAGAGCAGAGCAAACAGCGGCAAGCTGGCCTTGCCTTCTGTCCCCAGGCTACTCCTGCCAGAAGGAGCTGCGGACAGGGCCGTGTGTGGTCGGAGGATGCTCAAGCCGACTTGCCTGGCTTTGTTTCTCTGGGGTGCTGTCTCTAGTGTGGTGCATCCAATTATGGTGAAAGATTAGGGAGGAGCCCGTGAAAAAATTAAAAGGCTGGAAGGAACAATATTTAAAGTGAAGCCACAGCTGCGCCTCATGTTTTTTTAAAAAGGTGAATGGAAATGACTGCTTGAGATAAACTGTAATAAACAGGAACACAGAATGCCAGCTGCCATTCCAGACAAGAGCTCTGCCCTCCCCACACAATTACTGAGGAAAAGCAGCCGTCGACCTCCATGAACCCTCCCGTCTTCCTGTCTGTAAGGGCTGAATATGCTTGAGAAACTCCATTAAGTTACTGAACCCCGGAGCCCAGCCCTACCTCAGCCCCCCGGGAAAGTCTCTTCCACTTTCTGGGCCAGGGTCTCCTTTTCTTTCAAGGGAGGAACGGGCCTGGTTGGTTTTAGGTCTTATAAATATGAAGCCTTGTAACTCCTAGTTCAAGCTTCTTTGCATATTATCACCCTGTTGGCGCACCTCGGTAAGCCAGCGTGGTAGGGAGTGGGTTCTTTCAGATAGAGATTTTCCAGATACATGGTATGTGAAGAGGTTAACTTGGGTCTTCTTGGCCCCGATTGCCCTGTGCCCGGCTCCTGCTCTCCTTCCTGGTCACACACCTGTGTTCGGCTACCCCAGATCCTCAGCCCACCTTGACATGGGAGGCGGGGGATACCAGCTTCCTGGTGGTTGATTGTGGTTTGGCTGTTGCATAACCTTGCAGTAGGGGTTTTGGACTGTTGTGTTCTGACAGTGATACTGAATGACTGAGGTGGTTTTACAGACTTGTAAAATGGCACCTGTTAAAAATAGAGTCCCCAGATAACACTGTCCTGTGTTAAAAGTAGTCTCTGAGGTCAATCATTTGAGAACCCGAGAGAGCTCAAGATGCACCCAGCAGTTTATGTTTCGGATATGCTGCTCAGAGGTGAGGAAAACTTTAATTTTCAACTGTGTCCCTTTAGGATTTGACATTGAAACACTCCCACTACAGAAGTCATCCTTGTAGATTTGCACCCTGGGCTCCTTTACTTCCACCAGAGCTCCCATTGAGCCAGGAAATGGCTACTGAACTTCAACCCTAGGGGTTTGTTAAATACTTTTGCTCCAGTCCTTAACAATTAGATGTTCAAGTGTTAGGGACTCCGCAGGACAGCACTTCTGTCTGCCTGCTCATGTTTATCTCCTCTCCCTATAGCGTGAGGAGAGGGAATGCAGTCAATAGGCCAAACCATCCTCAGGGTTAACTAATTGTAAACAAACATCTCCGTCCTCTGAACTGGCTCCCAACCCTTTTGATGTTGGCAAATCCTTAAGTAAAACAGATGTCGGGAGGCCCCTGGACCCTCCATGGATGCCCGTTCTGGACTTCAGGTATCTAAAGGCAGCTCTCCTGTGAGTCTGATGCTGAGCAAGCCGAACCCAGGTCTCAACATTGCCCTACAGCCCGGCCTGACATCTAGTCCAGAGGACTTGTTTAGGTAGATGGGTGCGAGGATGCAAAGATAAGAGATTTCAACGGCATTTCAGGAGACCTTTCTGGATTGTTCTGTGTAAGTATCTGAAATAGAAAATGTCAGAAAAACAAACTGAAAGCGAAACAACCAGACTTACTATCCATTCAGTGATACAATGGAAAGATACTAGGTTATTTAACTTTCACTTCCACTAATAATTGAAAAGCTCTTCCCAGGAAGCTTGCATCTTGAAGTAAGATGCAAGAACTTGAAATAACCTGCACAGAGCAAGTATTTATGCCCTTGACGTTCAAAAGCATACAAATCCATATTTTTACAGAATGCTGTTTTTATATTTTGATCTTGTGATAAACCCATAGTGAGAAAATAATTAGAAAGTACTATCAGTATATTTGGGTTTTCTTTTATTTATTTTTTGTTTTAAAGAAAATTAATAAAATTTGCCTAATTAACGAATAAGTTGTGTCCTTCTGGTTCCTAATGTTTAAAAGCCTCAGACTCCTCCACACTAGAATGCTGCCTATAAATTTAGAGTAAAACTTTCTTTCTTAAGCCTAGGAGAGAAATAAGAGTGACTATTATTTTACTAAAGGAAGAGTTCTTTCCCACCGGGAGCTCCAGAATCCCAATTGCATTCCCTGGTGGATGCCGCTAATGGCAATGATGCCAGATATCACTAGGCAATAGATTGCACTGAAGCAATGGGATCATTAATTGCTTCAAAACAGGCATCCTGGCAAGGCCTTTGGCAGAGGCCAGACGGCTGCAAATGCAATGCACCTGGATCCAGAGTCTGGACATTCCACAGGCAACAGATCTGTGCTCAATTAAAGAAGAACCAACTCTGTGTTGCATGTAGCTCCTTGATCTGTTCAGGTGTTTAAAGCCATGGTTCTCAGGGTGTTGGAGCCAGCAGCATCTGGGAACTTGTTAGAAATGCACTTTCTCAGCCCCACCTCAGACCTTCTGAATCAGAAAAATAGTCTCTGGTTTTGCAAGCCTTCCAGGTGATTCTCATGCATAATCAAGTTTGAGCACTGCTGGTTTAAAGAAATTTGTGACGAGAGAGAGAAAGAGAGAGAGAGAGAGAGAGAGAGAGAGAGAGAGAGAGAGAGAGAGAGAGAGAGAGAGCGCCACGTTGTGCATGTAACCAATCCATGCGATTCTCCACTTGGCACAGCGATGGCACAGCAACCTCCCTGCATCCAGAGTTTCTTCCTGGGCCTTGGGGTACCAGGGTATTCATCGGCTTCTAGAATAATGCAGCCCCCAGCCCTTAGGAAGTTTTTTCTCAATGGCACATTGCTTTCCTTTTTCCCATTGGTTATCATTGCTTTAACAGTCACGAGGCCTGTGTGGGACAACCAGGTAGAAGATGGAGAAAGAAAATTCAAGGCCTGGAGGCTTCTTCAACTTAGAAAGAGAAACTTCTTGTGAAATAGCTAACCCCTTGCAACTTCTGGGGCTTGTTAGAAATGCAGGGTCTCAGGCCCAGCCCCTGAATCAGAATCTGCATTTTAATAAGATCCCCAGGGGATTTGTATGCACCCTGAAGTGTAAGAAGCACTGACGGAGCTAGCAGCTTTAGCAAGGCAGAAAGGAGGCTGCTAGAGTGGTATCTTCCTGGATTTATAGTGAGTTGTACTGAGGCAGCATTATAAAATAAGCACATCCGGGCTTCCCTGGTGGCGCAGTGGTTGAGAATCCGCCTGCCGATGCCTGCAGGGGACGCGGGTTCGTGCCCCGGTCTGGGAAGATCCCACATGCCGCGGAGCGGCTGGGCCCGTGAGCCATGGCCGCTGAGCCTGCGCGTCCGGAGCCTGTGCTCCGCAACGGGAGAGGCCACAACAGTGAGAGGCCCGCGTACCACAAAATAAGTAAATAAATAAATAAGCACATCCAATAATATAACAGGCTATTTCAGTTGCCATGGTGCACAGGTAAAAGTAAGAAACCGTGGAGCTGGGGAGGAGGGGAAGATCAATCCAGGGAAGAGATGGAAGACAGGAAACCTGGGGGGAAACATTTTCCTTTCTCCCAATTCCCTTCCCCACAACTGAATCCCATCCAGGCCCCGTTGTCCCTGCTCCCAAGCTTACGTCTGCTTTTGTTCCTAGAGCACTGCTGTGCTGTTCGCATCAACTGCACCCCCTGACTCTCTCAGCCAAGCTTCCTTAAATACCTTCCGCCTTTGGGGAGTTTAAGGAACCCCTTCCTCTGGGTCAGACAGGCCCTCTCCTTTCCAGCTATGTGGGGGGATCAGCATCTGTGCAGGAGTCAGAAGGAAGCAGCTGCTGGCAGTGTCCTGAGCACCAGCTGGCTTTCGGTTTAGGCTCAGGATGTTATGTTCCAAAGTGTGTTTCTGAGAACCTCGGTGGGCCCGCAGCTGCCCCCGAGGAAATGCAGTTTGCCAATTAAATTTTAGAAATGCACAAGACACACAGTCTTCTGCTTATACATTTATAAGACCAGCATATTAAAGACTAGGTGGCCTCTGCTTCAGAGACACAAGGATGCTTCGAGCAAGGTGAACGGGGTGCTAGAGAGACAAAGGCGGGCCCCAAGGAGGGGCTCGGGTAACCGGTGTGTAAGGGCCGGGTGCAGCCGTGTCCCGAAGAAAGTGTGGAAAGGACTTGGGGATGGACCAGATTTGGAGATAGCTGATATTTACCCAAGCAGAACATCAGCTTGGGCCGTTTGCTTCTTATTTCTTTTACCAAATCCCCCCTCTTTCTTCTCGTCGACTTTGGGGAATTGCAGCCGAACGGTGGCACGATGGGAAAGGCTGAGCACCGGCGTCCGGGGTCTGAAAGGGCTCAGTGGTCTGTGTTCTGAGATCTTGGCTCACATGATGCCCTCAAAAGCCATCGTGAGCCTTATCTGCCCAGGCACAGGGTGTGGCAGCAGGGAATTCGTCGACAGGCAAGGACAAAAAACTGCCTGTGGCTGGTCAATGGTGAGTCTGTGAGCACATTTTCACTCTTGATAATGGTCCTGATAGTCTTTCTGTCTCACAGTGATGAGCCGCTCCTCCTCAGGTGCCCTCTTGCTTTTTGCCTGCAATATCAATTTTATTTTTTATTTTTATTTTATTTTATTTTATTGCCGTACGCGGGCCTCTCACTGTTGTGGCCTCTCCCGTTGCGGAGCACAGGCTCCGGACGTGCAGGCTCAGTGGCCATGGCTCACGGGCCCAGCCGCTCCACAGCATGTAGGATCTTCCCGGACCGGGGCACGAACCCGTGTCCCCTGCATCGGCAGGCGGACTCTCAACCACTGCGGCACCAGGGAAGCCCTGCAATATTAATTTTAGACGTTTCACTTTTGTTTTGTGACAGTATTTCCCAAGGCCATTTTAGGAGGGGACGTGGCTCCGCTTGCCATAAACACAGTTGGCAAGTGTAGTTTTGAGTCCGCCTCTCCCTTTTCCTGGGCACTTCACTGTTCCTCGCCTTGGGGCATGTTTGGGCTTTGGGGGTTTGGGGGACATAATTGCCCTGCAGGTGTAATTCCTTAGAGAACAAAAGAACTTTGAAACTACACATACACACACACACACACACACACACACACACACATACTTTACATATGTGAGCAACAAGAAGGAAATCAGGTTCCAATTGTTGAATTTTAAGAGAAAAACTGTTTTACTAGTCAGCTGAATCATCATTACTTGAAAGGTTAGGGCGCTTTGTTCCAAAAGGAAGATGGAGCAGTGGTGTCCAAAGAGTGGCTCTGATAAGAAGATATTTGTATTGTAAGTATTTGCGGCTATGATTAGGCATGTGGTGTGTATGTTTTGCTGTCAGGTGTGTTCTTCTTTTCTGAGAAAGCATCACATCCATCTCAGGAAAGAAGTCGATCTGAATCTAAGCCCTGTCTCTTATCTTCAACCTGGTGTCCACGTGGACACCTTACCGATCGATGGGGAGGAGTGATGTGGAAGGGTAACCTTCCTTCACCCTCTGTTTCCTCATCTTCAGACCAGGAATTGTTGGAGGATTAATCGTAATAGCTACCATTTATTGCAGATTTACATTACCATAGGGCAGGTACTGCTACTAAGCAATTTACATAAATTTTCTCATTTAATCCTCCAACATCAAGTGGGATCCTTTACCTCTGGACTGGGAAGGGCTTTCCAAGCACAGAGCCAGCAGACACTTAAGAGGGAGTGAGCTATTGACTTAACTGTATAACATTTAGATTCCAAACTCAAAAGGACTAATCATATGCTTACTAGAAAATTTTCAAAACTCTCAGACCTTTAAAGAAAAACAAGCAAAGCTAGGAGTAAGTAGTTTAGAAAAAAAGCAGTACATTAACTGAAAAAAATTAAATATTTAATCTCACTGGTAATCAAAGAAATTAAAATTAAAAAATAGCACTTTTTGCATATCAAATTAAAAACACTAGCATTTTTTTTAAGTGAAAATATTCAGTGTTAGCCAGGATATAGTGAAAGCTGCATCCTTTTTCGTTGCTGGTGGGCATGTACATTGGAACAGATTTTCTCTCGAGCAGTGTGACAGAATGTGTCAGGAGCTTCAACAAGTGTTCGCACTCAGCTGATCTGGTAATTTCACTTCCAGGAACTTATCCTGAGGAAATAATCAGACATGTGGGCAGGAATTTATGTAAAATGCTAACTTCTCTGTAATTTTTAATTGGATACAACCCAAATGGGTAACAATAGAAGATAACTCCAGAGGAGAGAATGATATGCGGCCATTTACAATTGTATTTTTTAAGAATTTTGAATGGAGGGAAATTCTCATAATATAAACATTATTATCTCAATTTTATAAAAAAGAGAAAAATACACACCTAAGGTAAAAAACTAGAAGAAAATATACCAAAATGTTAGCAGCGATCTGTGTCTAAGTGGTAGGATTATGGTGGCTTTTATATGCTTTATACTTTTCTTGATTTGTTCAGTGGGATCCAGAGAGAGAAGAGGAGAAGGGGAGAAAGTCTGTGTATTACAAAACAGTTGTCTTTAAACTGTTAATGAAGTATTCCGGTATAAAAATAGTAATTAATGTAAATAGAAATATTTTTAAGACCTTCTCCACTATCTGTAGCTTTAGCATACAAAGTAAATCAGGAAAGACAGACATGAAATCAAGTGTGTGTTCACACCTCACACCTGGGATAGGTGTGTTCTTTAAATAAAACCTCTTCCAGACCCCAGGCTAATGTTGGATAACATTAGTCATTAATGCTCGCGTTGTGATCTACCGATTTTATATTTGAGTATTTCATTCCACTCAACAGTTTTCTGACTGTAGAGGACATTGAGTGAGATTCTCTTTTGGCTGTTATATGGATTGAGAAATAGGTTCACTGACTACATTGAATCTGTGTGGCAGATTTGGGGATTTTGAAATGAATTTGTTTTAAATAAAGATGTCAAGTGTTGTGGTTCTGTTTTGGCAGGACCATCACCAGTACCAGCCTTACATATTTGGAAGGGTGGGTTGCTTTAATTAAGGTTCCCAGCAGTACAGCTGCAAGTGGTTAGTGAAATTAAAAGCATTCTTACTTCCCTTTACGACTTCATGGTTACTTCCTCAGGGCTCAGTGCTGTGCTAGCCCAGTAACTATGAGATCAGCATCACGTCTGTAACTGTATAAAAGTAGTCTTTCACCTTGTGGCTGTATTAACATATACTCACAAATACAGGAGCTCCTGGTATGACACAGTTCCACTGGTACATGACAAAATGGGGAGGAGGGATATCTATATAGACAGATAGATTTAAATATAATTGCTAAGTATGAAAGTTGAAAGAATGCTTGCAGTGTCCAAGAATTTTAAAATGTTAGAGACAAGGAGAATAAAGATGAGCTTTCCTTCGACCAGAAGTCCTCAAACCCATTGAAACTAAATACCCAGTGCTAGAGTCTAGGGATGTGTATTTTACACTTGACCTTAGCCCAAAGGCACAGAAGCAATGGGAATGTGCATTTTAAAGTCTCTACAGGAAATTCTGATGCAGACTGTTGAAGCTGACGCTGTCTTAGCGGTACTGCGCTGTTGTATATTTTATTCTGTCCTTCCCATATGATATCTACTAGCCACCTGTGGCTCTGGAGCTCTTGAAATGCAGCTAGTATGACTGAGGGACTGAATTTTTTATTTTAATTAGTTAATTTTTAATTTGACTGTAAACAGTTACATGTGACTAGTAACTATCATATTAAACAGCGGCCTTAACCTGTAGTATAGCGCCCCTCACTTGGGGATGAAATGAAGCCATTTTTCAGCCTGTCCTTCCAATAGCTTGTACATTTCATTACTGTGACACAGTGATGCTCGGAGTTTTCACTGTAACTTGTGGGTACTGGTAGCAGCAAATGTGGCTCCAGAACCTCCTACGGAGAGAATCAAGGCGGTCGTGCGTTGCGTAACCACACCCACTCACGTGAGCTGGGTTTCGTTATATAATTTGTTCCGCAGAGTCTTCAGCCCCCTGCTCAGAACATAAAATGGTGCTTCTCACAGCCTCCCTCATCCCACGAAACAGAAAACCAAAATCTCATTCTCACCCCAGGATGTCTAACTCATTATTTGGTTTTTGTAGTTGTTTTATTTTTAACTAAGGAAATCATGTCTCATCTTCTGTTGTTTAAAGGGTTTAAAAGTTCAGCATGGTGAGTTTTTATGGGACTTTTATGTGAAGCCAAGTGTTGTAAACGTATCCAAGTTATCTCAGTAGTGTAGTTTACCAAATCCTTTTCCTATGCACACCGACCTGACTTCCCTTCAAAATATGAAACAGATGGGTCCAGTGAGAAACCTCCAGCTATTATTCCAGGCACTAGATTAGGATTTCTCACAATCTAAACCTGGTGAGATGAGCTTGAATGGAAACAAGAGTCCCCATCAGGGGCTGTGTCTATCCATCCTGGGCCATCTTCTAGCGTCACAGTGTGGCTCCTGCCTCTCAGAGAGGCTCGGTGCCTGTTGGTTGAAAGAATTAATGTTCTTGCCATAGAAAAAGTGGACTGAAGGGACCGTGTAAAGAAGGGAAAAGATCCAGGGAAGGGCCACATTTGAGATAAAAGTGATTTGATTTAGGACAAACTGCTTGCCCTCCATGACTTTACTCTGTTATATTTAGCAGGTAAGAAGAAGAAAGATTATAGTGCCAAATAATCTACAGGTGACCCTTTAACAACCCCTGCGGATAGGAGCACCGACCCTCCACGCAGTCAAAAATCTGCCTATAATTTATAGCTAGCCCTCTGTCTGTGTGGTTCCCCATACACAGATTCAACCAACTGTGGGTGGTGTAGCACTGTAGTATTTACTGTTGAGAAAAATCTGCTGTAAGTAGACCTGAGCAGTTCAAACCCGTGTTGTTCAGGGGTCAACTGTGGTTCTATCTTGATGACAATCATTTGCTACCATGAAGGTGATTTCCAAGACTAGTGATCATAAAGGACTCCAAAGAATTGAAAATGCTCACAGACGTGGAATCAGGAAACACTGGTTCAATTTCAGTCTTAATAATTCAAATGCTCTTGTGCTTTGGCCTGTTTATTTTTTTATCTAATATTATAGTTCTAAGAGACTTAGCAGTTAGATTGACTCTGGTTGTGACGTATCTGCCTGCTTATCTGCATGTTTTATTCTCCTGAAATTTTAGGCACAGAAAAATGAAAGAGAATCTATCCGACAGAAGTTGGCACTTGGAAGCTTCTTTGATGATGGCCCGGGAATTTATACCAGCTGTAGCAAAAGTGGGAAGCCAAGCCTTTCCTCCCGGTGAGTGTTTTGAGTTGATTTTCTGATATGTACCTAATGGATTTTGTCATCTGACTATGTATGTCTAATAAGAGATATCCTTTAAATTCTTGAGTATTTTTTCCCCATAATACTGCCACCTTTATTTGAATGCTAGACAGATCCCTCTCCACCTGTTTGTTGGGTTTGTTTTTTGGGTTTTAGTTTTAGGGATTTTTGGCCCACTTGCCCAGCCATTTGAGGTCAGATTTCTATATTTCATTTTTTTTCTAGACACAATTCTGATTTTACATTGTGAAGGGGGAATCAAGCTACACCCTTAAGCAAGCCGACTGATGCTTGGAGAAGTGTGGCAGACCACCAGATTTCCCATTAAGCAGTCCCAAAGCATCCAGCCTAACCCCCCTGATGCATTTGATTGCAATGAATACTGGTAACTGAGAAATACAGTTCCCACTTTGATCATTGAATGTTTATTACAGAGCTTAACCTGTCCTGCAGGTGTTTTTTTTTTTTTTAATCTTAATTGATTTCAGGATATCATTGATCATTTGCATAACTTCTAATCCAATTTAAATATATTAAAATTATAATTCTATCTAGAAAATAGGATTGTAGACCAGAGCTTCTCAAACTTTAATGTGCATATGTATCACCTGGGAATTGTGTTAAAATGCTGATTCTGTTTTAGTAGGTTGGGGTGGGGTTTAAGATTCTGTATTTTTTTCTTTTTTTTAAATTAATTAATTTATTTATTTTTGGCAGCATTGGGTCTTCGTTGCTGCACTCAGGCTTTCTCTAGTTGCGGGGAGCAGGGCTTACTCTTCATTGCGGTGCATGGGCTTCTCATTGCAGTGGCTTCTCTTGTTGCAGAGCGTGGGCTCTAGGTACACAGGCTTCAGTAGTTGCAGCACACAGCCTCGGTAGTTGTGGCTTGCAGGCTCTAGAGCACAGGCTCAGTGGCACACAGGCTTAGTTGCTCCGCAGCATGTGGGATCTTCCCGGACCAGGGCTCAAACCCATGTCCCCTGCACTGGCAGGCGGATTCTTAACCACGTCACCACCAGGGAAGCCCCAAGATTCTGTATTTCTAACAAGCTCCCAGCTGATGTTCATGCTGCCAATCCATAGGTCACACTTTGATTAGGGAGGGTATAGACAATCTGCAAAATTAACTATTATGAGTACAGGTATTCCAAGTGATTAAAGCACATAAAACATTGTTTTAATAAAGATGGTAGTAACTGAAGACCCATCAGCATTCTCTTGATCCCTCCCCAAATATCTGTTTCTTGTCAGAATGTCTGGCTCTTCCTTTGGGCTCTCTAAGAGCAAATATCCCCTGTATAAATACTAGGTATACTTACTTACCATGTTAAACCCGGTGTGGGAGACAAATAATAGCATTCATGCATTCATTCAGCCAATGGATTTCCACTCTTTCCTTCATATGAGGCCCAGAATTAGACACTTTAGTATCTATTTTATCGAGCTTTCAGTAAGCCGCATACTTCTGTCTGATCCTTACAGATTCATCTAAATCAGCAAAAATCAGAAAGCACACACACACTCATATATGTGCGTATTTAGGAGTCACTCGTGGTGGGTTAGTGCCTGGAGACAGGAGCTGTGGCCTGGCCATGCAGTGTTCAGGCGTGTCCTCCTCGGCTGGGTGTGGCCCAGCTCAGGCTCAGAGGATTCCCTCACTCTCGGCATATGTTATTCCAGAGCTGGAAGGTCAGCCTTCCCCTTTGCCATAGAAGCACCTCTTTCTCCTCCTAGTGGGATGTGGCAGGAGGAACTCGGGCCTAGGGACCTGGACACCTGAGGGTTAGTCCTAGTCAGCTTCTAATTCTGAGACTTGAGCAATTTACTTAGTTTTTACCATGCCTCAGTTTCCTCATTTTTGTGAAATGAGTAGATTGGACCCCATAGTCTTATAGATCTCTGCTACTGCCCTCTAGTAGTCCCCAAAGCACCAAAAATTTTTCTTCTAGAAAACCCATCTCTTTGCTCAGCCATGTCATGTCCATCTGGTCCAAACGGGAGCTGTGGTTTTTAAAATCAAAGTTGTGTGTGTGTGTGTATTATATGACTTTGAAAGTAAAGTAGAATTAACTACAGAGTATATAATAACAACATAAAATAAAAGTAACAGTCCCTGGTCCCATCCCTCTCTAGCCTCATCTCACTCTCCAGAAACAATAACTTTTAACTCCTTAGTTGTTTCTGCCGGTATTTATATCTCTGAGTAAAATGCTTATCTTCTTACCTTTTACTTTTGAACCATTTACCAACTGCTAAATACAGAAGGTTGGGATTTAACTCTCTTTTACAGCCCTCCCACAGACATATCTATATATACCTCCCCATCCTCCTCATATAATTACTTTATAATTTGGGGTCAAATAACTGTTCAGTTTTACATTATGAAGATCATATATTATTCACCTTGAACCATGTAGTAAACTATGATTACTTGAGAAATTTTATTGTTTGTTCTGAAATTTAAATTGCCCCATTTTCCCCTTAGCCAGTCCCTGATTTGACTGCTGTATTATATTCCACCATGTGAATGTATCACAGTTCATCGAGCCACTCTTCTGATGATAGGCATTGGGTTGTTTCAGAGGTTCTGCTCTTATAAACAGTGCTGCTTATAAACATCCTTGTACGTGTCATCTGCTGTCTGTGTGCAAGAGTTTCTCTCTGGTGTGTACCTTGGACTGGTAGTCCTAGGAAAATACATGAACGTTCCTACTTAGAAGATAATGCCAAACTGTTCAAAATAGTTGCACAAGTTACACTCCTACCAGCAATGGTTCAGAGATCCTGTGGATCCATAGCCTTTCTAACCCTCAATATTGTCAATTTCTTTCATACTTTTGTTAACTGAATGGGTATTAAATGATATTTCATTATGTTTATTAGCCATCTGTGTTTCCCCTTCTGTGAAATGTCTTTTTGGGCCTCATGTCCAAATTTCTATTGGAGTCTTTATGCGTTTTTCATTGATTTATGGAAGTTCTTTAGTTATGATACTAATCCTTAATATGCTGTATGTATGGCAAATATCTTCTCCCAGGTTGTAACTTGTCTTTTCACTTCCTCAATGTGTCTTTATGACCAGAAGTTCTTAATTTTAATTTTAATGGTAATTTTTATCTAACTTTTCTTTTATAGTCAGTGCTTTCTGAAGCTTGTATAAAAAAATCTTCTACCCTAAGGTCCAAAAGGCTTTAACCTAGATTTCCTGTTAAGAGTTAAAAGTATTTTTTTTTTTTAAAGTCTGTAAGCAATCAGGGGTTGGTTTCCTGATTTGGAATGGAGAAGTCTAATTTCATCTTTTTCCATATACATTACCATTTTTTCCATCCTATTTATTAATAACAATTCTCTTTTACTGAGTGATCTAACAGACTACTTCTGTATGACTATACATTAATGGGAATACATTCTATTTCATTGGTTAGTGTTTCTATCCCTGCACCAGTACCATACGGTCTTAATTATTATAGCTTCAAAATAAGTCCTGATATCTGGACTCTTTACTCTTTTACTGCCTATTCTTGGTTTTTTATTCTTCCATATAAATTTTAAATCATCAAATCAAGTTCAGCAAAATACTGTCTTGGGATTTTTGACTAGAATTGCATTGAATCTGGAAATACTGGGTTGGCCAAAAAGTCCGTTCTGGTTTTTCCATAAGATGTTACGGAAAAACCTGAACGAACTTACAGAAAACGAACTTACTGAAAAACCCAAACGAACTTTTTGGCCAACCCAATAATTTAGGGGAGAATTACATTTTCACAGTATTAAATTTTCCTATCCCTGTTTTCCATTTAGAGATACTGCTTATCTTTTGTTATATTTATTTCTAGGTATTTGATATTCTGATATTATCTTAAATTCTCTTTGATAATGCTTTCTTGTTGTTTGCTGCAGCTTACTTTGTACACTAGTTGTGTATCCAGCCATTTCCTTATTATTATACCTAGTATTTCTCTACTCTCCTATTATTTTCAGTAAAGTTGTCTGTACATTCTTTGGAAGTTTAAAACAATATCATCTACAAAAAATAGCAGCTTTTAAAATTCCTTTCTAATCCTCCTACTTCTGGTTTCTTTCTTTGTTTTACTGAGATTAACATTGTTCCCTTATATTCATAATTTAAAAAACATTTTTATCATGAATGGGTATTTGATGTTATCATGTGCTTTTTCTGCATCTGTTGAGATGATTGTATGATTTTCTCTATTAATCTATTAATGAATTACATTTATAGATTTTCAAAATATTGAACAATCTTTGCATACCTATTATAAACCTAAATTGGTTTGGGGTATTATCTTTTTTTGAACAGTATTGGATTTTATACATAATATTTTATTTAGGGTTGTGATACTTACATTCATGAGTCACATGGGTCTGTTGTATTCTTTAATTGTAACTTTTTTTTCTGGTTTTAGTATAAGTTTATGCTGGTGTAAATGAATTAGCTACTATTCCCCCTTTCGTGTTGTCTAAGAAAAGTCTACATAATATTGGAATGAGCTGTTTCTTACCAGTATAACCATCTGGGCCCAGTGTCTACTTTGTATGTTTGATTTAACTGCTTCTGTTTTTTAAGTGGTTTTAAGATTGGACACACTTTTGATTTCTTCTTGAGTCAGTTCTGATGAGTTGTATTTTCTAAGAGTTTGTCCATTTAGTTTATTTTCAAAATTTTCAAAATTTTTCCCATCATACTTTCTCATTTCACTGAGGGCATTAATTTTAGTTAAATTGTTCAAAATGTTTCCTTCTGATTTCTACATTGTCCATTATCTTTTCTGAGTTTGTTTTTTGTTCATTTTGATTTCTATTAATAATTAAGTGTAAAACACTAAGAGCTGTTGTAAAGTTTCTGGTTGGGGCTTGGAGACAAATATTGTCTCCTCAGAGAGACCTTTCCTGACCACCCAATTAAAAGGTAAACTCCCAACCTACCTACCACTTTCTCTTCTCTTAACCTGCTTATCCTCTTACCCTGATTTGTTCTTCTTTGTGGTCCTTATCATTACCTGATATTGTATTATACATATTTTTAATCTGTTCCTTGTCTTTCTCTAGTACGAAAATAATTAACCCCAAGAGAGCAGGCCTTTGTCTGTTTTGTTCACCACCATAACTATTGCTTAGAGAGTGTCTAATACATAGTCAGTTACTGAATAGTTGTTGCATTAATGAATGGTGAACTTCACTTTAGAATGTTCAGATAAAAACACAACTATTTTGTAAGGGTGCATCCAATTAAAAGTGCCCAAAGCTCTTTTCTCTTGGGCTGTAAGTTGTCACAGGGAAGAACTCTCCAACTTCATCCTAAGGAATTTTAAGCCTGGCTGCCAGTGTAAGACTCTAGCAGGGGAGTGGTTGACAATTCAGCACGTAGAATTTCACTGAATTCCCTTGATTTCAGTAAGGCGCTTCATTGCCACCTCAGCTGTGCCTGAGGGAGCCCTAGCCCAGAGCTCCCCTGATGCAGCCTCTCTAGATAGTAAACTTTCTCATTCTGCCAGGCCACACGTAGTCAGGGCAAGTTAGAAGATCTAGGTTTTCCTTTCAGTTGTTTAATCAGTCTTGGTTTGTACGCAGCCTTACCCCCACTCCCCTGCCTTTGGATGCACCTGAGTATTTCCAGGATCCTGAAGTGAAAATGCATGTGCCTTCTCCACCAGCCCCCCCTGCAGACACCTAGCAAATTGAAGTAGTTAAGTCAAATACCCCTCATCCATCTGCATTTTGCCTTTCAAAATTTTTTCAAACTCTCTTGTGTGCCACTGTCTCCTTTTCCGTTTCCTTTGTCCATGTAGGTTCATATCTTATTTCTTCCTTTAATATTGTTTTAGTAGGATTTCAGAAGAGAGAGGAGATACATTCCTGTGTTCGATATGCCATGTGCAACTAGAAGTCTCATGAAGGTTTTTGTTATTTTTAATAGCAGAAATATAAAATCCTGTGCAGAAACCATGTATGTAAAACAAAGCCGACCTCTGGTCCGGGAGTACTGAAGGAGAGGAGTTGGGATACCCCTGCCCAGAGCATGCCCTCCCCCACCATTTCCCCATTTCCCCACCATTTCAATGCCACTCTACTTCGCACTCAGTGCCCCTCACCATCCCTCCCCTATAAACCCTCAAAGCCCACCTGAAACTCTTCTGGCAGAGCAGAATTTGAGAATCACTTAGTCATCTACCCGCTTTGGAGACACAGCTATCTAAACACATATGTATTTCACAGTAGCTCATAACAAGCGACGCTTGTTGACTCTCCATAAGGAAGATTATTTATATCCTGTTCTTTCATATGTTTTCCTCTCCACATTCTGGGATGAGATCATCCTCTCTGAGAACACGATGACTTTTTGGATTCCCCCTTAGGATGATGGTTAATAATGAGACTTAACGTTCCTAAGAAATGTCACTTTTGCCCTGTAAATTTAAAGTCCGCAAAGACTGACTGCCGTTCTCCTTCCTCAGTAATAATGTAGGAGAAAAGCCTTAGGAAATGTTCAATTGCAATTGTGTAACCCATATTCTCCATCCCTATTAGAATTAGTGTTTCTCTAATGTATTACAATTCTTGAAATTCTTCATTGAGCTAGAAGTACCTTACCTCTTTCTTACAAAAGTACTTGAGGGATGTTAGAACTTTGAGGTCACTGATGTGGCACTCCAAAATGCTCCAAAGCACACATGTTGAATTAGTTAAATAATCAAAACCAGGTAAATATTAGCTGAATTTACTGCTTTAAGGAGCTCAGTACTCAATTTTAAATGAGGCTGCGGACTTACAATTAATTGCCCAAGAAATGGATTCTGAAGTGCTAAGCTTACTTTTAAGGCAGGGCCTACCCAGGTAAGTAGGATCCTTTGGCAAAATAGTGGGCTTCTATTTATGCATTTTAAAGGGTGTTTACCTGTAAAAATTAACTTCATATTATGTGGGAAATTGTGAAGTAGTGGGAGGGTCCTTTGGGAAGACAAGTTTAAGCTGCTCCTGTGAGGGTAAGTCCTTCTCAGTTGGCCTTCGGGTTTCAGCCCCACTGAATTTTTCTAATTGGTGCTATCTCCTAAAGCACTTTTTAAAAGAATGACAGGCTATTAAATGTAAGCTAGACTGATGATAATCCCATAAAGACATTTCATGCCCAATACTGGAGCAAAAGAATTTTTGATATTGCTTCATAACTCAACTAATTAAATTTGACTTATACTGAAATGTGGCAAGTATAGGAAGTGCCATATTTTTCTTCAAAATGTGCTAATCCACACATAATCAGCCTTTTCAAACTGAGATCATATGACCTTTGTCCGTTTTCTCTGTTTAAAAATGTTCCAGCTAAAAGCTTAAAATGAAATGAGAGAAATGAATTACCTATTTTTGAAAGAAGTTTCTAAGAAATGTTAGATTTACTCATGTTCTTAGAAAAAATATTCCTTTTCTCTTATGACTAGTATAATACTTTGCTATAAAATATTTTTTCATTGACCAAATTAATCTTGAATCAGCATTATATTTTGGATTCTGAGTTTATATAGCTTAGTGTTATTAAAGGAATGGAAACTGGCTTGGCTGCTATGAAAACACAAGACAGAGTGGTCATTAGTAATAGACATCTAGGAAGTCTTTCATTTTTCAAACATTACAACCTGATTTGACATCACGGAGAAAACTTTTTTCCTGCCATCTCCATTCTCCTTTTCTCAGAGTAACACAAAATAAACCTGACCCCCAACTTCTCTTCTTCCCTTACCCCAAGATAGATTTTATTTACATGCACATAAATATAAATACAACATAATACAGTCTATTCACAAAGTATGCAATGTAATATTGTAACCTGGAAAAGGCTATATACCCTTCTCTCCATGCGTTGTGAAGATTATGAAAAACAGAAATTCCCCAGAGAGCTTTCGAGACGCTCGTTTGAATAATGATTACTGTTTACTTATCTCAGCCATTCCAACATCCGCAGATCAAAACTCATTTCTTTCTTGTTCTTACAGGTTTATTGGTGAATGGCTGAGATAAGACCAGTAATAGTTACCCACCACCTCCTCTTGTGTTTGGGCTGCGTGGAGGGGAGGGGGCGGGGAGGCACCATAGCCCAGGGAGTTGTATTGATAGGACAGATAGCAGTGATCTAGAGAGAATTTAAAGAAATTGGATTCATAGGAGCTTCCAATGTGAGGAACTGAGAATCTGAATATATAATCTGCCACAGAGCACAGGTCAAACCAGCCTCATTTTGCCAGGAAAGTATATCATCCTTTTGCCTCTGACAGTAATAATTTTTGCATAATTTCCTGGAAGAAATAAGCACAGTGGTCATATATACCCAGCATGGGTGAGAAGAGGTTTTCCTGTTTCAACACAATGAAATGTGCTTTCCTGAAGTAATAGGTACATACTACAACAACCTATTTGTAACATGCAACATACCTTTTGAACTTCATATTAATCTCATACATGTGTACTATTAATTTGCTTAGAAAATCCTTCATATGAGTAATTCCAAAGTACCTGTCATTGCAAATGGTAGTTTGCAAATTCTTTTTTTATACTATTTGAAAATTCATCGGGTAATCTACAGAAAACCTATCATTTTTATGCCCTCTTCCAAGAATTATCTACCTCCTCCAATTAATTATCTTTTATATTCTAAAATATTACACAATTTTTAAAGTGAAGCAAAATTTGAAGTGGATCTTTTGAAGAGTAATAAGATTAAAATGGCAAAAGAAATTTAATCATGTAAGCAATTCTTCTCTTTTACAAACCTGAAAGAAAAGCAAATTGGCATTTGTGAAATTTTCTTTGTCTAATAAATAGCCTCACTTTACAATAATGCCAATGACCCCAGTTTAATTAGGTGCAATTAATTTTGTGCAAGCGAAATTTGACGTCTTGCTAGAGGCATATCCAGCTGTACTCTGTTTTATGAATTTTATTATTATCACCAGTGAGAATTCAGTTGTCAGAGCTACTGCAAAAGGGTGGGAGATGGGGAGAAAAAGGCCACAGGGCTGCATTTTATATTTAAAAATGGCTCCAGTGGACAGCCAAATGTTTAATTAAAAGAACTTCTAGAAATGATTTTTCATTGGTGCATCATCTTTGACAAGTTATCATGACTTTATTACTGAAATTTGCACTCCCTTTAGACAGTGGTCCTTCACATGTGTCTGGACACACACAGCTCACCGGCTCCTTTGAGAGTTTACATAAGCACTCACTGCTATGAGAAAACAGCCTCACTGACTGCATGTGAGGTCTGTCATCTGGAGTTTTAACACAATCCTTTCGTTCAGTATTTTTGTAAAATTTTCTGTGCCCCTCAGATTATTCTCATTCAGATTATCACATGCATTAAAAACCCATGGAAGGGCTTCCCTGGTGGCGCAGTGGTTTTGAGTCCGCCTGCCGATGCAGGGGACACGGGTTCGTGCCCCGGTCCGGGAAAATCCCGTGAGCCGTGAGCTCTGAGCCTGCGCGTCTGGAACCTGTGCTCCGCAACGGGAGAGGCCACAACAGTGAGAGGCCCACGTACCGCAAAAAAAAAAAAAACACCCATGGAAGATATTTCAGAAAACCACTGCCAATTAAATGGTGACACATGCCTCCTTAACACTTAGAATTTTTTTTGTTTTTTGTTTTGGTGATGTGCCTTGGGGCATACGGGAATCTTAGTTCCCCAACGAGGAATCGAACTTGCTCCACCTGCAGTGGAAGCGTAAAGCCCTAACCACTGGACCACCAGGGAATTCCAGAATTTTTGTTTTAGTTATTGAAAAGTCCTTTCAGGTTTATTTGGGTATATCTTTTTATCACATGTGTCTTTTGTGCATACAAAAAAATAAGAAAAAGTGAAATTGGTTAAGGTAGTCCTACACCCTTTTCACATTCACAATTCAATTCTCCATTTAACCACTTTCCCTTAGAGTTGTCCATCTTTGCTTTTCCCCAAAGTGTCACCCTTTGTGCCATCAGGAGGTGCTGTGCCTCACCTTCCAAGCCACTGTCCCCCATTCTGCAGGTTTCGATGCTGGCAGTTTTTTATTATCAGAAGGCATGAATGGTCCACTGCCAGAGCCCACCTCTTCTTCAGTGGTCCTTATATGGTTTGTGGGCTGACAGAGTTACAGCTCACTAGAGCCGTCATGCCACCAGCTGCATGGGTGGCTGAGATTGTGAGACATACCCCAACGTTGAAGATGGCCAAAGGTGAATAACCATGTGTCATAGAATTAATGCAATTCGGTAAATCTACTGCATTCTTTTTAATGACTGAATAGAATCAAATGACCACAAATTAAGTCATGAAACAGAAGGTCTTTGAGAGAAAGCTTCCTATGGGACCAGGCCTAAATGGCAGCCCCAACATTATTTTAAACATGAACATAAGAAGTGTTGAAAGCAGTGATTCAGTGTTCAGGACAGTAAAAGCATTTGCAATTAAGATTTTCACCAAATCTAACCATACCCCTCAAAAACATCCACAGGCACTGACTCTTCAACTGCCGTATCTTTACCCCAGCCTCACAGAGGTAAACACTGGTCCAGAAGGGGATGAGCCTAACTTCAGCTCCAGAAGCTGAAACTCTTCAGCAGGTCCAGCAGATACAAGTTTAAACTCTGTCTGGGCTGAGCAGAGTAAATAGGCAGGCTGGCTTTAAAAATACGAAGAGTGACATGTATATCCTTTACTTGAGAGTCTATCATCTGTGCAGATCCAAAAAGGAGAATGGGATTGAGACTGGGTTGGGGAGGGATGGCAACAGTTGAATCAAAGAGTCCATCCACAGAAATGTTCACTTATAAGAAAATTTGTTTCTTACTGCCCTCCCCACTGCTGGGGGCAGGATCTCCCACCCCCAGCACCCTGCCAAAAACAAAAGCCCAGCCTGACTCATACGTGAGTCATGGTCCCTGCATAGACACCATCTGAGTCAGACACTTCCAGCAGCCATCCTCTACCAGCTGTCAAATACTTAATCCTACTCACCTTTCTCCCACACACAAGCGCTAATCAACTCACCCATTTTCTCTCCTTTTCCTTTTTAAAATTCCTGCTAAAGGCCCACACATAGCAGCTCAGAGGCACTCCAAAGAGAAAAATTTGAAGTCAACTGAATTTGTTCCACGAAAAAATATCTAGGTATATTTCCGGCCACTTTTTCTGTACAGATAGCTCCACATTTTTGTTTACAAACTTGGAATCATAGTATACCTATTGTTTTAGAGCTTGGTTTTTGTTTCTGTTTTTGACTTAACAATACATCAGTAATATTTGTCCATATTCATAACTGTTCCATTATATATATTTTTACTAGCTGCATAATGGCCCGTCATACATTTCACCATCATATACTTTTTTTGTAGTTCTATCAATCTTTTTTTAAATTGGGATATAAGTTGTTTTACAATGTTGTGTTAGTTTCTACTGTACAGCAAGGTGAATCAGCTATATGTATACATATTTCCCCTCTTTTTTGTATTTGTTTGTTTGTTTGTTTGTTTTCTGTACGTGGGCCTCTCACCGTTGTGGCCTCTCCCGTTGCGGAGCACAGGCTCCGGACGCGCAGGCTCAGCGGCCATGGCTCACGGGCCCAGCCGCTTCGCGGCACGTGGGATCTTCCCTGACCGGGGCACGAACCCATATCCCCTGCATCGGCAGGCGGACTCTCAACCACTGTGCCACCAGGGAAGCCCCTCCCCTTTTTTTGGATTTCTTTCCCATTTAGGTCACCACAGAGCACTAAGCAGAGTTCCCTGTGCTATACAGCAGGTTCTCATTAGTTATCTATTTTATACATATCAGTGTATATTTGTCAATCCATAATATACTTAATCTCTTATTGTTAGACATTGAAGTTGTTTCCAATTTTTTGTTTTGTTTTTGTTTTGCTTTTTTTTTCATCTTCTCTTTTATTCTTCCATTCATGAATTTATTCTAGCCTTCTTATTGTGCCCTGGCTTCTCACCACACTCTCCTAGAATAAAATGCCAGCTTTGTGACCTTGTATAATTTAACCTCTGAGCCTTAGTTTTCTCATATGCAAAATGGAGATCATAATACTAGTTTTAGGTGTATCTGAGGATTAGAGGTAATATATATGAAGTGCCTACAATATAGTAGATGCTCAAAAGTGGTAATTCTTTTTATTTCAGAAAGTAGATTGCTGAGAAATCATTTGGCTTTAATTAAGAGAAAGTAGACCACATTTGGCACCTAGGAGAGATGGCTGTTTTATTCCATTATTACTGCAGTATCAGAAGAGCACTCATTCTGGTCTTCAATTCGTGCAGAAAATATTTCTGGTGAAAATGCATTTGTTAACATTAAGATCCTATAATTCCAAATTTAATTACATATAAATGGTCATTATTGAAGGAACTAGACACTGATGTGGAATTAGAATCAGCAGCTGTCTGAGGAATGCAAGTATTTATAGCTCCCTAGAGAATCAGGTTAGGCTACAGGGGCTGCTGCTTCACCAGAGAAAAGCTGTTGAATGCTAGTCTGCTTCTCTAAACGTTACTTAAGTAGTGAGAAGATTCTGTGGCCATGTGGAGTCGGATGCCTACCAGCTCTCACGCAAACACACACAGATGGAAGGTCCAGAACTAACGAGCCTTAGAAAAGGGAGCAGACAAAAAGTATGTGCAGGATTGGGAGAAGAAAACCCAGAGAGGGCCATTCACACTCCAGCCGCCTTTGGAGCTACCTTCCGTGGCTTTCGCTGAGGAAGCCAAAAGCCTGAGTCCTGTAAGACGTGGGGTGAGGACAGGACATGAAGAGACATGGTGCCCCCTTTTCCCCCAGTTGTCTCTCTAGCACAGAGTTTGAAACCGCCCTTAACTGCTCTGGACACATACGGCAGGAGAGCCGGCTTTCCATCCCTCTTCTGCATTTGCTTCCCCTATCCCGCAGACCACTTTTCTACTGCAGTTAGTTCCCTGCTCATTCACTCTTCTTGGTTAACACCTTACTTACTAACTAATGTCCAGGTAAGTGAAAGTGTTTCTTTTCTCATCTATAAGATAGGGAGTGTCCAGTAAGTGTTTTTTTGAGTTCTCTTCCAATGCTCTATATAATCCACATTTCTATTTGTATATTGTGATTTAATGATCCAAGCATTTGGTACCTGTTAGAAGACCTGATGTCTGTCCCCGGATCAACTACTACTATGCATCCACTTAATATAGGGGTCGTGAACTGTAACATGCCTGCAGGGGCCAGCAAGAAACATAAAGGAATGAAGTAGCCCAGATAAAAGGCAATAGGTGGGACTGTAGCGAACTAGAAACTGTGTGCCCTGGCCAAAGGGGAGGCATCGGCTCAGCACTGGCCAGTTGGTGCCGTGGGGTTTGCAGAGATGTTATTGCCTGATCATCAAATGAACAAACAAATGAACAGTTAAACATCCCCTTTCTTTCTAATGTAGTTGTAAAAATCATTTATAGTCCTTCTGTGTGTATGATCATATATGTTATTAGACCAGCAGTGTTTGCACCTGTTATGGGAATATCACTCTTTTTTTTTAAAAGTCAGCTCAGCCATAAAAAGGAATGAAATTTTGCCATTTGCAGCAACATGGATGGACTTGGAGGGCATTATGCTATGTGAAATAAGTCAGACAGAGAGAGACAAATGCTGTATGATATCACTTACATGTGGAATCTTAAAAAATACAGCAAACTAGTGAATATAACAGAAAAGAAGCAGACTCACAGTTATAGAGAACAAACTAGTGATTACCACCTTTGGCACCTAGGGGAGATGGCTGTGGGGAAACGAAAGCAGGAGGAGCAACGTAGGGGTACTGGAGTAAGAGGTACAAACTATTCGGTATAAAATAAGCTACAAGGATGTATTGTACAACACAGGGAATATAGCCAATATTGTATAATAACTATAAATGGAGTATAACCGTTAAAAATTGAGAATTACTGTATGGTACACCTGTAACTTATACAACATTGTACAGCAACTATACTTCAATTTTAAAATTTTTTAAATTTTTAATAAGTCAAATTATCATCCCATGCATTGCACACTCTTTAGCAAAAGAAAGTTAACGCAATCCCACTAAAGTAAAATAAGAAATAGCAGTATATTTTCACAATAACAAATATTGGGAAGTAGAAACTTTGCCTTTCCTTTTTTTTTTTTTTTCAGTAGTAATTCTGTAACTTTCATGGTAAATGTCAATACAAAACAGTCAGTAGGGAAAAGAAGAGTAAGGAGCAAGGTTTGGGAAATGGGAAAGGTATTTCACAATTTATTAAGGAATAGCAGCACCTCATGTTAACCCACCTCAGCACATTCTATAGAGACACCATCACACATGCAGTACATCTAGAATTTACCCAAACCTCAATCGTTCCCACGTTCTTTCTTCACGACAAATCCTTAGAAAAATGAAATGTGTTTACAGCTACCCTTGGGCAATTACAATCCACATTTTATATTCCGTCCCCTTTGAAATTCTCATGAAACAGGAAAAGATAACGGGTGATAATATTCATTATGTAGAAAGCCTTTGAATAATGCATCAGAGATCCATTAAAATAAATAGAAATAATATATTTTAACAGCCCAGCCACAAACTAGTTGGGAATACTGAGTAATGAACGGCATGGCAGGGCCAGAGGCTCTCACAGCCACACTGCTTTTGGACAGAAGATGAGCAATACATGTTTGAAAGCCATAGGCATTTCAAAGTTTCCTCTCACTCTGTTTCTTAAGGAAACCATGCAATTGCCTTGAAATTATAAGCAACTACAGGAGGCATTATATGCTTAAAATTATATTGCCATCACAGGCAAGACCTAATAAATCCAAACCTAAGGTTAAGTGCAGTATGGGAGAAAGGCCACTGGATTCAAAAACCAGAGGTCCAGCCTGTAGTCTCTTGCTTTGTGATCTTGTACCATTTATCTGTTGCCATGGTGGTGATGCGTAATAAAAACCCACCCACATCAGTGGCATCCGATGATAAGCACTGATTTCTGCTGCTGATCAGAGCTGGGTTCCCATGGGGCTTACTCATGTGTCTATGATCGGCTACTGGCTGGCGAGGTACCGCTACTGCTTGCTCTTGGCTGAGCTCCGTCAGGTGCCTGGGGCTTCAGTTGGAACAGCGGCCGATTGAGTTCTGTGCTACGAAGTCCCTCCTCTGTCAGCAGGCTGAGCTGGACTTGTTCTGTGGGCAGCGGCACGGTTCCCTGGGGCAGCAGGGAGTGGGAGTGGGGGGGCAGATGGAGGGGCTCGGAACCGGAATACTGTCACTTCCTCTGCATTCTGTTGGCCAAGGCAAGTCAGGAGGCCAGCCCAGGGGTCCCGAAATAGACTCCACCTCTTGATGGAGAACCCACAGTCTTATTATAGGTGGACCAGATAGAGAGAGGGTAAGAATTGGGACCATTTTAATAATCGGGCTGTCACAGATCTGGGGCAAGTTATCTGACTTCTTTGAGTAACTGCTGCCTTGCCTGTAATGCACAGGTGGCTGTACAGCCCAAGGAGAGAATGGAGTGAACACACTTTTAAACTCAAATTCACTGTTACCGTTCAAGTGGAATTAAGTAAGGCATGGTGCACGGGATAGAACCAAAGAATCTTCAGCATTTCTCTGTGGATGCTGGTGGTCTAAGCTAGTGCTGGGAGATTCCTGTTTATAAAATCAGAAAACACCAAATAGTTCTGGGATTCGGAGCTGGCCGTCAGACCAGGCCACTCCCAGTCACTGCAACCCAAGGCCACGGACAAAGGCCAGATTCCCAATACTGCTACCCCACTGGAGGTCACAGCAAACTTTAAGACCATCCCATCACTTCTCCCACGGAGTAAACTGGTCTTGTCCCTGTCTTTTGAAAAAGATATTGTCTTTATACCAAATCATATCACCAGGTAGCTAGGTTTTTGAGATGTCCTCCTAGTACTTAAGATCTCTCCATCTCCATCATTCTCTCAATTCCAAGCATATTTTCATAATATCCCTGCTGACAGTAGTTGGAGGTCAGCACATGTGTTTTCTAAGTAAGCTTTCCTCACTGTACATGCCAAATGGACACTGGTGCTGAACAGCCTATCAACTAAATGCTTTCCCGATCCTGGCCAACAGGAACTGTCACTCAGTCAGAAAGCCACGTTCACTCACACTGAGATGTCCAGGAAGCACACTTAGACTCTATCTCTTCACTTTTCTGAGCCCTCTCCATCCATGACAGCCCCCTCTCCATACCCTCGGCTCCCCGTCAGTAACTCTGAGCTGCAGTGTGGTTTTTCATGGCATAAGGAGAAGAGGTTTCCGGGGTGACCAGGACACAGACCTTCCAGTAATCAAATCCACAGGCAAGGCAGACGTCAAGCAACCTTTTGCTCATAGCCCTCTGCCGAAAGCCATTCCAAACATCAAGTAACCCTGAATTGGATACCTTAAATTATATCACTAATTAACAAGAAGAGGTTAGTGTTTTGTTTTCACCTCAGATGGTGCTTGAGAGCTCCAAGCAAATTAGCCCCCGGCTGCTGGGATTTCGCCAGACTGCGTAGCCTGGTTATAGGCGAGACACCACAGTGTGAGGGACAGGGGCTCTGAGTGGCTGGAGGGAGAGCCTCAGAACAGCCATGCCTCCCTGGGATGGGAAAGGGCCAGGAACAGGGGTTATCGTTCCTGGACCCGGTGGCACAGAGGCCTTCAGCAGCACTGGCCGCTGCTTGGGAGCTGTGGTCGAGTTTCCCCAAAGCCACCTTCATCTTAAACCCTCTTAAAGGCTAAAGGCAAACAAATCCTTCTTGAAACCTGAGTCCGTTTTAAGATGTCTGTACTAAAATCCCCGCTGAACTATTAACTGTAATATCATATAATTTCCTTTTCCTGAGAGTAACACTCTTGGTGATTACCGCTATAAGGAATTATAAGGCTCACCCTGTAAGAAGCTCTGCTGAGTTTCCCACGGTGATAATGTGTTACTAAGGCGATTTTCTGAATTTCTACCTGAGGTGTTTTTTCATTTCACTCCGACTACTAAATCCTTCCCTTTTTTTTTTTCTTGGCCTTTCCTGAGTTAGAAACGCTGCATGGGATAGTTGATTTAGGTCTGAGTTGATCCTTAGCACAAAGGTCAGTTTGGGGGCAGAACAACAGAATTTATGATCAGACTTTCTTCATAATGAAAATATCTATCTTTGGATGTTTTAAACCTTATTTTGCAGTGGTATCATGTGTTATTTTATATTTTTATAAACTGTGTATATAGTGTCTTCTTTCTTCTTTTGAAGACTTTAGTTATTCAATAAATAGGAAATACTACATAATCCTTGATTCGAATTAGGTTTAATTTAAAATGTCTTTTTTTATTTTAAAATATGACTTTAAAATATGTCTGTTTTTAATTTGCACTTTTAAAATTTCCACTGTTGTCCGATCCATGTATCTTGAGTTTTGTTGTTAAAAATGGGTTGATTTGGGTTTTTTTTTTACCAACTACAGACAATAATTTTTTTTAAATAAATGTATTTATTTATTTTTGGCTGTGTTGGGTCTTTGTTTCCGTGCGCAGGCTTTCTGTAGTTGCGGCAAGCGGGGTCTACTCTTCATTGCAGTGCGCGGGCTTCTCATTGTCGTGGAGCACAGACTCCAGACGCACAGGCTCAGTAGTTGCGGCTCACGGGCTTAGTTGCTCTGCGGCATGTGAGATCTTCCCAGACCAGGGCTCAAACCTGTGTCCCCTGCATTGTCGGGCATATTCTTAACCACTGCGCCACCAGGGAAGCCCGACAATAAATTTTAAAACTTAATTTATATGGGATCAAAGGGTAACCTGAACATATTACATTTCTCCGGGGGGGGGGGGAAATATATATATATATATATATATATATATATATATATATATATATATATATATATATTCTAATGGTAGAAAGTTAAAAGGAGACAAATTCCAGCTTAGTAAATGTTCACGCTGCCTAACGGTGAAAGTCAGCTCGGAACGCTGCCAGTGAGTCCGTTGTGCATCAGAAGTTGCTGTGACCAGGCCAGGTATTCAAGTAGGTGACTGCAAGGGTCCCCTTACAAAGTCACATCACCTTTAAAATTCTGTGGTTGTTTTGTCTAGGCTTTCAGAAAGTAGAGAAAGGAGGATAACGAACAGGTACAGGGCTGTGCCCATCTCTGAGCTCTTTTCATCCTTTCTACAAACCACTGAATTATTCACCCTATTTTACAGATGAGGAAACTGAGGTTCATAAAGTAATGTGCCTTGGGAAAGAAGTAAGGATTCAAACCTAAGTCCTACTGATTCCAAGCACCCTGAGCTGATCATAGCAGAACCTGTCGCTTTCTGCGGCCAGCCCTAGGCCTGGGCCTGCTTGCCTGCACCGGAGGGTAATGGGGGAATGGAACTGGACCTCCAGAGGGAAAGGCTGCGTTTCTCTCCTGGGGAAAATAAGCTGGGACTTTCAGTAATTAGAGAAGTTAACAATAGGTGGCGGTACATACCTATAACAATGATGGTGCCTGTGTTAAATCAGTACCTTTTCTTTTTCTGAGTTCTGTGTTGTTTTTAATCAAAGTGCTTTAAATGAGTCATTTGAGCAATTTATGCAGAGCATCCCTACCCATTTGAATAAAAAAAAAAAAAAGCCAATGGGAATGTCAGCTATCAGACGAGTTGCTCTTTGCATTTCTCACTGTGACAATAAAAACGCCCGAGCAGATTTGGTGTCCCCTGTCCTAAACTTGGCTTACAGGACCCTCCTTGCTGCTTAGGAGTTTCCTTCTGCCTTTTCTTTCTCTAAACTTAAAGACTGGGGCTACTAGGGTTGCTAAGAAAGTGCTTCTTGAAAAACACTTTGTTGTCAAACGGCAGTGAAATGTGTTCGACTTCAAATGAAGGTTAGGACACAGAGTTGGAGCCACAGCCTGGTTGCGTGTATAGCAGATACACAGCCAGCTGGCCCTTTGTGACCACATTTCCAGCAACATCCCCCTGGAGCTTCCCGGATTCGCCACAGACATAACGCGCTCCCAAGACATCTCTGCCTCTGAGGCTCTGTACGCGAGGCAGTCTGTAGAGCTTTGTGTTCCAACATTCTGCTTTTCTGACAAAGCTGGAGGTTTCCTTAAGTTTCTCGAGGGTGAACCTCTGGTGTGTTTTTTTCTTTGTGACATAAATGGGCTCCCTTGGTTGGCCTTTGACAGCTGCCTTAAATAAAATTTTCCTTCAGAGGACCTTATTCTGTTTGGGGGAAAAAAAGGAGTCTTTCTTCAGAGAGGTCTGGCCCCGGGATGCTGGATCTAATGAGCATCACTGGATTGTCCCCGTGGGGCAGGACACTAGATGACACCAGGCAGCCTTATTTGGCTGAGGACCCATTCCTCTTCAGCGACAGAAAATGTAAACTCAGTGTCGCAACACATTTTTATTGTGTACCAACTATGTGTTTGGTATTGTGCAGGGTGCTATAATGTGGCCTGAAATTACTTTTCTCCCAGCATGAATTTGTATGTGGGGAAAAAAACTAATACAGTATGAGTTAAAAGTTATCATCTTATCATTTACCAACTTATCAAGTTATCTTTCTTATCTTCTAGTAAAAGTTATCATTTATGAGTTGGGAGTAATATTGATCACTCACTGCTCCCTGTGAAGAACACATTAAACTACTTTCTTTAGCAAAATCAGGCAGTTCTTTTGGACGCTACCAGATAACAAATAGCTGAATGGAATTAGTGTCCTGTTTGTTTCCGCCCAGCCTGCAGAGTGGGATGAACCTGCAGATATGCTTTGTCAACGACAGCGGCAGCGATAAGGACAGCGATGCTGATGACAGCAAGACCGAAACGAGCTTGGACACCCCCTTGTCTCCCATGGTGAGTCCCACAGCTGCCTCTGAGGCTCCGAGTGTGCTTTCCTGGTCATTTGGCTTCTTTTCTGTTGTTAGTCAGAAACAGACATTTCAGAGATTAAAAAAAGCAGTGTCTCATGACATTTCTTGACATGGCAAGGCTCCTAAAATTGGACAGTGATTGAACAATCAAAACTGTGATCCAAGAAGGACACATAAGCTCTGTTAAAGTTAGCGACTACTTTCATACTAAATCGTAAGAGAAATCACATAGGCCCTAAAAATTATAAAAGAAAATACACTATATACCAATCCTTCCCCACTGGGCTTAGAAATATGAGCACAGACTGCCAATGGGACGCATTTTAAAAGGCAGGGGATGGGGTCCAGGCAGGGGTGGGAATGCTAGCACATAGCTGTTGCTCAGAGAAACCAGCAAGGTAGTGTGGGTTCAACATTGGTTACTGTTCCTTGCACACGTATTACAAAAGATGACCTGATGATCCTGGGTGCTTGTTGCTGGATTTCTTTCCTCTCTGGGAGGTCTATTGCCTTTCTTACCAAAGACTAACTAACAGGAAACCGTGTTGGTTGTTGAGTGCAATGCTGCATCAGAACCTCATAGGATATCTGAGATCCTGTCTGCTCCAGGGAGCAACGCACCGCCTTAGTTCTGGGTTAAATATTTTGCTGTGTCTGTTCACTTCAAGGAAGTTTTGAGAGTAAGAATCATAGAAATGTCTCAAGTTTGTTGCAAATATATATTCTCCCTATTATTAATTGTTACTTTTTATGCTAAAATCAGAGTCTATCACTGACTGAGGAAATAAACTAGCTTTTAAAATGTTACTTGCCATTGGTACAAATCAAATCAAGAGTTGAGTACCTTGATGGAGGGGACTCTTGGCTGCTTTGAGAGAGGGCTCAGGGAAGACTGTAGCTCATCTCCAAAGATGGTACCCGGCACGCAAAGCTCAGGGCTGCTCTTTTTTCCCTTCACAGAGCAAACAGAGTTCTTCCTATTCCGATAGAGACACTACTGAAGAGGAATCCGAATCCCTGGATGACATGGATTTCCTCACAAGGCAAAAGAAATTGCAAGCCGAAGCCAAAATGGCCCTTGCCATGGCCAAACCAATGGCCAAAATGCAAGTAGAAGTGGAAAAACAGAACAGGAAAAAGTCTCCCGTCGCTGATCTTGTAAGCAGCGGACGCTGAAATGCAAGCGAGTGTTTGGTGGCTGCAAATGGTTGAGGCTGTCCCAGTCCTTTCCCAGAGTTATGCAAACTTGGGTTTTTACAAGGCAGTGTGTAAAATGTACTGTCATTGAGAAATATTTAAGTCTGTTTCTTTTTCCTCCCTACTGTATCACTGAAGGATACATACGCAACAGATTTCACTCACAAAAGTAAACTTTGCTCTTGATTCATATCTACCGTGTTTCTTAGGGGCAGTATTAGCTGTCATGGGAATATTTTAATTCCTTTAAAGCAGTCTCAGTTTAAGAACCCATTGCTATGGCAAACTCACTATTGCTTTAGCTCTTGTTCCCCCCTTTTCAATGAAGACAGTATGGCAGAGTGGATGAGAGCCCTGGGCTTTGGAGCTTAAGACTAGCTCTGCCATTGACCTACGGTGGGGCTCTGGACACGTCTCAGTTTTCTCATCTATAAAATGGGAATAATAATAATAGCTGTGTCAGAGCACGATTGTGGAAAAAGTAATCAAAGCACTTAGCACAGTGCTTGTAGCATGCTATAAGTTAATAAGTAGATGATATTATTAACTTTATCCATGTCATTGACATTACTTGAGCTCCCTGGTAGTTCATTTGTGGATGTAATAATTGAGTCTCAGTTGTAGACCAGTCCAAAAGCTTTTGCTTTGAGTAGTGTCCCGTTCTGATGCCAATAGTGTTTCAGATGATGTGCTTATATGGAGGGCCTCACATTGGGAAAGTCAGATGGGGAAAGCTTTTAAGCAAGGAACCTGAAGTGGGTGAATGAAGGTGGGTCTTTTAGGAGAAAACTGGGTCGTACGTTCAGTGTGGTTGCTGCTCACCCCTCCATTTCTTCCCTTTCTGTCTTCAGCTGCCACACATGCCTCATATAAGTGAATGCTTGATGAAAAGAAGTTTAAAGCCCACTGACCTGAGAGACATGACTATTGGGCAGCTACAAGTGATAGTCAATGATCTCCATTCCCAGATAGAAAGTAAGTGTAAGATGCTCTGGAAAATGGGATATTAAGTGTAAAATATCATGGGATGCATAGTACTATTTCCTTGATTCAGTTCCTTGGTACGTTTCATTGGGGTCCTCCTGTGTACTTGCAAGGAAAAGAAGAGAATCACAAGGCTCTTTTTTTGTTTTTGTTTTTTTTTGTTGTTTTTGTTTTTGTTTTTTTTGTGGTACGCGGGCCTCTCACTGTTGTGGCCTCTCCCGTTGCGGAGCGCAGGCTCCGGACGCGCAGGCTCAGCGGCCGTGGCTCACGGGCCCAGCCACTCCGCGGCATGTGGGATCTTCCCGGACCGGGGCACGAACCTGTGTCCCCTGCATCGGCAGGCGGACTCTCAAACCACTGCGCCACCAGGGAAGCCCTGTTTTTGTTTTTTTTTTACTGTAAAATGTTGAGAAACTTTAAGACTTTTTCAAGGTTCACAGAGGTTAGGGGTCCTTTTAATTAATCTGAAATCCCCAGCACAGTGCCTGGCATATAGTTGGCTTCCAACGCGTTTGTAGAATACAATTTAGTAGTTACAAGTCATTTATTATACAGTTACACGCTCAGCTTTACTTGCACGTACATTCATTTTAGGTCATCAAATTCTACTCGACTTATGCTGTGGGACTCCAGGTGGTGAAAATATATGTGACCGATATGTGAAAATTATAGGGTGAGAAAGTGTGGGCCTTTCCCCCCGCAGAATGAAGAAGGGCCTCCACAGGAAGTGTGCAGGGTGGGTGGTGAGTGAGTGGCATTCACTCGAAGTGATTGCTTACGCAGAGAAGGGCAGGTGCTGGACCAATGAGAGCGCTCGCTCACTGGGGAAGCGTGCTTAGCCCAGGTGAACTCACGAGCCCTCCAGCCTCTGGAACATACAAGTCCATAAAGTCCGTAGGCTGATTGATTAAAACCACCTAAGAGATATGCCAACCAAATGCAAACCAACTAGATGTATTTACTTATTCAGGTACAATAAAGGTATTGTGGTTATGTTAAATTTTTTTTTAAAAAAGAGCCCTGTCTTTAGAGACACATAACTGAAGCATTCACAGATGAAATAATATGATGTCTGAAATTCGCTTTCAAATGATCTAGTGGGAGAAGGGGAGATAGATGAGTTCAAGACTGGCCATGAGTTGATAACTGTTGAAGCTGGCTGGATGCATGGGGTAGGGGGATTCCTTAAACAATTCTCTTTACTTTTGTATCTCTTTGAAAATGTCCATAATAAAAAATTTAAAACTTCATACAGAAAAGACATTCCCACGCACTATGCAGGCACTCTACTGAGTATAAAAAGCTACCCTAAGAGCCCACTAGAAAAAATAAAATTGGATGTATTCAGTGGCAAGTTAATACCTTCAGCATTTTAAAATCAAGAGAAAGGATTTAACATTTTAATTAGGAAACCATAGATTCACAGGCTTTTAAAAAATTCTACTACATTTTAATTTTAGTTGAGCATAAATTACTAGGAATTAAGGACTTAAAAGCCTTTCTGATCTTTTACCACTGAAATATCTTCCTTAGAATTTTAAATAATAACATTGCCAGCTAGTCCTGTTCTGGAGTAGATGGAGTTTTAGACCTCTTTGTATGACTTTTTTTCTCCTTTTTTAAATTGAAAACGAATCTGAACTAAAGGCAGACAAATGCATCATTTGAGGTCAGGATCTCTGAAAACGTTTCCAAGGAGGACCTCGCTGAATACCCTCTTCCTTTCTTTGGTTTCTGGGCCCAGAGCTCTTGCTAAATGAATGCTGTCCCTCATGTGTCCACATGTCCAGACCTAGAAGCTTTCATTCTTAGCTGATGTGAAGGGGAAAAAGCAAGAGAGAGCCCCCTGCTTGTTTATATTTTTCAATGGCAGAAGCCAAACTAAACCCAGTACACTGATTTCAGGAAGACTAGTTATGTTTCCATCTATTTTATGCCCAGTATAAATCCTAAAGAATATTTTCCTCAGCACCGATTGTCCAGAGAACTCGGGGGTTATTTCTTCAGGTCTTACACATCTGGTTCTCCCACAGCTTTAGATATTACTGTTTCCTAGAACAACCTGCACGTAGGGCTGCTCTTCCCTTCGACCCCGAGGAGCCTTTGAGCACCCTCAAGGCGCCTTCCTCCCCAGCGGGGGGTCTGATGGGGGCTCTTGTTGGGTGCAGTGGACCCTCCAGCTCTCCGTGTGGCAGGAGGACCCGGAAGATGAACGGTGGAAAACTTAACGTGCCCCAGACTTCTGCGTTCACATTTCTTGAAAACACAATCCCGCTTCTTCTAGCAAGCTGTTTTCCCAACAGCTAACCGTTTCGCTTCCCACTCTGATGTGAATGTAATTGGATATCCTTTGTACTCCTTTTCTTTCAACACTTCTATAAGTACTCAAGCTAGTCGTGCTCTCAAATTGGTGACTTCTCCTGGGCTTATGAGAAGCTAGTTTAAGAACTCTACGTTTTAGCAAAAATAGCCTCCTACTGTGTTTAGCTGTTTGTATATGTGTACGCATCTATCGTGCGTATGTGATGGTGCATGAGCGGTTTCACATCCTGACTTAGATGCGATTTTGTCTGCTTCTAAATGCTCTCGTTTCTTTGCCCCAGGCTTGAATGAAGAGCTGGTCCAGCTGCTACTAACCCGAGATGAGCTGCACACAGAGCAAGATGCCATGCTTGTGGACATCGAGGACTTGACCAGGTCAGTGGTGTCTCATCTTTCCATAGAAGGAAAGCAGCCTGGGATGGTTGCAAGTCTAAGAATTAAGGCAAGAGCGAGCTCTAGAGAACTTCTTTCCTTTACTTCCATGAGTAACTCGCCTAATCTCTGCTGGTGTCAGCTGTTTAGATGGAGGGGAAGCGGCCAAAACTGCTCCCATCCAAACGCATGGCTTCTTCACAACCATCCTCCCCTAGTGATGGATTGTAAGTGCATTAGAACTTCGTCCACCCCCACTTAAATCAGGTCAGCCATTCTGGCCTAAGGACTTTATCCTGAAGGACTGTCCCCTTGAGAGTCATCCCTAAGCCATTCCACGCTGGCCCGATTCCAGCACGTGGTGGGTGCCACCAAGTGGCACCTGCTGTTATATGACCCGACTCTTGATCGCATCTGCCATGCCCGGAAGGCAAGGACACTGGCATCTTTCCACAGCACCGGCGCCACCAGATTGCTCTCACCATGGGGAGACTCCAAGACTTGAGTTTCTAGCTGGGCCTGGTTCCGAGCGCCTGTCTATAAAGAGGTAAAGAATGCTTCCTTCCCTGGGGGATAGGGAAACTAGGCTAATGCTGGTCAAGATCTTGCATTTCTTCATAGTTTTCCTTGTGGAAAAGCCTCTCACCATAAGTATATAAAGTATATGAAATACCATGAGCATTCCTATGATCTTATATTGTACTTACGATGCCACCTTTTCTGAGACAGTTTATAGGAAGTCTTTAAACCACCAGGCAACAGTTACTATTAATCCCAGAAATGGTATTCAGAGAGTAGAAGCTCCCAAGGAGAGAAAGAAAACTGCTTGTCACGGTAACATAAGGAATTAACCACATGATCCAGAACCATCCAAGAGAAGTTTGAAAACATATGTAGTGAAAATGCTCTCAGCACTCACCACAGGGACCACTTCTCAATGTGTAACACTGGGTAAAATATTTTTCTAAATGCAGTGTTATAAAAATAGCTTGGGTAGCAAAATAAATGCTGCAGAACTATGTTTAAGTTTGTTTTTAAAGACCTATGGGCAGCACTCGGTTTTGTATGCTTTGGATGTTATATTGCCTCACCCCTAACAAAAAAACAAAAACAAAAACAAACCGGAAGGTCTTCTCATACCTTCTTAGCATATTTGCCTGCATGTGAAATATAGTAACACTCAAATACTATTATTGCCCCCTACAGCTGTATTCAGGCACTGCACCAACAATTGTAAGACACCTGCCTTTTTGTTAGGCTAACAACTTTGCATATAGGGATTAAGATTATGGGAAATCAGTAGTGAAATATACAACCAGGACATGCATCTTCTGAAAAATACATAGACTCTTTCGTCAGTTCTGTGGCTTGCCTATGATAACAGAGACCATTTCTCTGCCCCTCAGAGCAGCGTTGGCACCCCTCGTTGCAAAGATGACATTCAGAGGCTCCTCCCTTCTCTCAGAATGTTAAGCTATTACTTAGGTTTGCAGTGAATTTTGCTTATCCCTTCAGATGGTGTGATCATGGGAGACAGGGTGGGCAGAACCATGGGGTTCAAAGGAGAGGAGTCACTAATTTAAAGGTACTAGAGGAACCCTTTAAATTAGAGCAGGCGGGGAGAAGTTTCGATGCCCATTCCTGGCTGCAGAAATATAATTTTGCTCATGGAGGCATCTAAGGATACTTAAACTTCCCTAAAGGTAGCAGTGCCAGAGTATTGCAGCCAGATCCCAGAAGGCCGAGAGCATGGCCTCTGGGAAGCCCTGTTCACCTATTCCCTTTACCTGTGCAGCTCCTACCATTCAGGTGTCAGTTCAGATCAGTGGTTCTCAATTTTGGCTGTACATTGGAACCACCTGGGGAGCTTTTAAAGTACTGATGTCTGGTTCTCGCTCCCAGAGATTCTGATTTAATGATTCTGTGAAGTAGCCTGTGCATTAGGAGTTTTAAAATCTTTCCAGATGAATCCAATGCACAGCCTAATTTGAAAACCATGGGTTTAGATACCTCTTTGGAGAAGTGCTCCCTGAGTAGGGCCCTCTGTGCTCCTGGCAGCATGGCATCCCTCCCAAGTAGAGGCTAATCCTATTGTGTGATATGGTTTACAACCAACCTGGCTATAAGCCCCCTGAAAGCAGGGACAACACTATTTTCATTCATTGCTGTGTCCCCAGAACCTAATACAGGGCCTGCCAAGTACATAGTAGGTCCTCAATAGGGATTGTTGATAAAAAGAAGTCCTTGTGGGGCTTGAGTGAAATAAATCCTAATAAAGATTTTATAAATAGTTGACGAGAACCTTTTGGTTTTATGGGCGGAAACCCTTTCCCTCCTTTGTTTACAATTTTAATGAAATTCACCCTTGTATGTATGTCTCAAAATAACACCCAGCTTTCAATATTTTCTGAACCTCTTGCCTGCCTGTTCTTTCCTTCTCTCTCAGAAAACCCCTTGTTGTTTATATGCACGTGCGCGCGCGCACACACGCACACACACACACACACACACACACACACAGAGATACATATTTTAAAACAGCTATAAGAACCATACTTTAATTAGCTACCATGTAATCTTAGTCACTGGGCATCAAAATATTTCTTGAGCTGAATTTGTTCAAGTGAGGCCCATGAGCTACTATATGAAAATGATAAAAAAGATGGTCTGCTAGAAGGCATAATTTCTTTTTTAGGAATAGGGTGCTATTGATGTCTTTTTCCTGAGTCCCTTTGTTGGTAAATGAATATCAGAATATTCTTTGTGGGCTGCTGCCTGTGGCAGGGACGCTGCTGTCACTTCTCTGTTTCTGAATGTATTTGTGGTCTTCCCCGTAACACAGATGGGAGACATTCTGCATAATACCAGTGAGTTAAACTTGATGTCACTGACTACCCAAGTCTAGGCAGCACCCAGAAACTGCCCCCGGACCTTTGATGACAGCTGGAAACCACACCCTTAGATGCTTTTCTCTTGCCAGATTTATAATTTCCTGAGATCCTCCTTCAAAACATTTGTTTCTTGCAGCCTTCAGCCCCTGCCACTGGGAAGATGTTTACTTAGTGCCTGATCGAGTGATGTAAGCAGCTTGGCCCATTCCTCCCACTCCATCTCCACTGGCCAGCTGCTGGTTAGCCCAACTTCGGGCTCACAGGCCGTAATAGGGCTTGATGAGTAAGACTCACCCCGCCCTGTCCCCTCCCCCCCATCACTGCTGTGATCATGCCCTTGGGACTAACTGAGGGGGAAAAATATGCAAATATGGGAAATCTTGACATCCACAAAGGCCTACCGTTTGTTTGGAAGACATCAGCCTTTGTAAGAATAAAATTGAACTATTGTATTATTAACAAGAGCCTTGTTAATACTTAGATTTGCATCTGTGTACGTGTTTGGATAAAGTAGTCACAACACCTTGTTTTGACGTTTTGCTTAGCACTTAATCTTCTATCTGCTATCTCCTTGCTTGCTGTCTGTTCCTTTCTTGTCTCTTTCCATTAGAATATGTGCTCCATGAGAACAAAGATCATTGTCTGCTCACCACCAAATCCCCAGCACCAGGAGCACAGAGAAGGCACATATTAAACATTTGTTGAATAAATTATCCTAGTTACTTTTCTCTTTTCATTTTTAAACACGGCATTTTTCTTCTCAAAGGAATGTGACACCTACATGTCTCAGGTTAATCCAGTGGCTTACTAAATAAAAGGAATCATACATAGAATATAAAAATTGCAAGAGGGCAAATCCATTTGAATTAAGTACCGTTTCGTGATTCTCTTGATTTCACTGTGAGTAACTCCGAGCCTCCGTTTGGAGGATGTTTTCGCTGTTGATGGGAAAGCAGTTTGGCTTTCTCCTTAGCACTAAATAATTGTATTATTCATTTTACAGACACGCTGAGAGTCAGCAGAAGCACATGGCCGAGAAAATGCCTGCAAAGTGAAAAGAAGCCATCCAACCAGAGGACAAGCTAGAATTTATTTTGCTTCTGTGGTTGTAAAAACGCTGTTGCTAAAGGTGGCATAGAAACAAACAAATATCAGTGTTAGTCATCGATAATGTCTGAAGCTTAATGTCCAGTGATTGGCCTTTGCTTCTTAATTTATTTTAATTTTTTTACTGTGCCACTAAATATCAGGCATTTTAATAAAATATTGTTACAAAAAATGTACAGTACTTACACCATCACAAATCATGGTTAATCAAAGAGGGTAGTTTTAACTTTATTTTTATTTGTTTAGAGATTCTGAGTTGGAGCAGTATTTTACCATTGACTGCTTTCATTCTTCACTGTAGTTTTAAAGAAGAACTGTAAATGATGGTGCTATCCAAGTCAAAAAATACATGCCTGCCTCGTAGTGAACTTGTAGGTCTCCGTAATATGTATATTTTAATCAGTTTTCAACATTTTGTGAATGTTGACTACCTGAAGTTCATTTTTAGATGTGCTATTAACATTCTGTTGGATTCAGAGGGTTCCTTAAAAGTTTTATGTATAAATATGTAAAATAAAAATGAAAACTTTGTTTCATAGGATATGTCTTTTTGCTCACTAGCAAGCCCTCCACTGGCTGTCCTTCTTACCTCTTCACTCTTCCTCAACTGAAATCCCCACCGGGAAGCTTTTATCAGTGAAGAAACAAAGGGCTCCGGAGGACAAGAAATGCAGGGAATCGCCAAGAAAATTGTGGAGAGTATATGGGAGAGTGTGTGTGTGTGTGTGTGTGTGTGTGTGTGTGTGTGTGTGTGTGTGTGTGTGTGTGTGAGATCCAGAGACGACAACATCAGGCACATCAGAGCCAGCACTGTTACTGCTGAAAGTTATCAGTCTGGAATTTCAGTACTTTATTATTTAATAGCTGCTGGCCTTGTCAGAGCCAATGACTGCATCCAAACTGCAAACTGCATTTCCCAAATTTGCCACGTGAACAGATGATGCCTGCATTTACACTTTTCCCAAGGCCAGTTGGTGCCACTTCTCACATTTTAACCACTTCTATTGGTCTCATGAAGAAAAATACCAAGTCGAAAGCAGATTACAGACTGTTCCTCAATAGGTAAAGGCTTTCAGAAAATCGATGTAATTGGCGAATGTCCACGCAGGTATTAGAGAACCTTAAACTAAAGCTGAGATGAGCAATCAACATTCCAGAACCACCCACAGACCACCTGGTTTCACTATAAGGTCCATGATGTAATCTGAAGATAGAAGGTTAGTCAGTTTCCTTTTTAAAAAATACCCAGATAGATATTTTAAGTAATTCAGAGTTGCCAATTTTCACAGCCTTCTTATTTTAGTAAAATAGTCCATCTTACATTGAAACACTCATCATTTCTTTATGGGCTTCAATCAAGTTATTTTCATTTGAAAAATAATGCAGCCATAAATATATTTTGGTTTTCGACAGTTGGCTACAGAACAGGACAGGTTGCTCGCCACTGGGCTGAAGGGTGGAGCCCGAAGTCCTCTTTGCACCAGGGTCTCTAACTGAGCCCCGAAGTCCTGCACCAGCTGTCAGTGCTCCCCTGGGGTGACCCCAGCCCTGAAAATCCAGGCACAGCTAGTGGAGCTTAGTTGCTTCAGCCAGGTGGGAATATTGGTCACTAAGCCAGCGGTTCTCATCTTCAGCGACACAGTGGAATCACTTGGGGAACTTCAGAAACCACGGGGGCCTGGGTCCCACCCCCAGAGACACTGATTTAATTGGTCCGGGGTGTGGTATAGGCAACAGGATTTTTTAAAGGTCCCTTGGTGACATTAATGTAAAGAACCACTGCCTTGGACTTCCTTCTTTTTTAGCTTTTCTTAAACCATTTTTTAGTATCTATTTTTTTTTTCTAATTGAAATATATTCCTATTAATTTGGAACTTTGGGGGAAAGCCAACCTAGGAAGAGTGCCATGACAATGCCTCAGCCCGAGTGAGAGTGGTAACGTGACCGAAACCTCCTACAGTGACATTTGTAACCTGAAATCCTGACGCTAAAACTTAGCCCACCAAGAAAGACGGTCTTCATTTTTTAAATCCTTGCCAGAACTGCCAACTCCAATAAGAATTTGGAAATGAGTTTTCTCTTTGTCTTAAGCAATGCTGCCTCTCTAGCTTGAAATATGTTCTGAAGAAATCCATGGCCTCGAAACGCTTCAGTTGTCCGAAACTCATAATTATACGTGAAGAGCCCTAACTGAAGAAGGAAGGAAGTGAGATTACACCCACAAGGGCCCCTCAAAACACTTCCGGGGGCAAAGCCAGCTGAAAGAAGAGCAGTTCTTCCCACCCCCACAAGACCATCAAAGGAGATTATACCAGTGTACCCATGTTCCTTTCACACTTCCCTGCCTCTGGTAGAGATGTCACCAAGTGACTCACCTCCAAGGGGATTCTTTCAAAATTGGGTCTTTCCAGTCCTTTTGATTAGCTTTTTCAGCAAGGACTGGGATTATTCCTAATAGGATTCTTACCTGCACTAGATCACCCTTCCATTCATTAATTAGCACCCTCACTAGTTTACCTGGCTTAGTTAGATGCTAGAATTCCTGAGTTAAAAAATAGGGCCACCTATCCTCCCAATTTTAAGAGAGAGGTGTAAGCAAGAATGCACAGCCTCTGGGGCCAGAAGGGACTGGGCACAGTGCTGACTCCACCATCTTCCTAGTGATTTGACCTTAAGCAAGTTACTAAAGCTCTACATTATCTTATTTTACCTTCTGCAAATAAGATCTCTTGGGATTATTCTAAAGATTAAATAAAACAGTATCCGTGAAAGCACTGGCACCCAGTAGACACCCAATAATTGTTGACAGGAGAAGTAAATGATCACAGTTTGGGTGGAGGAGGCATTCTGTATTTTACCAGTTTCTGAGGTTTAACACATCCTTGTAGGCTTTTTCTTGTTTATTAATCATTAACTTACAAAACAGATGCTTAAGGGAAAAAGTTCATTTCAATCTTCAAGCCCCCCTCCCTCCTCCAAATATTGATGTTAAAACTTAGAGTGTATTCTCACACACCTTTCTCCACACTTATACAAACAGATACACACATATAGGTTTTGTGTTTCAATTTGTTTATGCAAAGGTGGGAGCACATAAAACTCAATGCTTTGCAACCTGCTTTATCCTTGGACGCCCTTCCAGGTCAGTACATACAGACCTAAGCCATTCTTTTTAACAGCTGTATAGTAATGCCCAGTATGCTGGAACATACTTTATTAGTAATTCCCTTTACCGATGGACATGAAGGATCTTCCCAGATCTCTGCCACTAAAAACAGCAATGCAATAAACATGCTTGTACTTACATCTCCTTGTGCTATAATTCTGTGATGACCTCATTTTTTTCTTTAACCATTACTTGGTACTTGTTTAGATACTTCCAACTACAGAGAGTTAATTAAGGTAGGGAAGACCAGGTGAGTCTACTGAAGAGAAGTTCAGTTTCTTAAAAAAAAATTAGACCAACTCCCCTTATCTGACTAACACCAACTCATTTCTAGAGCGTAGGTGTTACTTCCTTGACGCAACTGTTTCTTTCTCTCTATTACACACACACACACACACACACACACACACACACACACACGCAACTTAGCCTCCAAGGATTGTCATCTGCTTCCTGAATACAGATTTTTCTCTACTTCCTGTTTGAGGGTAGAGGCAAACCTCAGCCATCTTTGCAATGGTAGCCCTCAGCACAGAATGCAGAGTTTTCTCTCAAAGAGAAACGCTGATCATTGGGACCCACCCTTTTGACACTTGCACTAGCTGGTGGACCCTACTCTTCCTGATGCCTGACACCTCTTCTCTCAGCTGCTGGAGGAGCCCCTCAGCCTGATTTTCACTCAGGTTTAATCTCATTGTTTTCAAGCTTGAAACCCCGTGACTGGCTGACTCTTCTTAAGTCCCTCCCCTCTCAAAATTTTTGATCTATGAATCCTGGAGACTTTCCTTCCACAGAATGTCATCTCTGCTGTCTCTGACAGACAGCCCTATGGCAGGTATAGCTAGCCATCTACTGAAATTCATCCCCCTCCACCATGTTCTTGGTTACAGAGTTGTCCCTGGGAAGTGGCTAAACAAACACGGACTGCATTTCTCACCCACCATCCATTTGCATTTAGATGTGACCCATGACCGATTTTCACCAACAGAGTGAGTGTGATGTGTCTTAATTCTAGCCAAGGCTTTGAAGAAGGGGTTTGCCTCCTCCATGGTTTCTTTTTCTCTTTGCACCAGCTGCTATCACAAGGACCTAGAGGAAGGCAGAGCCACAATATGGAAGGAGTTTGGATCCCTGAGTCCACTGCATGAGGAGAGCTGCCTGCTGTCCAGTAGGCTTTGCCCTATACGGTTGCAGAAGTGAGAAATAAACTCTGATTATGTTTGAGCCATTATACTGCATGGAATCTCTTTGTTACCATAGTTAGCATTACCATAACTAATGCAAGTCCTTAACAAGGACAGCCATAGTCCTTTAAGAAAGAGCTGGAACGCAAACCCAGGTCTCTGAAGACAAACCCTGTGTTCTTAACCACCAACCCACATTGCTAGAGGCTGTGCCTCTTCCCTCTAGAAAATCTTCTCTAGGTCAGTGACTCACCCTTTTTCACTTCATGGACCTCTTCAGTTTAGTTTAAATCCTAACCCCCAGTCTATATTTTCCTTTAGCCACTGGGGCAGAAACTGGATAAGGTCAAAATAAGATTTGTCATGAGCAAACAATCAATTCATGCCAGAAACAAGAACTTGGATTTTACTACAATGTCAGAAACACAAATATTTATCAAGTGACTACAGGAGACTACTTTGGTGTCCAACTGGAAGAGCCTTGGGTATCTGAAATCCTCAGCACCAGGCTTTGACTATTACCACCCCAGCTGAATTCTGATGCTTAGAAATGCAATTACCTTTTGCATTGATGTTCATTTATTTTTTCTAAATAGGATATGACACACTCATTATGAAGTAGGTTGATGGGTAATGAGTTTTTCAGGATATTTTAATTGAAGCTTATAGTCAGTTGTTGGTATAAATTAGTATTATATTAAATAATTTATGAATTATGGTCTAGCTGTGCAGAATGAAAAGAACATCTCACTTCTAATTTCTGAGAATCCAAAAGATCTTTCATTTAGTAGCTTTGGTAGGAAATGATTTACCAGGACTAATTAATTGGCCATAAGAAATGCTTTGCCTGAGCATCTGTCTCTCCATCCATCCCCCTATTCTATAACAATTCTCTGCCTATGTTTGTAACACGGCCCTTGTTTTTAAAACTACTGAATCCACTTCCTTGCACACTGTACAAGAGCACAAGGTAGAAAAGTGATACTTAGTGAAAAGCAGTTTTATTTTCACCCTCCAGACTAGCCATTCAAACTTTCTTCATGATTATTTACTACCAGAGTCTCTCTTCTTTTATATTCAATCAATACCTTATTTGCTTTCTGGCTTTGCAGAAAATAGTGGCTTGTATCCTGACTCTGGTAATGCATAGACAAGGCTGGAAGTGAGTTCTTTAATTTTCTGCCTCATAAAGTTACTTCCTTCCAGATGTCTGTTAGTTCTCAGTAGAAATTACAGTCTGTAATGACGTGTTCTCTCACCTTGTGAGGGGGCTTTTTTTTTTTTTTTTTTTTTTGCGGTACGCGGGCCTCTCACCGCTGTGGCCTCTCCCGTTGCGGAGCACAGGCTCCGGACGCGCAGGCTCAGCGGCCATGGTTCACGGGCCCAGCCGCTCCGCGGCATGTGGGATCTTCCCGGACCGGGGCACGAACCCGCGTCCCGTGCATAGGCAGGCGGACTCTCAACCACTGTGCCACCGGGGAAGCCCCATGAGGGGGCTTTTTATGTCACAGAGCACCCCCATGTATTAGAAATGGCATTTGAAAGACAACCAGGGGTTCACCTTAGGAGCAATTTAGATGTGAGGGTTCAAGGTGAAAACGGTGTGGACTCTTATAGGCAACAAGGAGGGAGGACTTTCCTGTTTATCACAAAGCATCCGTTTCCTCTTTCCAGTGATGTGAAGGACTCCCATCCCTGCTGCTTAAGAAGGCTGATTTTAAGATGTGTCATTGTCTCCGATGCAAATCAGGTTGAGAATGGAGCTCCAGGTTACTCTGTCAGGCTAAGTAATTTTTTAAAGGGAGTAATAAATGCCTCAGGAGCAATAATTCGGTGTGGGGATATTTTGTATGGGAGGAATAAATCCATCTCCCTGCAGTTCTGGCTAAACTAAGAGTGGGAGGAAAACAGAACACAGGCCTTTTCGGAGTTCCCAAACAGTCTGACCACCCTTCAGGTCGGGGTGCTGGGTCTTTAGGGAGACAGCAGTTTTCACTTCCCGGACCCGAGGCCAAGAGCCAGAGAGGCGAACATGCGGACTGGGGACGTGGACGCTTCAATGAGCGGCCCAGGAAACCAGGCAGTATCTGCAGACCAGGGCGCCTCTGCTGCAGGCCTTCCCACGATCGCCACATCCTCCACAGTGGCATTTTGGTGCCTGGAAGCTATTTGCCAAGCAGCTCCTGGTGCTATTGTCTCTGTGAGAGTCAGACGTAGAGAACCCCCCACGTGCCTTTCAGGGACCTGCAGTTTCCCATGAGGATGTTCTGTTCTGCAGTCCCCAGTGGGACCCGGTGAAGCTCTGAGGCAGGCCCGCCCCCAGGAGGTCTGAGGCCTAGAAGGGGTTTGGCAAAGGCAGCCTTGAAGGGGCTGAACAACTGAGGTTTTATGAGTTTTGCAAGCAATATGTAAACAATTAAAAACCTCATTTGAGTTTCCTCTACTTCCCAAGCTGATCTGAGGGCTATCTCCTCCAAACACTCAGGCAAAAATCACTCAGGAAATGCAAATTAATGGGCTTTAGACGGAAGGGGTAAATCCAATAATAAAAAATAAAACATAAAAGTTTAGAATTATGCCCCTTTTGACCACACTTGAAATTTGTTGTCCGTTTGCCCCTTACAAGAAGGACTCCTAGATAAATCGTTGTCTTGAAATCTAAACTGTATCTCAAGTCTTATTTTCTTGGTCTCTTGTTTCTACTATAATCAGCCCAGTCCCCTGATTTGCATAACTGCTGTGCCAGTGTAGTACCAACAATGCCCTCCCCAATCCACTAAACTAAAAAGTCTCAGTGCCCACTTCCTCTTTTCAAAAGTACACACATGTGTATCACTTCCTAAATTACACTCATTGTCAAGAATTTTGGACTATAAAATCATCCAAGAGTTGTTTTTATCTGAGGCAGTTAACCGCTCCTTTAAAACATCACAGTTGCCTTCACTTCATATCTTAAGACCCTCTGTACATACAAGTTGGGGCCAAATATATTCACTCATCCTCAGGATTTTGAATTTCAAAGAAATTAGGAAGTTCACATACAAATGACTTTCATTTCAGGTGCTTGCATGGATTTTCCTCTACCACCAATTAATTGGGCAAGCAGCATTGCTTTCACATCACACCAGAAAGTGAAAACCAAATCTTAGGGCTACTTCAGATTTCTGAGACAAGTACTTATGGTCATTCCCAGCTCAAAGTTACTCAGGCTTCTTGGCTCAAGATGAAAGCATTTTCATTGGGAATTCCTTTGGCTTCACTTTCCAGGCCAGTCATGCAAACCATCCAAAACATAGACCAGTCTCACAACAACTGCAAGGGGGCGGGGTGGGGGGGCAGGTCTTTATGAAAATGGTAGCTTCACCTTCCAAGTCCTGAAGCCAAGAGCACAAGAGGGTTGACCATGAAGACTTGTCCAAAGAAGACTGGAGGAGAATGGAAGAGGTATTTGATAAAACCAATATTAGAGGCAGCTGGGAAGGGGAAAAGAAGACACTGAGGTACACTAACATGTAGGTTGAGCTGTGTAGAGGGGCAAGGAGTTGGACCACTGGTTATGTACATCTCTTCCAGAGGTCATGTGCAGACGTATTTAGGAGCCAGATTGGTAATGGAAGTAACTGAAACAAGTTGAGTATAAAACAAAAAGCAATGATGGAGAGCACATACCCTGACTAAAGGAATTCACAGCTAAATAAATGCTAACTACACACATAACTGTTGAGCTGACCCGGCTTCTGCAAAACTTTTCTAGGATTTAAAAATATCCTGGGGGCTTCCCTGGTGGCGCAGTGGTTGAGAGTCCGCCTGCCGATGCAGGGGACACGGGTTCGTGCCCTGGTCTGGGAAGATCCCACATGCCGTGGAGCGGCTGGGCCCGTGAACCATGGCCGCTGAGCCTGCGCGTCCGGAGCCTGTGCTCCGCAACGGGAGAGGCCACAACAGTGAGAGGCCCGCGTACCGCAAAAAAAAAAAAAAAAAAAAAAAATCCTGGATTCGTTGCAGAGTACATCACTTCTACTATCTAATGTTTTAGCTATATGACATTATTAGCCACCATTGAAAGTCATTCTAAGAAAGAGTCCCACAGAACGTACTATTATGTCTACTGACAGAAAGGTATTACTACAACATTACACCATGACAACTTCATGAGAGCCTGGGGAGATATTCCTTTCAGGTGTCAGCACCAATATTAGTCAAGTTTCTCTGATGATCACTGTAAATTTTTTGACTGATAATGTTGCCCTCTTTGCTTTGGTTTCTAGGAAGCAAAGAACTAAATTTGCAGCGCACCTATGACAAATTAGATAAGAGCTTGGGGTGAGGTAACTGTTAAGTGACTGTATTATCTCTATAAGTTGCCTCAAATTCTTTTGAGGAACCGAGAAAGATGTCATAAGCAAATAAATATCTCTATATATTTATTTATTTACATTTTAATCTATATATTTATCTCTATATATTTCTTTAGCCCTCTCTGGCTACCAACGCCTGGAAACTTCTCACAGTGGCAGAATCTCCAGGTTGCTGCCAAAGACAGAAATCTCTTTTGTTTTAGAAGATCAAGTAAATAAAAACAAGTCCTGATGTCAACTATACCCCATCCCAAATCTCTTTTGTCTGTCCTCTCTTCCATATTTCCACTATCATACTGTAATCAGATTCTGCTCTTGTGATCAGTGATCGCTATTGTCTTTGTATTCTCAGTGCATGTTACCATTCTTCTGGCTTCTTTGGGGATCTCTTTCCAACTCTGTGTGGTTCTGCCAGGGCTGGGAGACTTGCTGCCTACCTCTCTATCACAGGAGTGACCCAGGCAGTCACCCCAAATGGAATACCCATTCCCCCCACTCTCCATTAATAATTGGTTCATTAATGTGCATGTGACCCCAGCAGCACCAGTCAGAAGCTTCCCTGGAATTGGTATACAGATACTGGACTTGCTCAACTGAGAAAATAAGAGCCTGGCAGCCCTCTTGTATACTATGTGGAGAGAGAGTTTGCATCAGAAGCTAAGGAGAGCAGCAGAGCCAAGAGAGGGTGGGGGAGAAAGAGAAAACATTGATGACATCCTAGAATTTGGATTTAGTCTGAAGTCAGATCCTCCCCTGGACATTTTGTTATAGCAGCCAATAATATCCCAGTTTTTTCATACTAGTTCAACCAAGTTTCTGTCAAGACTGAAAGAGTCCTGATTGTACTCTGTCTCTGATGTTATGGCCTTGTCCCTATCACTTCAACCCACTCTCTACACAGCTAAGTGATCTTGTAACATTTCTAAGAGACATCTGATCTTGACATGTCCCCTCTCAATGTACTAAAACCTGTCATCTACAGGATAAAATAGAAACTCTCTGCATGATGTTCAAGGCTTATTATGTGGACTGACCACCCTCAGTTACCTGAATAGGTGTTAATAGTGACAATACTATGTTCTCTGGCTGAGTCAGTGTTCTCTGGGCTAAGATACATTCAGGAAGAAAGTTTAGTCTTGTTGGCTTTCCTGATGTGTGGTCTGTGATTTCTCTTGCTGACCATCAGAGTAGAACCTTGAACTGAGCCCTGAAATAGAGTTAGGTCCCTCCTTGCTAACCCTGTGATGCAGTGACACAGAAACTAACCCTATAGTATTAGATCTCTCTCGTGAAGTTCCCAACACTGAATCAAAACTGGGGGAAAGGGCTTCCCTGGTGGCGCAGTGGTTGAGAGTCCGCCTGCCGATGCAGGAGACACGGGTTCGTGCCCTGGTCCGGGAAGATCCCACATGCCACTGAGCAACTAAGCCCGTGAGCCATGGCCGCTGGGCCTGTGCGTCCGGAGCCTGTGCTCCGCAATGGGAGAGGCCACAACAGTGAGAGGCCCGCATACCGCAAAAAAAAAAAAAAAAAAAAAAAAAAAAACTGGGGGAAAGCAGAGACCATAGTAAAGTAGAGGTAGTAATAAGAATACCTTTCATTTATACTTTCTGGAGAAGTAACAGTAACCTGTTAATCTGAAAAAGTTATTGAAACTTCCCAGAGGTGTCCAACTTGCCCCCAGGAAATAATCTAGATTTTCACATTAGTTCATTATCTCGTATGATCTCAGAACATTGCTGAGAATAAGGGAAAGCAAGCAGGTGTGCTTTTTATTTTGCAGAAAGAGAAATGGACACAGAGGGATTAAGAAGGGCATTTCCCAAGGCTTGACAGTAACTGTGCAGCCAGGATTAGAATGCCACACTTGTAGTACTAGCCCAGTGGTCTTCAGACTTTTTGTTGGCACAGTCCCCAGAAAAATGTTCAAAACTCTGCACTCCTCATACAATTCTAAGGTGACTTCAAAATTTGTCCATCCTATATTTAAAGAACTGCAAAAAATATCATTTCAGAACTTTCTAAATATAAACATTTAAAAATAAGTCTGATGTGTCCAATGGAATGCATCTTTTAAATGTCCAATAGAGGACTTCTCTGGTGGCGCAGTGGTTAAGAATCCACCTACCAATGTCGGGGACACCGGTTCGATCCCTGGTCCAGGAAGATCCCACATGCTGCGGAGCAACTAAGCCCATGCGCCACAACTACTGAGCCTGCGCTCTAGAGCCCACAAGCCACAACTACTGAGCCCACGTGCCAAAACTACTGAAGCCTGCATGCCTAGAGCCCATGCTGTGCAACAAGAGAAGCCACCACAGTGAGAAGCCTGTGCACTGCAACGAAGAGAAACTAGAGAAACCACTCACTGCAACTAGAGAAAGCCTGCATGCAGCAACAAAGACCCAACATAGTCAAAACAATAATTAATTAATTAATTTTAAAAAATTTTTTAAATGTCCAATGGAACTTAAATACCAAACCAATTTAAGTATCATATCCATTTTTTTTTTTTTTGGCCTCCACCACGCGGCTTGTAGGATTTTAGTTCCCCAGCCAGGGATCGAACCCAGGCCCTTGGCAGTGAGAGTGCGGAGTCCTAACCACTGGACTGCCAGGGAATTCCCTATCATGTCCTGTTAAAAAAAATAAATGAGTGAGCTCTTCTTTAATTTATTTATTCTTATTCTATTCTACTTCCCCCTCAAAATTTAGTACTAATGTAATTTTATTTAGTTTTTCAAAATGGTTTATTGATCACTCTATCAAACTTCTTTACACATAAATATATATATATAAATATCAATTTAAATTTTTAAGTTTCCTGTGACCATAAGGTTCTAAGTAAAAAAGTCTTCTATATTTGTTACAGTTACTATAATTAATCATTTGACTAAAACAACATACATATATTATAAACTTTGATGGACAATTATAGAATAAAAAGGGAAATTGTATTAGAAATGCACCTTTTATTGAGAGGAGGGGTTTTTTTCCCCAATTCATTCATGTATCTGTCAATGAATATTACTTATTGACAGAATGAGACAGAGTTCTCCATTATTTTTATTCCCATTATTGTATTTATAGATGTAAATCTTGGAAAAATCCTGTTCATAATTAAGTAGGTGGGAATGGAAAGACCCTTGTACAGTGACGTCAATCAATTCTTTGAGTTCCCTTTGAATTATATGCCAAAAACATGTTGTGATCTACCATCAAAAATTATTTTTAGTCATCTTTCAGATGACAACTCCATTAGTTCTTGAATTTTGTGACAGCAAAGTATTGGAAACCACTTGACTTGCAAAAATATATTAACCAGTCATTAGGGCCATTTACTGTTTCATACCTGTCCCTATACCTCCCAGAGTTTCTTCACGGGTGTTTTTTTACCACCTGGGGGAATGCATCTCAGTAAGACTGGAGAGAAAAGCCGTTCATTTGTGGAGTAAGAAGAGGGATTGTAAAACAAAAGATGGAAAAGAAACCAGCAGGACAGGTTTCTCAGTGCATTCTCAGGCAGGTAAACTTTGAGAAATAACTCTTACAGAAGTTGAGGATCTGGACATTGATTCCCCTAAAGCTATCCATCCCATCCATCTCTTGGAAAGTCTTTGTAAACTCTTTTTGGATAAGCATACTGCAGTTTGAAGACCACTGTGTTAGCTTCTATCACCTTTTAAAATATCCTTCAAACTTGTGACCCATCCTTACACCTTGTATTTCAATCACCAATAATATGTTGGGCATTCTTCCAGTTATTGGACATACAACAATCAATAAAAGAGACAAAATTCCTGCCTTCCATGCTAGTGGAGGAGATAGACAATAAATTATCAGAGTTTGACTCCATTTTACACTGAGTGTGACAATGACATGGACATGCATGGCAGAGCCAGAAATAGAAAGCTCAGGCAGCTGCTGATCTTGGAACACAGCTGTCTTGTCTCCTCTGTAGCCTGCAAGGGCAGAGGATACTGTGACCTTTGTCCTAAGTTTCCCCAGCACCAAGCAAAATGCCAGGCACATAATAGGCTCCTTCATACAGATTTGTCTAATTGATTGAGTGAAGTTGCAAGTCAAAGAAATTGTATTTATCGTTCCAAAGTGTCTGACACAATTGTCCTTTTAAGGAGGAATACTGTAGAACTATTCCTAAAATCAAAGCATTTTTAGATCCAAAAGGAAACTCAGTAACCACCTGATCCCATTTCTCCTTTTCTTTTCTGTTTTTTAAGAAATTGTTTATTTTCCATCGACCTTATTTCCATCTTGTGTTTAAGAGTCTGTGGAAGAGCAGCTTTTTTTTTTTTTTTTTTTTTTTTTTGTGATACGCGGGCTTCTCACTGTTGTGGCCTCTCCCATTGCGGAGCGCAGGCTCCGGACGCGCAGGCTCCGGACGCGCAGGCTCAGCGGCCATGGCTCACGGGCCCAGCCGCTCCGCGGCACGTGGGATCTTCCCGGACCGGGGCACGAACCCGTGTCCCCTGCATCGGCAGGCGGACTCCCAACCACCGCGCCACCAGGGAAGCCCTGGAAGAGCAGCTTTGAGACCACTCTGGCTGATTCTCCCCATTTAGTGGTCTGCGCAGCGGGAGCGGCAGACCGGCCTTCAGAGGCTGGCTGCGCGCCGCGGTCCTTCAGGAGGCGCTGCTGGAAGGTGCTGAGACCACCTGCGCCTTCAGACCCGTCTGCAACTTCAGGTTGAGTAGCAATAAGTTCGGGACCTGGAGCGGCTCATGCCCCCCGAAATTCCTCCGGGGTCTCAGCCTTTTCAGCAGCCGCCTGCTCTTCCTCTTCAGTCTCTTCACGATCCCTGTAGAAGCAGAGACGGGACCTGACCTCCCACGAGCGCGCACCTGAGATAGAGCCGCGCAGGCGCACACTCCCCAGGCCAGCACCACCACCTCAGACCCGCCGGGAGCTCCCCTCGTGCTGCAGGGATGGCAGTGTCCACACAGCGCAGGGGGAGAGTCTGTGTGACGTGGAGCAACTGTAGGCGGGTTACCAGAAGACGCCTCTGTGAGGCTGGTGGTCACCCCTGCTAACCGCCCAACACACAGCGGAAGGCCGCCTGGATCCGGTTAGTGAAGCTGCCAGGAGTGGATGGAGCGCCTACAATAGGAGAGGCTCCCGTGGCAGCAGCAAACTTCAGCACAGATCGCTGGCCCGCATTCCTGGAGGGTATGACGCTGGCATCTGCTGGGTTTTCAGTGTCGACAATGGCACGAGCTGCTGGCAGAAGCTTCTCCCGGGTTCTCTTCAGATTTACGAGGTAACGCCATCACTTTTCCTTTTGTAGATGTGCTGTTCCATTTGGAGGTCAGGTTGGTGCCACTGCTGTGAGGGATTTGAGGACATCCTCCTCCTTCATTTGCAGGACATCAAGGGCTCTGGATATTATGAAATTTTCCCTGTTAAGTTACAAGGGGGAGCCCAGAACAATGCTGCCATATGGACCCCTCTCTGGCTAGTGTGGAAAGACTATTTTGCCTTTTTTTTTGTTTGTTTTTTTGTTTTTTGCCGTACGCAGGCCTCTCACTGTTGTGGCCCCTCCCGTTGCGGAGCACAGGCTCCGGACTCGCAGGCTCAGCGGCCACGGCTCACGGGCCCAGCCGCTCCGCGGCATGTGGGATCTTCCCGGACCGGGGCACGAACCCGCGTCCCCTGCATCGGCAGGCGGACTCTCA